>NC_038042.1:58237620-58537620 GCF_002211085.1 Panicum hallii | reverse complement strand
CACGATCATCAAACATAGCCCACACATACACACATGCATAACAAGAACAAACTATAAGAAAACAGTACAACATTACATAGAAACAGCACATGAAACTAGCCTAGAACTAATCTACGCGTTACAACGATCGCATGGATATAAAGAACGCTTAAAACGGAGCTAAAACGTGAAAACTGCGCTTAAAACAGGATCCAGGGACCTAATTGTAAGAAAAACAGGACTTCCAGGGGCTTCTGGACAAAAACCGAGGACTAAAACGTAATTAAAGCATAGACTCAGGGGCTAGCTGGTTAGAAACCTCAGGCTGGACGGCGGGTTAGATTTCCAGAGAAGCCAGGGGCCTAAACGCATAAAACAGGACCTATCCGTAATTATTTTTGACTCACGGGTGGACGGCGGGTTGATTCCTAGAAAACCCGGGGGTTCTTTAGCAAAAGAAGCGGCTGAAGCGTTATCTTCTATTCTGGATCGCTGGATTGAGATCGGACGGCTCAGATTAGATCCGTCCCGCGAAAGGGTATCTGCGGATCTGGACGCTCGGATCAAAATCGGACGGCTCAAGAGAGATCTAGGGCTTGCACTCACGCGGCCACAGGATTTAAAACGTGCGGCTGAGATCTACACCTGACCGAGATCTAATCCGATCCGTCGGTTTGAAATCTAACGGCCTGGATCGCGTACCGGTCTGGATCTAATCCAGACCGTATGCTCGGATCGGACGGCTGAGGGAGGCTCCGGCCGGCTCCGGCGGTGGGGAGGCGCTAGGCGCGGCGGAGGCGGCGGAGGCTCGCCGGAGGACACGCTACGGAGCGATTCCGCGGGCGATGCGCGACGAGATCCGGTCGGGGAGAGAGAGGCGGACACGGGGAACTCAATTGGGGCAAAAGGGGGCGGAGGCGGTGGCCGTAGCGGCCGGGCGACGGCGGCGCGCGGCTCGGGGATGCCGGCGAGCGCGTGCGGCCGCGGAGAGGCGAGATCGAGGGAAAGGAGGGGCGGGGGAGTGTCCTTACCACCCCGGGGTGAGTTCCCGAGGCTTGGACGACGGCGGCGACCAACGAGGAGGCGGGACGGCGGCGGCCCGGGGCGCGCGGCGGCGGCGAGCGCGATTGGCGGCTAGGGTTAGGCGTGCGGGGTGTGGCGGCGACAGGGGAGAACCCTAGGTGCAGGCGGCGGCTTTGTAAGGCGGCTGCGGCACCCTGGCGCGCGGGCCCGGAGCAGGGGAGCTCGCCGGAGATCTCGGGAGGGAGGTTGCGCCGGGGAGAAGGAGAGGAGAGGGAGGAGACGGGGCTGCCAGGTGGGGCCAAGCAGTCAGCGGAAGAGGAAGGAGGGCGCGGGCTGAGGGGGAGCTGGGCCGTGGCACGGCCCGTGCGGGGAGAAAGGGAGAGAAGAGAGAGGCGCCCAAGGGAAGGAGGGGAGCTGGGCCGGGGCTCGGCCCACGCGGGAGAAGAGAGAAAGGAGGGGGGTGCTGGCCCATGCGGGAGAGAGGGGAAAGAGGAGAGAGGGGGAAGAGATGGGCCGGGCTGGGTTGGGCTGCCTTCTTTCATCCCTTCTCCTTTTCTTCTTTTGTTTTTCTAACTCATTAATTCAAACAATTCTAATTGAATTCAAATGCGATTTGAATTCAAACCTATACACCCAACACAAATAAAACAATGCTGCGGCATGAATGCACAAATACTTTAATCCTATGATAAATTTTATTTTCTTGCGTTATAAATTACTTTAAATGCCACGAAAATTAAAATAAAGCTTGGAAAATTTGTTTAAGCCCAATTAAATTAATTAAAAATTTGAGGAAATTACCTTAGGGTGTTACAGCTCTCCTCTTTGGTAATATGTCAAACTGATCCCTCAGAATGGCGCTGATTTGCTGCGCTGTTTGTAACCCAGGGGCCGAGTGCATACTGTCGTGACTCGGCCCAGTAGCATAAGTTGCTAGCCATGCTTGCTTGTCTGCGTCGGCTCCAGAAACCCCTCCAGCTACTTTCTGTGCAGAATGTACCGAGTTATTGCTGTCCGGTATGTATGCACACATGTAGCCATGTGGGATTTCCTTGGGTGGCTCGCTGAAGAACTGGTGATCCATGGGGTCACCTCCTACTTTATAAACCACATAAGCTGGAGCACCATGTGATTCCGCAGCTGCGAGCGCATAAGGCAATGGAGGTCTGGTTTGGAACGGCAATTCTCCCTTATGACTTCCCAATGTAGGCCCAGTTGGAGAATGCTGATACTTCATAATTTCTTGGACCACACGCAAAGCTACACGCTCGAAGGCATTGACCAGACTTTCAGAATGTCGGTGCAATGAGTGAGCCACCGCATAATTTACCTCCTGCCGCAGAGCTCTGGTACGATCCTCAGATGGGGTAGACAGATCTACTCCGTCAAGAGCACCTTCGGGTGAAAACCCTCTCCACCTAACATCGTGGTTGCGAGTCCTTTCAAAAGAGCCGATGAGGTCGTCTTCAAATTGAGCCTTGATTTCGTCATATCTCTGCTTATGCTCAGCAGAGAGCTTCTCGTAAGTGATTGGATCGTCTCTTGCCATTCTGTCGTCCGCGATTGACGAAGTCAACGGCGATGATGAAGTCGATGAAAATGATGGTGATGATGATGAGGACGAAGTCGATGAAGATGGTCCCACCGGGCGTGCCAGAATGTGTTGTCGGTCAAAACCCGCCGGCGAGCAGTGACAGGCAACACGAGGAGCCGGGAGGCTTCCGGGACGGCTGGTGGGCCCCGGTCCCTCGGTCAACGGCCCAGTAATCCGGCGCGCACCCTGGCTTGAGGTCGCTAGGCGTGCCACCTGATCCTGCACCTGATCAGGAAGGTGTGATGTATCAAATTCCTGTATGCACAGACACGTGTAAAGGTCAGTCCGAGCCGTGATCGGCTCATCACTTTCTCCCCGGTATCGGCTATAGAGAGCCGATTGTATCAATACCGGATCGGATCTTTGGAACAGACAATGTATATATATGCTTATCGATAAAATAAATCTTGCTTCATAAGTATCAATCTAATCCAATCTACGACAACTAAGCCCTCATTGCACGATCGGAACATCCTACACATGATTGAGCCTAACGAATACATAAAAGCATCGGAACAGACGATCTAAACAGAGACCAAAGAACCAGCCGGAGAGCTGATTCCTAGAGCAACCTCTATCCGAGCTATGATCCGATACTAAACATACTGCCGGAACTTTCAACTCATTTGCAAGGCCTAATCATGCACATATTGAACTAAATCTCCAAATAAATAGAAACTAGCCATAACAGATCGGATCTACTGATAAAGATAAAGCAAGATGCAACCATCGTATTCATGATCGAACACAACGATTACTAAGCACACATGAGCAACGAACAAAGCATGAACAGGGTACACAAAAAACAACGTTACTCTATGCGCGCTAAGATAACTAGTGCTACTCGCCATCTATAAGGTTTCAGAACGAGCAACACGTAAAATAAACGAGCAAGGGTGATGCTACCCCGATCATGCAGAGCATGATCAGGGCCGCATGGCACTTACCCGATGAAAAAAATCCTAGAACAGGGGAGGCGATGCGCCGAGAATTGTTGATGAATGATTCTGTTTCTTGTTTATTCATAGTACATATTTATAGTCCGTAGACTCGTCCTTCTTAACTAACCCTAACCAAAATACGACACGAATCTTAACTGCCTATATCTAAATTTACACGGCCTTTCTGGCCTCAATCACCCGCACAGGGTCCGATTCGCAAGTCTATCGTAACTGTCTTCTAGACCCATCTCGCTCCATGGCCCACTTCTGGCCTGGTTAGATTATGGCGATAACAGCCATATGGTAGGCATTGAATCGTTATTTGTTATGAAATTAAGCTACTATATATTAAATTACTAAGTTTTGTTTAAAAAATAATTAAATTACTAATGGTATTCTTTTAGCACCATCAAACGCAGTCCTAACTCTACGGCGGGGCCCGCTGCACATCTCCCATCAGATCAGCGGCCTTCCCGAGCGTCCCTTTGCATCTTAAATCCTAATCCTATAATTTATATAGTGAGATAAAGATATGAAGTCCATCACAATTTGTTAGAAGCAGAAGTTAATCAAGAATTTTGTTACCAAATCGGACGATGAGAAATTCTACATATTTTTTTCATAATACTCAATGGATGACTACTTTTAAATTTTTTACATGATATTAAAAAGCCTCACGTGCTACACATCGTTTTGGCTCTTTTTCTCCTCTCGCATGCCTTCTTTCTTTGGAGAGAGGAGAAAATAGTCACGTAAGATGACGTGGGCTCCCTCTTTTCTGCCTCTACCTTCCACACCATCCCCGCCGGTCCCAACTCCCAACTCCCAACCACCACAAGTTAATTTACTAATTTTTCTTTATCTACAAAACATATATTAATTAGTGTACCACTTAGTACTATCAGCACCTAACTAAAAATACTGCAAACAAGAACAAAGCTGCCCATGGTTTAAGGCAAAAAGAGATAGCCGTTCTTGCTCAGTTCCAGCAATCCCCTTTGCTTTTATACATTTTACATCCCTAGCTGCTCTGTGGTGTTGTGCTGCTGGATTTCTTTAGGTTACCAGCAGTAGAAGAAAATGTAGAATACCAGTTACCAGCACCCATAGGATGATTTCTCCTCTCTTAAGCTGAAACCCAGCAGACTACCAAACCAGAAACCACTATTTATCCTGGCCTGCCTACCTGCCCCTTGTATTTGGTCTTGCACTTGCAGTATTCCCTTCTCCCTTTGCTGTGTCTGTGTGCCGCCCTCTCGTGGTGGATTGGATTGGATCTGCACATCTATCTATTCTACCTGTTCACAGGAATAATAGTAACCCCTGTGTATGTGCTGCTGCCCTAACCTGGCTTAGGAGGAGTAGGAGGGTGGGTGCTGGGAATTTCTGTTAGGGCCAGGAGCTCAGGGCAGGAGCAACCAGATCCCTGCAAAGAAAGAAAGAAAAATTAACTGGTAATCTTACAATTTCTGTTGCCGCTGCTGCAAGATCTTGGATCTGAAAAGTTTGTGGCAAAAAAAATAACGATGACCGCACGAGCACGGCTGAGACGATGAGCATGATGACGCCGGGTGAGGCGATGATTCTGACTTGAACGATTGAACCGGACCTCATCTCTCGGATCTGTGCAAGAGCTGGTAAATTCTTTTCTTTTTGCTTTTCTTCCCCATCGTCTAGATTGGGGATCTTCTAGGTCTTGATTCTTGCTGTTGCAGTCCCGTCCCCTTTTTGCCTGTATGCTTTCCGTGTATATATGCGTGCATGGTATTGTCATCTTATTTTCTCTTGGTCAGTGGATAGTTATTTGCAGGCGATCTGAAGTTGGATTTCATAGACGAAGATCTGAAGGTAGATCGATGCATATGTGTCGCGATGTCATAGCTAATTCGCCTGGTATAGTGCATGAAAATTTCTTGTAGATGCTAGATTTGGGTATAGGAAGCAAAGTTGTTCATGGTTGGGATTATTTCGTAGAAAAAAAGCTGGGATTACTGTAGTTTTTTTTGGAAGCGCCCTGGTCCAAGCCAACCAATCCAACCACTTTACGTCTTCCAGTCGCACGCCTGGTGCTCTCCAGAAGATTCCAGATCCTGATTGCTTTGACCTCGTGTGTTCGCTGTGTCTTGGTAGGTTTTGATTCGATTTTCTTCAGGATTTGGCTTCGTCATGTGCGGATTGTTCTTCTTTGTGGTGGTTTGCGATGCAGAGTGGTAGTCCATTTCTCTTTTTGATCGGATAGGCCTACTAAAGTATTTGTTTCCATTCTTTTTTTAGAAAACCTCTGAATGATTATGTACGGATTCGTTGTGCAGATGGTGTTTGAAAGATCAGCTGCTGTTTCTTTGTGATTTCTGAGTAGTTTCGTTACTTTAGCTTTTCAGAACATTTGGAGATCTGCTGCTTGCTTGCGTGGTTCGCGTTCTTCTTCTCATGTTTGCAATTTGATTCATGCAAAGTTTTATGACCTGTACAACTTTTCCCCACTTTTATTTTCGGCAAAGTTTGAACAAGAATAGTTTTCCCAACATGGGCTCTTCTGATTTGCGTCCGAAGAGGACAGATTCATGCCAAGCCGCACTTGTCTTCGTCCAGAGAGCCCTGTTTTCCAGCCAGGAGTGCCACCACCACTGCCTCCTCCTGTATGCATCCGCTGCATTGTTCTCTCCTCCCCCAGGCGCCATTTGATCTCAACTTGATGATATGTGAGATGAGCAGAGGAATCGGTTACTGGGATCAATTCGGGGTGGGGGGTGGGGAGGTGGGGTGGGGGCACAGCGGTTCGTGGCTTCGTGCTTGGTAGGAAAAGACCCCACATAAAAAACCCTGTCTGTAACCCGTCTTCAACATATAAGCCACTACTAAAGACAGTGGTGGTATATATGTTCAAGATGAGTGATGTGGTGTAAGTATGTAACTGTGGTGGTATGGTAATTATAGTTGATCTGTACCCTGTCTGCACTCTGCAGTTTGATGCAAAGCAATGCATCATTTTGATGCTTTTGCTCGAGACAATATGAGTGTGCTAATGTGAAGTACT
This sequence comes from Panicum hallii, assembly GCF_002211085.1. Classification (NCBI taxonomy): domain Eukaryota; kingdom Viridiplantae; phylum Streptophyta; class Magnoliopsida; order Poales; family Poaceae; genus Panicum; species Panicum hallii. The sequence goes on along the minus strand of NC_038042.1, from coordinate 58,531,046 downwards.
CTAATTAGCTTAAGGTAGACAAGGTTTTCTGTTTGCCTTTATTGGTTAGGCATTTCTATATGGCCAACTCTAGTGTTCGTGGTCCATCTTTGATTTATTGTATTTGTTGATGCCCTGAATCCTGATAAAAATGTCTTTCTTTCATGCAGTGTTTATTTTTTACTTGAATGCTTCATGCAGTAATGGGAACAGAGTGCATTATGGCCACAGTGAATGAGGATCCTGAACTCTCATTTCCACCTGGATTTGGACCTTTTGTTGGCCTTGCATTGCAGGGTACCCAAAACAATGTCAAACCAGGTGGTACTCATTCTAGTTCAGTGCAAGTAGCACAGAGCATTGAGAAAGATGTCAAAGTTTTGGAACCCAATTCAGCGCATTGTAGGAGTGGCACACCTGCCAGTACTTCAGGGAGCCATAGTTGCAGGAAATCACTTCGTAACAGGCCTCCAATAGACTATAGTCTCTATGACCTTACCTCAGATGAAGAATCTGAAATTGAATCAGCAGAAAAGGTTTCTTTTGTGCATTGATCCTTCTTTATTCTGCAATACAACCTGAATCTTTGTACCATGATTTTATTTTGTTGCTCAATATTGTCCTATTTTGTGGACAGGGAGTAAGATCAGTGAGACGTAGGCAACAATTACCAAAAGGAGTCCTTCGAGGCTGTGCAGAATGTGCTGATTGTCAAAAGGTTCGATTAATTATGCTAAATTGCTGGAGTTGCTTCTCCGGAGATGTTTTTTGTTGGCTTATGCACATTACATCGTGCAGGTTGTTGCAAGGTGGAATCCATCTGGTGCATGCAGGCCTGTTCTTGAGGAGGCTCCTGTTTACTATCCATCTGAGGAGGTACCTTGTTAATTGCCATATCATATCGTACAGTAATATGTCTGTACAAGGTTTAGTTTTGCATAAACTAATCACTTGGTTCCATCTAGTAAATTAGGAATTCAAGGACACCTTAAAATACATTGAGAGTATACGGCCTACGGCAGAACAATATGGAATTTGTCGCATTGTTCCACCACCTTCATGGAAGCCTCCATGTCTTCTTAAAGAGAAGAACAAATGGGAATGCTCAAAATTTTCTACTCGAGTACAGAAGGTCGACAAGCTCCAAAACCGTAAATCATCCAAGAAGAGCAGAGGAGGTGGGATGATGAAGAAGCGGAGAAAGGTTTCAGAGCTGGAAGATATTGGTAACATTAATCACAATCAAACTGGGATGCAGCAAAGCCCAGAGAGGTTTGGATTTGAAGCAGGACCAGAGTTTACACTACAAACATTTAAGAAGTATGCGGATGACTTCAGTGATCAGTATTTTAACAAAGATGCGTGTGGCGACTCGCTACCATCAGTGGAAGATATTGAAGGCGAGTATTGGCGCATAGTTGAAAGTCCCACTGAAGAGATAGAGGTACAGAACTTTTACTAGCATAGAGTACCTATGCACTTTGCAATTTATAGCTGTGTTTGAGCTTTAGAAAATGCAATCTCTGTTGATCCTGAATTTGAGATATCTTTGTTCCAAAAAAAAAAGAATATGGAATATCTTTAGATCATGGTCCTGTTGGTTTTCGTAGCTTTTCAGTGCAGCTTTGTTACGTCGACCCTGAATTCCTGAGTTGCCTGTAGTAGCATCTTCCAAGTTTTTATATCTGTTAGGGATGTTTTTAACATATATTCGTGCTATCTTCTAACTTGTCAGAAAACCCGTTCTCATATAGGTAATATATGGCGCCGATTTGGAGACTGGAACTTTTGGTAGTGGTTTTCCAAAGTTCTCTCCTGAAGTAAAATCTGATGGTGAGCATAAGTATGCAGAATCTGGTTGGAATCTAAACAATTTGCCTAGACTACAAGGTTCAGTTCTATCGTTTGAGGGTGGTGACATCTCTGGTGTTTTGATCCCTTGGGTATATGTTGGCATGTGCTTTTCATCATTCTGCTGGGTATGATGATTGTCAACACAATTACTTCTCTTATAATTATGATAAGTATATAGATTATCCAAATTTAGTATTATGATGTCATGTCTGTGTGCCTGCTGACAGCATGTTGAAGACCATCATTTGTACTCTCTGAACTACATGCATTGGGGTGCTCCAAAGATGTGGTATGGAGTTCCAGGAAAGGATGCCGTGAGTTTGGAGGTAGCGATGAGGAAACATCTACCTGACTTGTTTGAGGAGCAGCCTGATTTGCTTCACAACCTGGTAAGTGTTTCTCTCTTGATTGATGATTGTCAACTAGGGTTTAGGGTATGAACCCACCATTACTGTGTCTTCTCACTCGTCTTGAGTCTAAAAGCTGCATCTCTCTCTCTCTCTGATTATGCTGTAACAGCATTGCAAATAATGAACATTTGTGGCAGTGGCACCGCGTGATGTTAAAAAGAAGGCACTATTTCTTTCATAGACCAAAAATTGCGTCAGCAAGTAAACCACTTCTTGAAATGTTGCAGATTTGTATAACACCTCATGAAATGCTACTGCATTAAAATCAAACACTTGCATGTGCAATAGACAGTAAAACCTTAACTGTACATGTGCAAAGTAAAGATGTGGTTAACATTATGTTTTCAACATATGTGCAAAGTAAAGATGTTTGCGCGAGTTGCCTTCCTTTTGGTACGTATGAAATGTATGGGGCCATGGGGGTGCATTTATAAGATGTCAACACCTTGTGCAGGTTACTCAATTTTCTCCGTCATTGCTTAAATCTGAAGGAGTACTGGTCTACCGATGTGTTCAGCATGAGGGAGAGTTTGTCCTGACATTCCCACGGGCATACCATGCTGGTTTCAATTGTGGTTTCAATTGTGCGGAAGCTGTTAATGTGGCACCGATAGATTGGTTACCAATTGGGCAGGATGCTGTTGAGCTTTATCGTGAACAGGCCCGGAAAATAACTATTTCACATGATAAGTTGTTACTTGGGGCTGCAAAAGGAGCAATAAGAGCTCAGTGGGACATTCTTTTCCTCAAGAGAAATACTGCTGATAACTTGAGGTGGAAAAGCATGTGTGGACCTGACAGCACCATATGCAAGTCACTTAAGGTAAATTGACAATTAAACTATTTATAAGTATTTTTTTCATTTAAAACTCAGTGAAATCTGACATAATTTTCCTGCATAGGCAAGAATTGAGATGGAGCTGACGCAAAGAAAGGATATATGCTCTCCATCTCAATGTAGAAAAATAGATACTGAATATGATTCTGCAGATAGGGAGTGTGCATTTTGCTACTATGATCTGCATCTTTCTGCCTGTGGCTGTCCATGTTCCCCAGAGAAATATACTTGCCTTATACATGCGAAGCAGCTTTGCTCATGTGACTGGAGTAAAAGATTTTTCCTATTCCGTTATGATGTCAATGAACTAAATATCTTAGCTGATGCTTTGGGTGGGAAGTTAAGTGCCATTCACAGGTGGGGTGTCTCTCATCTTGGATTAAGTTTGAGCTCATGTGTTAAACGAGAAAAAGATCAAGATGTGAAGACTCTTCGGAGAGCAACTGATGGCCCCAGAAGATCCTACATGTCACATGCATCAACAGTATCATTGTCACCTTCACTGGTTTGCCATGAACAGAAAAGTTGTGGAAATAAGATGCTGAACTCAGCTTGTTCGGAAATGAATACTGCTGATCCTTCTGCAGAGCAACTAAAGTCGGGAAATGTTTCACCACAAAAGGAGCCCTGGGTGAAGAATGATTTAGCATGTACACTAAATACTGTTGCCAGCCAATTACAATATAATGGAGGGCCTGGAGGCGACAAAAACTCAGCACCAAGCTTGTCAGTTCCTTCTGGTCAATCATCTTCTTCCAATGTTGGGACAAGGTCCTTAAGCACATCTGGTGAAAACATAAAAAATGCATATGGCTCTCTGCCTGTAATGGTTGATCATAGAAGCAACATGAAGCCTAGTTCGGAAAGCTCAAACAATTCCCATAGGTTAATGACATCTAACACTAATGCATCTCTGTGTTACTCTTACAAGGATAAAATACACATAACACCAGAGACTAATGCCTTGGTGACGAAAGAGAAAGATAGCAATCAGATTCGTGCTGCATCAAGTCAGCATTTTGTGAGGACTGTTTCAAGAGCACAAACTGTCTCTCAGGAAGCATCAGCTAGTGTCTTTGCTTCAAAGCCACTTCCAGGTCCTTCACTTGTGAAAAATACATATGGAGGTTTTAGTTCAAGCACTGCCCATCTTGGGCATCCAAATTTTTGTAATCAGCAACCAAATGATGGGTGCCTTCAAAGAAAATCTGAATCTTTATCTGGTCTGGAAGCTCGGTGGCATTCACCTTTATTTGTACAACCTGCTTTGGAAAATGGAAGTACACAGAAGGGTCCTCGCATAGCCAACGTTGTGCATCGGTTCAAGAGCTCAGTTGAACTTTTGGAAATCGGTGCTGTTCTATCTGGGAGGTTGTGGTCCTCAAGCCAAGCAATCTTCCCAAAAGGTTCGTTTTTCCCTGGCAAATCTGGATACCTCCACGTGTCTTCCAGCTGCTTGTCAATTTGGAAGCAACTTTGTTATTGGGAGCTACTTTTTGCTGCTTTGCCATTCTTAGGTGCTTTTAATATGTTGCATATGACAACTCATGGATGTTTTTCCTCATAGTTTTGATTCTCGTCAGCAGTTTGACTATATTCTGTTCTTTTCCTTGGCATGATTATCTTTGTAAATATAGGGTTCAGAAGCAGAGTTAAATACTTCAGCATTGTGGATCCAACACAAATGACTTGCTACATGTCTGAAATATTAGACGCTGGACTGCAGGGACCTCTGTTTATGGTAAGTTTCAGTTTTCTGTACCATCTGTGCACCTGTTCTTCAGTATGTTTATATCTGTTGGTTGATGCATTTACAGGTGGCTATAGAAAACTGTCCAGGCGAAGTTTTTATCAATGTCTCTCCTACCAAGTGCTGGAGCATGGTCCGTGAGAGGCTGAATATGGAAATACGGAAGCAAGTCAGTATGGGAAGAGCTAACCTTCCTACACTGCAGCCTCCAGGATCAGTTGATGGTCTTGAAATGTTTGGGTTGCTGTCACCGGTAATAGTTCAGGTGAGGAATCTCGAACACACTTGTCTTGAGAAATGAAAAAGAAACTCTGAAACACACCAACGTAATGAGAAATGAAAATTCGTTCCAGGGTTGCATAACTTTACAATGGTAGATGCTAGCTGTCCTTCCTGGTTTGTTAACAATGTAGTTATGCAGCTTGCCCTATTCTGTTAATCTTTTTGGAGTCTGACTGAATCTGTACAAACTGAAACATTATTTGAATTCCTTTCAGGCAATCGAGGTGCGGGATAGAGATCGGATCTGCACAGAGTACTGGAGGTCCAGGCCCCATGTTGTTGCTGGAGATGGTGGCAGTCAGCATACGCCGCCACCTCAGGGTCCACTGCACATTGCGCTGCTGAGGGGGCTGTTCCATCGAGCCAGCCGCGATGAGCTGCGAGCCCTACGAAGTCTACTGACGAGCAATAGCAGTCTGGACGAGAGTTCCAGGCAACAGGCTGCCCAAGTCCTGGACGATGAGATTGCCAAGCAGTGGCACTGACGAACCTAAATAGGACTGACAATGTTTTGACTGATGAAATTTTTTGGGACGGGACCAAGCAATTAGGCTTGCTCATTCCGTTGCCCTCGTGCCCATTCTTTGCATTCTTTGTGTCCGTGCTCCATGACATAAAGATTTTGCCACCATCTGGTGGTTATGTGATTCGGATGATTGACACCTCACCCACTGACCATGCCATTCTGTTCCCTTGCTGTTTTTGCCGAACAAGTCGTTTCTAGTTCCGCTGCTCATTTTGAAGCTAGGTATTTTAACCGAGGCTACAGGATGCAGGCACATGAGAACCAAGTTTTTACTGGTTGGTTGTGCATCAGAAATGTGCAGAACCAGCTAACGTGAGCAGCTACCTTAATATGCCGAGCTGGTCAGAGCGAGACGGTCCATCTACTTTATGTTCTCCGCTGCAGAGTATGTATGCATTCTGAAAGAAAGAATATGCATGCATTCTGTGTAGGCAATGTTTGGTACTAGCAATGCCGATGAACCCCGTCTTGCTACCATGTGGGCCAACCTTTTACTGTGGTCTGCCTCAGTTTTTTTTTTGGGGATAATAGTCTGCCTCAGTATGTAAGATCGTTTGGACCGTCCCCACTGAAAATGTTTGGTGCACACAACTGGGAGCGTTGCCTCTGAGTTCTGTTGGGGAAATGTTCCTTGTGTTTGGCATGGTTAAATTCATCAAACGTTGAAATGATTGGATGCGAATGTTTGTCGGCACACTAGTCATAAGATGGAACAGATTGAGCTGTCTCACTGATTTATCCGTTGAATCTGCTGATAGCTACTACCCTGACAACTAGCTCTGATCGATGCCAACAGAGTGGAACCGTTGAGCACTGCTTGTCACTTTGATGTGGATGCAGTTATAGGATAAAGTTAATCCTACTATTTAACATCAAATCTTTCCTTTTCCGAAACAAAAGAGAGTATTTTTTTGGTGGAACTAAAATTCAGTTAGATAAATATTAAAATAAAATTAGGGATATTTTAATGCATGCTCCATTTGTTACAGAAGATTGAGTCAAGAAGAAAAATAGGTTGCGACGTGTACATGTATAATCATTTTTAAGGCAAATCCTGGCAACCATTTCTATGCACCTAGCGCAATTACCTAACACAAATCCTGGCAGTTAAAGAAAAACTAACTAACGACTACGGCATCGATGGAGTATTGGAGTAGCATTGGATTTGTTGCATGTGTACATGGGCTGGGAGAGAGATCAGAAGCAGGCATGCATGTCTTTCCCACTAGCCAGCTGCTGCTTCTGCTGCAGTGCCACTGCAACGTGATCTCAAGAGCCAGCTCTAGACGACTTTGTGTTCAGTACAGGAATGAGGAGAGCAGCAACATGAACCAATTGAAATCTAGTAGAATGGGTATCGATGCATGGGAAGGCTAGATAGCTAGGTTTACTGATGTAGATCTAGCTGCACACTCAACTATTAATTTTGGGGAACAATTCAGGCATTTCGACCTTTCGATTGCTTCAAACCTTTCTGCATTGCCCAAATTGCCCAAGAGCACATATACGTACCGAGACCATGTTGGTACTGAACGTGTGTTTGCGCTACTCACGGAATCTGTATGCACCCCAGTAACACAAAACAAAATCACTTCCGCGCATGCATGGTTTAAGAATGAATGGTACTAGTAGCTAATATACTGTTTCAATATATATACTCAAGTTATAGATACACATCAAATGATGAACTGATTAATGAGAAAATGAGTGATGTATGGAAACAATTTGCGATGCTAAATTTATTTCAGTTAGGGGATGACAATTGACCTATGCAAACATTTTGTGAGTTAGGGTTTGATGCATGCAAATGGAATGGTTCGCTGGGACATAATGTAGTATTTGGTAACTATACATATTTGAAAAAAGAGATCTTGTTTAATACTTGATATCAAAGGTTTTCAAAGTTATTGCTCTTTTTCACACTTTTTTGGAACTGTCTGAGGGTAAAAACAAATTAGCAACCAAAAATCTCCAACCATCATTTCCTAACTAACAAACAAACTGTCAGTTGATAAATAACTCTTGGGGATTGGCTAAATTGGGCTAAAAATCCTTTGCTATTTGAGTACATTATAAATAAGACCGATAACTATCGGCCATCATTTGTACGATATATACTCGAGGAATCATGGAAATCTTGTATGTAGTCCAATATAATAGTCTGAGATAAACCACGCCATGCGTAGGACTGATCATATCGTGTTTTGAACTATTTATTTACCATTGTAACTAGAGTAGTTTACAAAAAAATGATCCATTTATTAATGAAAATGCAGAACTATATGAACAACTATATGATCCAAGTTGTCTCCCTCTCAATCAACTATAAACCTTATCACCAATCAATCTCATTGTCCGACCTTAATCCCCGTTATTTTGGGTCATATCTAGTGTTAAGAGTTTGCCTTAGTCTGGTAGCGCTCAGCCCACATCAGAACAATGCTTTGCTATACTCGAACCAATTTCCACTTATTAGACTTCAACTACCACACCATACGCATAAATTATGCAACTATTAGTCCAACAGAAGTAAATAGTGAATATCTACGATAACACTCTGCTAATCACAACTGGAAGAGACTATACATATGTAGCTTGATGAAGCAGCAACACATACCATAAACTCAAGCAATTGATTGTGAAAGCAGACACACATATAATAATTGAGTTGTTAATTAATCTCGCAAAACTTTAGTTATTGCATGACTAAAAACAGTAGCTAATACAACATGCTATGTTTTAATTTGGTTGTTTGTGTGTGGTGAAGGGCTTCTATTATCATATATACACAAATATCTTATCAAAGTAGGGGAGTGAATAGGATCAGTTTTGTCTATATACACTGCCCATATATGAAAACCTTTTCTCAACTATGCTATGAAGGGACAAACAAAATGCTATGAAGGGACAATCAAAATCTAAGAAAGGCTCAAGACCCATCAACTGTTTAAACAGGAATTTGATTGTGCTCCTGCCTCCTGGTAGCAATACCATATATCATGATACGTGGGGATGGAGAGAACGAAGACGACGTGAAATAAGATGTATGCATGTCAGCATGTGGCACTATATATATATATACACACTTCAAATCTTTGTTTATGTCCAATTTTATTCTTTTATTTGTTTATGTCCAATTTTATTCTTTTATAGTTTCCAAACTAAAAGAATAAAATTGGACATAAACAAAGATTTGAAGTGTATATCAGTATATATTTCACTCAAGCATTTTATGGCTGAGATTTCACTCAAGCATTTTATATCAGTATAAAATTCGGATCAGGCGTTCTCAGTGTCTCCAACAGAATTTTACCTAAACCAGCATTATTTAAAATTTTTACAAAAGTTATTCTTTTGGTTAAAGCAAAAAAATTATTATAACTCCTATGTAAAGTATTTGTAATTCCAATGTAAATTTACCTGAGGTATAAATAAAAATTCAAACGTTAGGAGGCCTTAAACACTTTTTTTTCTTACCTCAAATATATACCTGACATCCATAAGTTGAACACGAATTACAGGCACCCAAAAAAATTCAGCTCCTGGAGCCCTCTAAAATGCCGAGGTAAGGTTTAGCAATTCCTCGCAACTCATTTTAACCACACATGCTGCATTGATATGTAGTTTCTCCCTAGTTAAGTGCATGATTAAAATCTGGATAAAAGATTGTCCCCAATGTTGTCTGTTCTATAAATACTATATATATATATATATACCCCCAGCAGAGGAAGAGACAAGAAGTTTGTCTCAAAAAAAAAAAAGGAAGAGACAAGAAGTGAAGGCAAATCAAGCCAGCTAGATCCAGAAATTCTAACTTGAATAAGGAATGGCAGCCAGAGAAGCATCAAAGCATGGGCTAAAACAGGTGCTGCATGCCCGATTAATTGTACACACCCAACTGAACCCCAATACGTTTCAGCTCCTGCGTGTCTTCTATCTCTTCCTCTTTTTCGAAAGACTCCCCCTTTCTTGCTTCTTTTGCTTGCCTTCTTTGTTTCTTGTGGGCTGCCCTTTTGGCCATTGCAATTTTAAGGTTGAAACTAGCAGTCAGCATCTACGCATTACGGTTCAAAAAAGCACTACCACCACAATGCCCACGCAAAGCAAATAACAAGAAGGAAATTTTTAGACCATCAAGCAATATTTGCAACAATGCCAATCACAAAGGGAACTAAACATGCAATAATTTCAAGATCAATTGAAGAATAAATATATACATTGAAGTTACAAGACATGAATTATATTAATTGTCCAGGAATTGACACATATGGATTGCCATGTGTTCCAGATCTAGAGACACAAATTAAAGGAGACCAAACATATATGTGCTGTGTTCCTGGCTTTAGCAACTATATATGTTTCAAATCAGGTAGCACTCCCCCTCTTCTCATGCATTTCATTGCCCTTTTGCTCTGCTAAGAAAGGAAATATGAACCGCACCAGCTGTCCATGAATGGATATTAATGGAGCATTATATTTCTGTTCTGCCAATATGATGAGTAGCAGCAATGCAAGCCGGTTTGGCTGCTGCTGGCTTCTGCATCGTCAGAACCAAACTACTTACTTGCAAGCTACATATATAGCTAGTAGCGTTACAGTTGTTGCTGCAAACTAAACTTCTACCACACCATGCCATGCATGCGGCACAACAGCTAGCTATGGGAATCAAACTGTTCTTGCAAGTTTGCATCCCTCCGGAGGAGCACAATAAACCAAAGAAAGGATAAACACCTACCAATCGATTGAAAGCTGAATAAAATAACGGCGATTAGACCAGTACTCACGCAATGATTCAACTGACGAAATGGGGGAGAAAAAGGGGGAGAAATCTTTTGCAAAATGCAAAAAGCTGTAGTAGCCACTGAAGAAGATGCAAAGAACAATGGCTAAGCCTTGTTGTTCTACCAGCAAGGGCATTCCAAGAACTCCAAGTCGCGCTGCTGGCTAGCTCAGATGGATCAATGGATGTAGATGGCGATGGATCTCCTAGTATAGCTAGCTAGGGAAAAAACTCACGGCATGATGAACTGCGGTGATGCCGACGTGTCGGGCCCTCCGCCGCCGGACGGCCCCGGGGGCGGACTTCCATCGGAGGACGGCCCCGCCGCCGCGGCCGACGCCGACGACGGCTTCTTGCGCTTCTTCTTCTCGTAACTGATCCCCCGGGCCCGCGCCTGTGTCTCGCGCACCTCGCGCAGGTACAGCCGCACGGCGCGCGCGCCGAAGGGGTTCATCTCGGGCGTGCCGCCGTTCTCCTCGTAGGCGGCGCGGAGGCGGCCGATGAGCGCGTCGAGGGAGCCCCACGCCTGGCGCAGCGGGCACGGGCACGGCGCCGGCGGGTTGGGGTGCCCGTAGAAGGGGCACACCGGCGTGTGCACCTTGGTCTTGCCGAACTGGTCCATGTACTTGAGGAACTCGAGCACGTGCGCGCCGCTGCACCGCGACAGCGACAGCGGCGGCCGGTGGTTGCGCAGGTACTGCCCGAACGTGTTCCAGTCCCGGCGCTTCTGGGACTCGTACCGGCTCAGCGACGGCGACGAGCTGGACGGCGACGGACCGCCTCCCCCCGCCGAGGATCCGAGGGCCGCAACGCCGGACGACGACGAGCCGGCACCTGACGCCCCGGCGCCTCCGGAGAAGATGACGGCCGCGGCGGGGCCGAGGAAGAAGCTGTCCGGGGCTGCGCCGCCGTCAGCCGCTGACGGTTCTTGGCCCGGTATCATGTGATGGTGGTGATGGTGGTGGTGGTGATGGTGGTGATCCATCCCGCGCGGCGCCTGTCATCGGCAAATGCAACACAACAAAGAAGCATCATTTTTTGCTCTGGTGCGAGCTTCTGATCTATTACACAGAAACAGCTCTGAAACGGCTAGGTCAAGACGGAAGAGGGGAGAGGAAGTCGAGGAGAAGAGAGATCGATGCGTACCGGAATGTGCAGCGCCCGATCTAGTATTCTCTGCAGCGTGGAAGCTTACAGATGCATGCGTGTGTTGGGATCTTGGCAGTGATTAGCTAGTACTCTCTTCTGATCCACCTCCTGGTGAGTGATCCAGTCATCCATCCATCCGCCGATACCAAGAAATGCTATGCTCTGACGCTCAGCAGCTCAGGTGGTCAAGTCATCCTTGGGAGTCAGCATGAAGCTCTGGTGGAGGTGGATGAACAGTTGATGGTGGCAGTGCTGCTGGATGGGAGGGTGGGGGTGAGGGGGATGGAGGGGATAGGTTTTAGCCTTTTGGTTAGGCAGGCAGCCAGGCATTGAGGGGGGAGATAATAGGTGTAGTAGGGTATAGCTAGCTAAGCAAGAGAATAAGAGGGAGTGAGAGAGTCTGAGAGGGATAGGAAAGCAAATAAAAACAAGGGCCCTTGCTTTTTCCTTCTTTTATTATTTCTTGGGATTTTCCTAAACTCTAAATGTGCACAACAAGTGGTTAGCAGAGATGGTGAGAGATACTGAGGAGTCCTGATGATTTTTAGTTTCAACATTTGTTGCTCTAGACTCTCGTATCCGTTTGTAGGGTTCCTGTGTGCGCATTCACGGGGGTGAGCGTTGAAGAGTATAAGCGGTATGGAAAAAAACTATCGCATGTAAAAGTAATAGGAGTTTTTAAGAAAGCCACCGTGGTGACTTTATCAATTAGTACTTATCAAATAATAGTTACATTGTTCACGATATTGCTCTAAAATATAAAATGTAGAGGTCCGTCGATCAAATATTTATATGCAAAAGTAGATAGTAGGTTAATTTTTATATTGAAGAAGTTTGAGCATGTTGCCATTTTCCATTATCAGCTTAGGTGTTTTGTATATGATATCAGAGTTTGAGTTCTCAGTAAGAATTTTGGCCACCCCACAAATAAAATATTAGCATTCGTCTACATATCAAGTTTGAGCGGAATTCAAATAAAAAGTCTGGTGTCCACTCGATTCCATGTCTGAGATCCGGGGAGCCTCTGCATAAGGCCGGTTGGTCATCAACAGTGTTCGACGGAGTTTTTTCTTGGGAAAAAAAACAAGATCAACGAAAGTGGATTTGTTTTTAGAGGGTACATGTGCAATTCCTTCCATGCCTCCAATCTGCAGCTGCGTGACATGACTACATGCAGGATAATCTGGAGTGATGGCCTCTTCTTTCTTTTGATTTTCTTGCCCGTTTTTTTGCTACTTTTCAATTGTATCGTTGCAGTGGTGATGGGACGGTTCTTCATCAGTGTTGCACGGGCTCCGATAGGAAAAATGCATACAAGGAACAGGCTACTTATGTTAATACTGTAGACGACATGAAATATGGTACATGGTGCGTTCACAGATATTATATTTGTGCATCCCTGGTATGTACACGTATGGTGTCTGATATCCATGCATACTTGTAGTTTTCTTGTAGATATAGCTAGACTAGTCAAGATCTCATGTCCCACCTGGATCCTCTAATGCAAATAATTCTACTAAATCCTAGTTTCAAAAACTTTTCTGTTTTATATGTATGTAATTTCCTTCCATGTGTTCTTATATGGTGTTTAGGGCAAGCTGATTAATTCGTATAAAAACAGAGTCTTTGTTTGCGTACTCAATTTATACATATTATTAGGTTAAACCGTTTATTAAAATTATTACTGTTTATACATTCCTAATATTAAACTAAGTTGGAACGACAAATAGATACAGAACCAACAATACTGGTTGTATCTAATGAACTAAATGAGAAGCAAGTTAGTGCTTAATTGCTCATGTTTGTTTTGACTTAGGTAGTAAGTCATATATGCATGGAGAATCAAAGCAGATTAAGGTGACTATTTTTTATAAAAAACTGAGCACACCTAGCTGGTGCTGCAGCATGCTCAATAATACTACACTCCTGGTTTGGCTAGCTAGAATAATGTTGCAGAAACTAGTCGAATAATTAGATTAAACCCCCAAAAAACAGGTCAGTTTAAAACCGCGCCAGCACTTATACATTCATGCATTTATAAGAAAATGGTAAAATTTGAACGCACACTAGACCATTCTAGAGAGAGAGGGAGGGAGAGGGGGGGAGAGGGAGAGGGAGGGAGGGAGGGAGGGAGAGAGAGAGAGAGAGAGGGGTCCCTTGTCGGGAGAAAGAGGGATTGGAATTTGTTTGGAGCGGAGGGAGGGAGGAGGACGACAGTGACAAGTGAAAGTAAGTTGCATGTGGTAAATACACTGCTTTTCGGAATCGACACAGCGTAGGGTACAGTGCACTAGTACTTTGCCACGCAGCCTATGAGCACATACTATTAGATCCTAGATCTGGCCTCTCTCTGCACCGGCCAAACCCTAATTTCTGTTTCCTGCACAGATCTGCTCCGCTTGCTCGTACGTATAGTACACGGCAACTCATCAGCTAATTCGAATTACATTTACAAACCAATCCTACCATGATGTACATATCTATATCTATTTCTAAAGCACGCAACATTTCCATCTAAATTTTTAGTTGATCCGCCTTGTGTCTTTGATAGGTAGGACTTAGCCCATCCGGTATGCGAGTCGGACCAACCCTCCGTCCATGACTCGATTACGTAAATCTTACAAATTAATGTACGAGCAACTATATGTATCCAATACTTACACCAACTTTGTCCGTAGCAACACGCATGCATATTTGCCTAGTATAATACAAAAGCTAGCTAAAATTTCATTATTTGTGAGGGCAAATTTGAATGATATAGCTGTATTCTTTATGGGACAGAAAAAAAGTATACGTATGTTTTTTTCCAACAGAGCATATATATATACTAATACCTAGAATTATTTCATTTTACCACCAGTAGGATTCTATGAATTACACTAGGGATAAAATACCGAATGAAGGAGAACAAATATTATATCCTTATTGACCACTCGAATAACTAAATAACGGCCAGAAGGATCAGATACCTTGCACACTGTTGAATCGATTAACATAACTATATAAGAACAAACATGATTCATTGTCATGTTTTTTTTCCCTCTTATTGGATCAGCACGCAACATGCATGGGACGCCTTAGGTACAGTAGCATTAATTGGTCCTATATGATCAAACAGATTATATGATCCGTCCTCATTCAGATTTATATATAGTAACTATATTATACTAGAAATAGTGTTTAAAATCACCCCTAGAAGACTGCGACAAGTCAACAGCGTCGAGTATTTATCCAGAGGTACGTAGTGGCCCATCAAGAGCTAGAGACACTTGTGAAGCAAGAATTAACGCCCATGGATGATACGCGTTTCACCTTTTGAACAAGCAGAAGGAGAAAAGTAAATATGGAAAAGTAAAGTAAAACTGAAGTAAGAATGATTGCTTATGATGTATATCAATCAGAACCGAAGTGTACTCGAGCGTGCCGCAGCCATCCCTGACTAGTTCTAGTCAAGATAAGTAGTCGAAATAGCAGCGGCATGTCGATGTTGCGATGTTGCGGCGCGAGCTAAAATCAAGCCAAGTAGTCAAGATCGTTGGGGTTTTGGTCAAATCAGAGATTTGAATCTCGTCGAGATCTTCGACGAGGTCGTCGATGATCAGGCGAAAGTTGATCCACATGCCTTGGACCTATCGTGGTTGCGAGGTGATTATGGAAATTTCTACGTCTTCAGTAGCGTACACCCAGGAGCCGAAGACGAAAATTGTGCCTTCTTCCAGCGCGACGATGAGGTTGAACGATGCCATCGAGTTCACCAGGGGATCTTCGATGAACACCCCTACCTGGCACGAGGGGATCTTCGATGAACACCCCTACCTGACACGCCAGCTGTCGGTGTTTTACCGCTAAGCCTATTGAGAAATATCCGAGGTAATAGGTTTGTAGGCAGGGTGTCGCCGAGATCAGAAACTCGAAGGCGAAAGCAACACAAGGTTTAGACAGGTTCGGGCTGCGAATTGCGTAATACGCTACGTTTTATATGGTGGTTTGTATTGTCTTGGATTGGTTATTGATATGTGTATTTGGAGGGGTCCCTGCCCGCCTTGTATACTTTGGGGGATAGGGTTACAGGCATTCTAGTCCGGTACGAGCTTAAGAGTCCTACCCGAATACTATTTGAGAACTTTTTCTTCTGTACCGACTAGTTCTACTCGAATCCGGATATAAGGTATTGGACATGCTCCATCCCTTATTCTAGAATTATCTATACTATGTAAACAGTTCCGTACTTCTGGGTCTGACATACTCCATTCCAAATTATTTTTCACTTTAGTATTTCCTAAAACAAACATCTCTAACTTTGACAAAGCTTATAAAAAATATGTAATTTTTCATGATACCAACAATATACATTTCGTGGTGGATTTAATAAAATTAATTTGATGTTGGTATTTTTTCTATAAACTTGGTTAAAATTAAATAAGTTTAATTTAAAACAGAATTAAAGTATCAAGTAATTAGGAATGGAGCGGAGTAGTAGTAGCAAGGTCGTTTTCAGGGTGCCAGTCCTAATAATTTGATATGACTGGAAAAAGGTAAGTGAAACAAAGCGGTGTTAATTAATTTCCTCCCTCTAGCTCTAGCTGACCTTTTCAATTTGCTTGAGAGATGAGACGAGGTGAGATGGATGGATGATATTCCCTATCTTGAACGTGCGTGGGAGGAGGATGGAGCGATCAGGAGTACTGTTGCTGCGCGGGGCCCTGCGAGATGCTCGGATGATATAGCACGTCCACGACACATCCTAATCGGTCAAAAAGCCCGGCCTGCAGCCAAGCCCGCCCAGGCTCGACATCTCGCTATCATGCATCTTACCAAGCTCCATGCTCCATGCTCGGAGAGAGAGATCTAGAGAGAGAGAGAGAGATCTTGCACGTACGACGATCGGTCTAGAAAGAAAGGAAAATAAAGGAGCGAGCAAGCAAGCAACAAGCTAAGCTTAGATGAGATGCATGCATGCATATGATGGGCAACGTCCTTTGTTCCAAGCAGCAGCTGCCTCTCGGCTTCCTTCCTTTATTTCTTTTCAAAATCCACCTGCTGCGGCATGCGCGGCAGCAAGTTAGGTCCATACGTACGTGCATATTCCGCATGCGTCATCAGATTTATTTATGCACTACATACTACCTTTTTTGACAGTTTGATGCATACACATGTACTTGCTCAACTGCTCTCCCATGCACACTGCTGGCATGGCGCTAGTAGCTATAGCTAACTATACTGCACACAGTAACAATAGTGTACATACACTTGCAATTACCTGAAATCTAGCTACAAAATCTAGCCATATATATTAGCTAGCTTGCTAGGAAAGGAACACATGCATCCATGATGGGTACCTTTCTAGTGGTTCACAAGTCAAGTAGCAGTGACGGCCAGTTGGAAGATGCATGAGCTAGAATCCTGGTCCCTAGCTAGCCAGAGAGCTAATAGCATATGATGCTCCATTTTTAAATATGTTTCATGTAAGAACATATATACTTATATTTATATATATAGTACCATCTATCCCATCTGAACAGTATAGTACCACACGTTCCTGTACGTACGTGTGGTCTCAACAAGATCAGAGTCATCTCAAGTGTAAGTGCCTAGCCGTGGGGCTTATATGTATATGCTAGAAAGATAAGGTATGGCCGTTGCGTACGTAATTAAACACACTGTTGATCTTCAGCTGGCCTTCCATCGTGCACATACACCTAGCTACCGGCTAGGTATATATCGCTCTCTATCTGCACGTACGTGTCCGTGATATGAGCTAGTAGTGATGACGGACCCTCAGCTCATCGATGTGTGTACAATCGAGATGGATAAATTTGCACGCATGCAGCAGCACTCTGACTGAACTTGCTTAATTAGTAGGTAGCTATGGCTTGACGTAATCACCAAAGTCCGTATCACCACTTTAAATGGAAAAATATATTCCTCGCACGCGCACTGTGCTTCTTCCTCGCGGAGCTTCGGCGGCCAGACTTCAGGAGGGTGGGGTTGCCAGGGCGCCGGTGGTTGCTAGCGGCCTTAGAAGAGGGGGGAAGGGGTGGAAGGAAAGACCGGCAGCGGTGGCCCGCGGGTTGCGGAGCGGCGGCGGTCGGACCGGAGGCCGCGGCTTGACAACCAGTGGGCCAGGAACCGAGCAGGGGAGCTCGGATCGGAAGTGATTAGCGGCGGCGGTGGAGGGCGGAGGTGGAGGCGCCGGAGCCGGGGGAGGCGGGGGAAGACGGAGGAGCAGGGACTAAAATTAAATGTGATAGAAACAGTGCAAATCATTTAATGTGATGAATAGATGTCCCCTTTAAATCTCTCTAATAATAATAGATTATCTATGCCAGAAAAAAGAGCGCTCTCAGCTGAACCAGCAACTTGGATGCAACGGAACAACATGTAAATACACACACACTCTCTCTCTGCGAGGTATGACTCCATCATCATCGCTAAAGTTACTCCCTCCATCCTAGTTATTTTAATTTTTCTAAATTTGTAGGTTTTGCTAAGAACCTAGATATAAATATATACGTAGATATATAGATTTTTGATCGAAGCAAGCCCGTCCTTATCTTCAGGATGCATGCAGTATTGCAGTTTAAAATAACTCTAAATCCATCTACCATGGTTGGAATATATATAGTTGGAACGAATCCAGCCGTGGATCGAGTCGGTGGCGTCGCCATGGATGGTTGCATTGGTTGGTGGTGTTGGTGGGTACGCGCGCGCGAGAAGAGAAGAGAGACAAGAAAAAAAGGGTTGGGGATGGCCGGATGGTGGATGAGCAATAATAATATGTGGCCGGGCGGGCGGGCGGCAGCAGTAGTCCTGGCTCCTCCGATCCTGATGGAGTGCAGAGGTCCAAGGCCGGACAAGCAAATGGATGGAGGACGGTGAGCAGTGGAGTTTGGCGAGCCATAGAATGTCTGTCCAAATAAAGGAAGGCAGCTAAAGTGAGAGCTTCAGGACGCCACTGTTCACTAAAGCAGGGAGACCCGCTCATCGATCGATCGATCGCTCTAGCCTCTAGGAGAGAGAGAAGAGAGAGAGAGGAGGGGGGGGTGATAGATGTGTATGGGCAAGCCAAGCCAGTACACTCGGCCATTAGCTAGCTAGGATGGAATCGCTCTGGCTGGGTGGGTGGCCAAGTGGCCATCCATGGCCCTCGTGCATACGGCCGGCGTCTGCACCTGCATCCGCATCCGCATCTGCATGCATGCATATGAATGCTGGCAGGTGGTAGTACTGGAGTTAGCTGCTGCCGCCGCGTACATGCATGGCCGGCCGGCCGGCCGTCGGCTAGCTGCCACAGCCCACAGCGGCCCACAGCGCGCGCATTGGGATCACCTATTAGCTGACACTGCACGACGGTGTACTATTCTTACAGCCCCGGCGCCGGCGTACCACCACCCTCTAGCTCCCCTCCCTTCCAACCTCCTGACCTTGCACCGTGCACCACACCACAGCATTATGATGCGCGCCGCTAGCTGTCCCGTCTCGTGAGTTGTGTGTGGGTACGTAGTAGTACATTGCAGCATTGCATTGCACACATTTACTGATCATCGAGCAGCACAGCACAGCAGCTCGTCGGGCAACAGTTTATGCTCTGACTGCTTTGACCGCCTGCATATACGCTGCCCTCCTCGTCATCTACACGGTCCTACGTGGCAGCTGATCAGCGCCAGGGCTAGGCTAGGGCAGGTATATAGCTGCACACTACTATTCGTTGCCGGTCGGCCCGTGGGACGCAATGCAAGCACTGCACAGCACGTTACAGTCGTGCACGGCGACCTACGTACCCTAGCTAGCCTAGCTAGCTTAGGCGCCGATAGATGCATAGGCCCTACTGTATGGGCACAGGAACAGGATGCACACCCATCGATCAGCTATAGCTGCGTGCTCTGTTGAAGCATTGCAACAGCGTCATCGATCTGGTTCATCAGATTCTGATTCCCACGGCGGGCGGCGACTATGACCATGCATGCAGGCAGGTAGAGTGAGGAGGTCTGAGGTGGACGGATCATCGCACGCACAGCAGGATGCATGCGATGCGATGCGTGTACATATATGGGCCGGTCAAAAGGTCGCGGTTTGGTCGTGACCATGATCGATCACATATCATGCATGACCATGCACCAACAGAGCTACAGCTACAGCCTACACATTTCTTGCTGGGCCGCCATCACAGTCACGGGGACGTGGTACGGTGCCGGGAACGTGTTCCTCGTATCCGGAAACGTCGTTTCTCGTACTAGGAATCGTACTAGGAATGCAGATACATTTTCATCCTAATAGTATTAAAATCACTCTTAAACAACGTACCACGTTCCACGTTCCCCGATCCATCAATTCGTCATTGTGGCCGCCATTGCGGAGCTACATTCTACTACCACAGATTACACGTGTTAGTCGCCGGGTGAGATCGATCGATCAGTAAGAACGGGCCGGGGTCCCGGCGGGGTTACAGTGTGCGCCGCTAATCATACAGCCGCGCGCGCAGGGCGAGATCAAATAATAGATCACCGGCGGCACGGCGGGGAGCGAGATGGCCGGCCTGCGCCCGGCATGCCGCTCTCGCTCTAGGTCGCGGGCATCGATCGATCGACCGGCTGTAGCCGGCGCTGTGCGGAGAGCGGCAGCGGTGCCCCACCGGCGATACGGCGGGCCAAAAGGCGGCAGCGGGGATCCGGCCGGGCGCTCAGCCCCAGTTGGTCACATCGGTCACATGCTCGCCGCCTGCCAGTGCCGGCCGGCCGGCCGTGGAGCAGCGACCCAGCTTGATGCGCGCCCCTGGCCTGGCAGCTGCTATTCATGCGCTACTATGCCTTCCTGCATACAGTTATTATATATGCCATCCATCATCCATGGATGGATGTGGTAACTAGTGCATGGCGCACGCACATAATGGCGCGCGGTGGCGCCAATGCAACAGCCGGAATCTTGACGATGACCTAGCTAGCTTAGCGAGCGAGCTCTCGCCAAACCAACAGTAGTACGACATGGCCGCGATTAAAGCTAGGCAGCTAATAGCCCTTGCATGGTACGTACTACAGCGCAGTAAGACACACATATATATATGCATGTAGTAACTATAGTGCCGCCGGTCACTACTCACTAGTATTAGTTACTACTAGTTGCAGTACGCACATGCCAACAACACATATGGCCTGCAAGCCTGCATGAATGAATAAAAAGAGAACAGCACGTGACCATATAGCTAGCTAGTGTTCATAATGTCATTGTTGTCATGCATCATGCTGTGTGCGAGGCTAGCTGCTGCTCGGGCATGCATGCATATGGTCCATGCCTGCATGTCATAGGCAGGCCACCACCGCCAGGCACCAGGGCGCGTGATGGGGACTAGACGACCGCGCCTTCAGTTCCCGGCTTCCCGGCTGCCTGCCTGCTGCCTGCACGCGACGACGACGGCGACGACGACTAGGGCACCGGCGATCGAGCGGCCTCGTGCACGCACTAGCGCATGCGGCGCAGGCCTAGGGTTGCCCTACCCCGGCGCCGCAACAGTATCGGCGCGCGGCCGGCCCGCCGCCCGCGCCCAGCCTACACTACACCCCTCGCGGCTCCACTTGAAGATGCCATGGATGCATGGACCGGCCGTCGATTTATCCGGCCGGCCTCGAGGATTTTGTGCGTGCAGTGTAGCTAGTCCAGTAGGTAGGAGGGAGGATCAGATCAGGGAAAAGCAAAAGGAGAAACCCATGCATAAAGGACCCTGTGTGCAAGTATGTGGCCTACTGCATGCCAACAGGACGAGATTGCGGCAGCTGCTGCATTGCTGCCCCTAACTTTCTCTTTCTCCTCCTCTCTTTTTTTCTTTCCTTACGGCACTGCCATCTGCCCATGCGATGTTTTTGAAAGGTACTAGTACTAGCTGGCTGGAACTCGCTTGCAGTACAATGACAATAACTGCGGCCGTATCGGAATGGGTCAGCTTTAATCAGGAGGGGTTTTCCTTCGCAAATATGCGGCCCAGGCCCAGAGACAAGGGGCAGAGAGGCGGCCAACTAACCGTCCAATCACTCCGGATCTGACGGCTACCAGAAATCAAACCATATGCAGCAGCAGCAGCGGCAGACTGAGCGCCCCTAGCGTGTGCGTGTGTACGTGTGCGCCGGCGTGGATCACCAAAGCACATGCCGCCCCTGATTACCACAAGGAAGAACAGAAGCGAAGCAATGATGCGGCCGCCTCTGAACAAACCCATGCGTCATTCTCCCTCTTTCATGAACAAAACCTGCATCCACAGTGGCGGTCGATAACAGAAACCAATAATTGCCAGCCTTTCTGTATCTGAACATATAAACAAGAAGAAAAATCAATACTTGTTCACGGGTATGATATGATATATTGATATGATAAAGTTGCAACACCATCTTATATTAAGGGGGAAAAAAACAAAGGGTGCAAGCAAATGTCAACATCTATTTCGAAAGAGTTGACAGTACGGTGTTCAACTGCGTCAACACCCAGGTAAAAACCACAATGTTTCAGAACTATATCAGCAACACCAGACCAATCCAGTCTTACCCGGCCGATGTTTAAATGGACCGTCGTAGGTCAACTCTTGGAGGGGGGAAAATGGCCAAAAAAAAAAACACCTAGAATGGAATAGTGCATTAGTACAGAAACAAATGTCTCAGCTACCTCACTCCACTCAGCACAGAATTCAGCTAATTGACTAACAAACTAGGTGTACAAAAGGAGCCAGCATAAGCTTAGCACAGACCAGAACAAAGTTAGCCCTGCTCGATCATTTACAATTTCTATGGGACTGAAAGATAGTGCATATGCCCAGGACAGGTTGAAGCCAAACGGGCGCAAACAGAAGCTGCCACCTACTTATCAAGCCACGCCACTCAGGATTTCAACCAACTCAGTTTTCTTCATCTTTGAATAACCCCTGATTCCTCGAGACTTTGCAAGTTCCCGCAATTCTGCAACCTTCAAAGAGCTTAGATCAGAGCTTTCTGCGGCACTGTCGTGCGATTCATCAGTATCTGTAACATCAGCAATTTCCAAAGAAGGTTCGGGATACTCATTTAATTCCTCAGTATCAGATTCATCATCTGAAAGAGCATCAAAGTCATCCAGAGAAATATTTTCTGGTTGTATTACAGAATCAGGTTCATATGGAGAAACTGAGTTAGGCTCATCTGCAGCAGTCCTCTCACCGAGAGCTGTCTTAGCTTTTTCTACAGCATCAGCAACATTATTGGCAATAGACTTGCGATCAGCTTCTGCCTCTGCCTCTGCATCTGCATCTGCATCTGCATTGATAACAGGCTGGAATTTCACTCCAGGAACAGGAGATCTTCGCCTGAAATTTGAAGCTGGCCTTTTGAAGGGAGCTGGAGGAGGCTTCTTCTGCTCTTCCTGGGTGTCACCTTTTGTGCCAGAGATGGTTGAGCTTTGTCTATTTCCTGAATCATTGCTTCGCCTCGTCAGATCAAAATTCTGTTCTTTGTCATCACTGCTCTTCCTTCTTTGGTCCACAGAGTGCTTCCTAAGCAACTTAAGAAGGGAATCAACGCTGCCCCTCTCACCCTGTACTTTTGCAGGTTCGGGCTTCTTGTCTTCCCTGCTTTTTCCTCTAGCTCGTAGTTGTGCTTGAACCCTTTTAAATAGCTCCACAATCTCCTTCTCTCTTTCCCCTGGAGCTGATGTGGCTTGAGGACGAGAATTGCTTGCCAATGAGATTGGTGGTCCATTTTTGGAGAACATGATATCACTATCAAATTCATCAATGTTTTCAGAATCATCTTTATCCTGGTATGGCTTGCCTTTTCCTCTGGAAGACCCCCCTCTTTGTTGTCGGGATATATCCGAATTTCTTGGCCTATGGTTGTTGGGGCTCGCATTACATACCAAAGACACCCTCATTGGCCCCAACATAGGTGATGTGCCCATGAAACAAGCTCCTGGAGGGACTCTGCAATCTCCATGATGTACAGGTAAGGTTCCTCTGCCTGAGACCCCTGGCCAGCAAAAACACTGTATATTAGTTATTGCTTTAGAAGAAACTCGTGAATTAGGAGGAACAGGCAGCTTAAAATGGAACTGTCAGCATTAATTTCTGCAGTACATGAAATACAAAATAGATAACAAAATAAACCGAGATTGCACGACTAAAAAAGCTCGACCACAGGAAGACTCCCCCGGGCTTTGAACTCAGGTTGGGATTGGAGCTTCAAAGACTCCCGGAGTTCAATGCTCTAACCATCTTGGTAAAAATATCATATCAATGTTGGTATGCGCAGAGACCACTTGAATGACACATAAAAACTTAAAGAAGTTAAGAAGTTTTTAAGGAAAGATAAAGGCCACCGGACGGAGAACAAAATGAACTATTAGTAGTGTCCATAAGAAAAACAAAGTGTAACAGGCCCACATTCACCTTTAGTCTAGAATGAAAGTCAGGTCTTTGTGTATAGCTCGATATGAAAACATGATAACATGCTTAAAGAGTATGTGCTATTAATGTGCCTCTCTGTACATCTGCAAGGTACGTACAGTGCTACATCACAAGTGGAGGTGGACAGCATACAGTAAAGAGTAGGTCTGTGCATTTTTATGAATCAGCTAACGAACTGTCCTAATTAAAGCCGAACAACGCAAAAGAGGGAGGTGTTTACACCATGTGTACGGAAAAGATGAAATGCCTGCACTGGACGACAATACCAATAAATAGCAACCAACAGTAAGTCTAATGTAAGTTAAACTTGGGAAATAAATGCAAAACCATTTTGAACATGAAGGGTATCGATCTGGCAGTCACCTAACGTACTATTTAGAAGAAAAAAACTGATAATTTAGCCAATATGTGCATCCAGCTAGCTAAGAAACTGCAAGGCATCTACATAAGATAGATTCACTGATAAAGTAGATAGTCATTCCTTGAAAAGCTGTGGACTAAGCATGAAGCGCATGCACCATCGATCTGTGTATATGCAATCCTGTTCATGGCGTCTAAATCCCTGATCAATTTAACATATAATTGGCTGTTGCACTTAAACAAAGACAGCAAGGTGGAATAGACTTTTGAGTTCACCAGGCAAGATTGGCACATACACCAGACAACAAACTGCTAATTTGAATGAGAAGGTACTTGAAGACCTATTATAGTTGGGGAAATCTCTACCCAGTTTCTTAGTTGATGAGGCTGGCAGTGTTACACTGCAATGGAGTAGGCCTCATTTCTATAATTTGTCCATTGTACAGCCATCAGGAACAAAACTAATTTGGCCTTATTTGCTGGTGGAATTGGCTCGTTCCAACAGTTGTATTCTCCACATAACCCCCGCTTCCCCTTGTTACTAACTTGGATAGGATTAGGTTTCCGTTTCCTTTCACGATTCACCATTCTCACACGGTGCGATCTGGAGAACCAAGCACGTAGGAACCCACACCACATAGCAAACAGTCTCTACTATTAGGCTGCCCCCGTATGGCTCGCATTGCGCCCCTCCGTCGCGACAGGGGCGCGCGCTGCGCGGCGGGGGCATTTACTTCGGCCGCACAGGGCAGCAGGACAAACGCGTCCAACCACCAGGCGAGGGGGATTGGCGCCGCGGGGTGGCGGTGGAACGAAACCCTATCTGTTGGAATTGGAGGCGCCGCGCCGCGCACGCGTGGAGCCGTGGCCCGTGGGCTAGCGGCACGAGAGGGCGGGGGGGAGGGGGGCGGGTAGCGTACCGCGGTGGTGGAGGAGGGTAGGGGCCGCGGCGGACATTCCTTCGTGGGGGTGGCCGCCCGGAGCGTCCCAGCCGGCGGCAGCGGCGGTGGTGAAGCGGCGCCCTGGCTTGGGGCAGAGCGATTTGGTGGTGACAGCTGATAAGCGGGAGAGAGAGAGAGAGAGACTGAGCGAGTGGAGTAGAGTTTGGGGATTTTGCCGAGGGTTTTGGCCCGCGCGCCGCCGGTCGGAGGAGTCGCTCCACACGCCCAGGCGGGGCGGGGGACGTGGGCCGGCTCGTCGTCCGTGCGCCCGACCGCTGCTTGCTGCTGCTGAAAAGATGCATCATCATCCGGCACGGCAGGGCGGATGGGCCGCGAGGAGTGGGTTGGTTTAGGACGGCGGAGGACAAGCAGAAAAGCCCAAAGCTGATTCGGTTTGGGCCGCCATTTCTATTCTATTTTAAAAAGGGGTTAAAAAATTAAATTCTAAAAGGGGTGCCGTTTTCGAAATTTTAGAAAAATGGGTGCCTCCCGCCCGATCAACGGGCAGGAGGCGTGGGGCCAGAGACCTCCCGTATATCCAACGGGCGGGAGGTCTCAAAATTTTTCCCAGACCACTCCCGAGGGTTTCTTCGCGAATAAATTTTTTTTCTTATTTGCGAAGAGACCCCTGACGCGGCTGCGGCAGCATCTCGCCCGTCCAACGGGCGGGACGTTCCCCCACCACTATATAAGCCCCCACCTACCCCCAAATTCCCATATTATTCAGCAAAAATCAAGAAAAAAAGAAAGGGAGGAGAGGAAGAGATGAGAGAAAGCGGAAAAACCCTGTTCACACGTCGATTTGGAGGTATATTCTCGTTCTAGTCGTATAATTACTTGAAAATAACTATAATCTAGAAAATATTTCTTAGGGTAGTTATATTTTGAATAGTTTTTAGTATTTTCAATTATTTTTAGGAATATTTGTTAGGGTAGTTATATTTTGAATAGTTTTTAGTATTTTCAATAGTTTTTAGAAATATTTCTTAGGGTAGTTATATTTTGAATAGTTTTTAGGAATATTAGTTATATTTTGAATAGTTTTTAGTATTTTCAATAGTTTTTACAAATATTTCTTAGGGTAGTTATATTTTGAATAGTTTTTAGGAATATTTCTTAGGGTAGTTATATTTTGAATAGTTTTTAGTATTTTCAATAGTTTTTAGAAATATTTCTTAGCGTAGTTATATTTTAAATAGTTTTTAGTATTTTCAATAGTTTTTAGAAATATTTCTTAGGTTAGTTATATTTTGAATAGTTTTTAGTATTTTGAATAGTTTTTAGATATATTTCTTAGGGTAGTTATATTTTGAATAGTTTTTAGTATTTTCAATTGTTTGTAGGAATATTTATTAGGGTAGTTATATTTTGAATAATTTTTAGTATTTTTAATAGTTTTTAGAAATATTTCTTAGGGTAGTTATATTTTTCATGCAGATATGGCGCGGACACCGGAGCTCCTTGACGCGACCACCAACGAACGGACGACACAGGTCGTACCTGGCAGCGGTGGAGGGGCAGTAGCTTCACGAGTTACGCCCTCGTGTAGCAAAAGAGTTGTTGCACCTGGACGATCGCTGGCTTGACATGTGATACTTTGTATTTTATTACGGAATGAATGTATTACTTGTACGACAATTGTAACCACAATGCAAAATATACAGGTTACGTGAAGCTGGTTTGCTGCCACTCGCACGTATGCTTCAGGCTGGCGACGGCCAAGATGGTGGCGCCAAGAAGCGGATGCGGCTGGACCGCTCTCTACTTGCGGCGTTGGCGGACAGGTGGCGTCCGGAGACGCACACGTTCCACTTGCCGTGCGGGGAGATGGCCCCCACGTTGCAGGACGTGTCGTACCTGCTCGGGCTTCCCACGCTGCCTGGAGACATATCTGTTGTGGTTGTTCGGCTGGACTCTTTTCTGCAAGTCTAGCGGCAATTATGTGGACAAGGTTCTCATCCAGTACGCGCACGCGATTGCGGATGCGGAGCCGGACCAGGTACCTGGGTGGAGCTGGGGATCGGCAGTGCTTGCTGCCACGTACCGAGGCCTTTGCCAGGCCTGTTTCAAGACAGAGAGGACCACCGTCATCACAGGCTGTCCACTTCTGCTGAAGCTATGGTCGTACGAGCGATTCGCCATAGCACGCCCCCTAATCAGCGAGGAGCCTTATCCGCCTAAGATGTATGGGCTGTGGCACGAGGATAGCCCCACGATGGGTTCGCTTTGGACCGATCGACGGGTAAGCTCTTTAATTTACTGTTGTACATTTCTGTACGTGCAAAGTACCGACGCAGTTGTGTAATTTTGCAGATGAGCTGGGCACATCGGCAGGTCCGAAAAGCATACCCGCAGTTCGTGTCCGAATTTGATCGGATGCGGCCACAGGATGTCATCTGGACCCCGTACACCGCTGCGGCTGTCCAGACACGTGCGCCGCACGGGTTGTCCTCCCTCTGCACGCGTGACGAGGCATACTGGCTCACAAAGGCGAACCTAGTGTTCGATATTGTCGTCGAGCCGTACTGCGTCGAATGAGTGATGAGGCAGTTCGGACGACGACAGCACTTCCCTCTCCTACCCCGAGCGTTCCAGGCCGTGCCGCGCAGCGTACGCGAGTAAGTTTGTGATAACTTGTTTTGTATTAATTATATAACCGTTATCATGAAATAATGTTGTCTTTCAAATGTTTGCAACAGATATTCGCGCAGGGGATATCACGCCAACGAAGTCAACTGGGTTGTCAAGCTGTAGGAGTACCTAGGAGGGTGGCTAGACGCACCTGACGATATGTGGGACGAGCCGCAGCCACACACGGAGGCGTCTTACGGCGTATACCTCCGCTGGTACCTCACTCGCATGCGTCCGTACGTCACTCTTTCACGTATTGATGACGCGGAGCATCAGCATCTGCCGACCATCTCGGACACGTATCCCTTGTACCGTGATCAGGCGCAGCGTGGCGCGGTACGTCTTTCGCAACTTCAATTATTAAATCTTTTTTTATAAAAAATCGATAACAATATTACTCTGCTTTCCATTACTCATGCAGATCGATCTGATCAACTGCGCGGAGGTCGAAGCTGTATCTCAGATCACGTTGTTTGAACGTGGAGTACGTGTACCGGACGCACAGTACAAAGAGAGCTTTCGTCGGATTCATGACAACTTGACGCGAGCATTACGTGCAATGACGTGTCGCAGCAGAGATGACGTGGGGGCCTCCAATTCATCTCATGCGTCCGCCCACGTGTACACAGCTGGCCCGTCGACCTCTGCAGCACTGCACGCAGCGTAAGTCCTTTATAATTACCATTTTGATCAACTTTAATTTACACGACTAATTTCGTTTATTTTTACAGTCACGTACTCGGAAGGGCACATACGCCGACGGCCTAGGACTAGAGGGAGGACCAAGAGAGCGCGAGGTCCGGGATAGACGGAGTAGATACTCCTGATTCGGTGGACTCTATATATTTAAACTGTTTTTTGTATAATATTATTTTATTTTTAATGGTTTGATGTATCGTACTATCGTAATATTTGGATTCTACATTGCAAAACGTTATCGTTTAACCATCTTGATACTACGAGTTTTAGATACAGTAATCTTTTTCATAAAATTGAATTAAAATTTTATATGTATACAAAAGAATATGGCGAATAAATTTTGTATTTAAAAAAATATAAATTTTAAATTATTCGTAAAACATAAATTCGAACAAAAAATAAGAAAATAGGAACCTCCCGTCCGACGGGCGGGCGGGATGCCTCAGGGGACTCTTCACGAATAAGAAAAGTTTCTAATTCGCGAAGAGACCCTCAGGAGGGGCCTGGCAACAATTTTGGGACCTCCCGCCCGTTGGATGGGTGGGAGGTCGCCGGCCCCCATTTTTCGAAAATTTCAAAAACGGCACCCCTTTTTCGAATTTAATTTTTTTAACCCCTTTCTAAAAAAAATTCGTTACCTCGCCTTCGGTTCGGGCCAACCAACTCTTCACTTTCTGCCTCGCAGAGCTGAACTTCAAGCCCAATTGCTTCCCAGAGTTGGTATTTTCTCTGACCGCTTCATTTTCCTTTGAGCCCTCCGTACTTGCAAGTTGCAACATCAAAGGGGTTTCATTGCTTAGACAGTTAGACCAAGGGTGCGTTCGTTTTCTAGGGTCTAAAGTTTAGAGGAGTCACATCTAAGAGAATCTTATCATTTAGAAGTGTTAAATAAAATCTAATTACAAAACTAATTGCAGAACCCAGTGCTAATTCGCGAGACGAATCTAATGAGGTATATTAGTCCATGATTAGCGGATGATTACTGTAGCATCACTGTGGCAAATTATGGATTAATTAGGCTCACTAAATTTATCTCACGAATTAACAACCAGCTATGCAAAAAGTTTTATAAACAGATTTTATTTAATACTTCTAAATAGCAAGATTCTCTTTGATGTGATGGGTCTAAAGTCCAGAGGGTAGGAAACGAACAGGGCCTAAAGACGGCATAGCCATCTTTCAGTAGTTCAGTTACACCAGCAAGAAAAGAATCCCAAACCAATGATAACCTACAATACACTCTCACAGAGTCACAGTAACAACAAGTCAACAACAGCCAGGTATTGGCAAACATCCAGGCATTTGCACGCTTGCAGTTTCATAGATTGGCAGCTAAAGAAACACTTTATTTCTGCCAGCGCCCTCCCGTGTCATGATATTGGCCTCTACAGACTACAGCTGCTTCCTCGGCCAGATATTGTTGCCCTTGCTGCATATAAAAGACAATAATTTTACAGAGGGCTTCAGAACTACTAGTCCTGCAAGGCGAAGCTACTTGAAACTGGAAACTGTGGGCAAGCAAAAGGTTTCAACGATTCAACAATCGATAACGGGATTGGATGCACCACTAGTAATTCCTGCAGCATCACCGGTTGTTTACATACCGCAGCATGAAATTTCTACAGCCAACAACAGAATCCAGCCAAGGACCACTTTCACAAGACAAACTCACATGTAATGACTTGTCATCTGCCATAACTCACTAGCATGCAACTTAAACGAGAGCAAATATCTTAGTCAACAGCAAGTGTTACTACTAACCGTCAATATTTTCAGGTACGTGTAGCAGGATTCTACTGCTACAACTGGAGAATCCTGCTCCATGGCTCTACAGCTATTTGCAGAGACAAGAAACGAGAATGCTGAGCTCAGGCTGAAAGCACTTACCCAGCAGTAAGGAATTAATGATAGCTCAACCTAACATGGAACAAACCAGTTCTGTACCGGACCATGATCAACAGATGTCCTCAAAGAATATATCACTCTGCCACAGATACTACTAATAGGAACTGGTCCAAACACACGGCTGTCCCAAGCTACCTGACAAAAAGGTGGTACCGTGGAGAAATCAGCAGAATGAAAGCATGTAACAGTAACACCTGGCGACCTAAGATGGAACATGTTAACTTTGGAGGATATGGCTTGTTGCAATAATCGCAATCCAACATTTCAGTATTATAGGATGAGGAAAAAAACTGGTGAATAACTGCACTTCTTTTTTTACTCTGTGTGTGTGATGCAGAAAAAACAATATGATGCTATGGGCATCGTCATGTCTCACATACCTTGGGCGTCACTGATTGATTATCCAGCAGGACCCAACATTGGTCATGCGCTAATACAAAAGGCTCATCTTTCTCATCCGTAGAAACCATCTCGCATCCTCCAATCGCACCCAACCTTCGAACCAGATAGTGGGATGGTGTCTTTGGATTTCTTACCAAAACAACATCACCAACAAAGACTCTCCTGTGAAAAGTTCTGGGTTACTCTTTCAGAAAAAGGAAAAGAAAAGGAAAGTTCTGAGTTACAGAATGCATAAAAAACCAAGAAAGACTACCACGTATGAAGGCATATTACTGTTTAAGGTAACTCAATGGAATTTAGTTTACAAAGATATATTTGAGTAATGGAAGATGATAAATTTATATAAATGGTTGCAATCGAATCATCAAATGAGAACCAACCCTATTACCGAAAATCATATTTAGTTACCACTGAATATTCATCATATGTTTGCTAAAGGAATTTTATTATGTTTTGTAAAACCACCATTAGTTGTCAGTCATCTCACAGAAAGAAGTTGTCCCTGTTTTACTGTTTAGACGTTGTATTCCTTTTGTCCTCAGAACTTATATGCGTTGCTGGTACTGTATATCAATGAAAATGAGCACTAGAGTCAAATCATTCAATGAAAGGGACTCAGCTAGCATCAAATTGAACTAATAAGCTCATCACATCCATTCAGCACATGCTTGAGTTGCTTGACTAGTGAAATGCCTAGGATGAGTAAGCATTAGGCAAAAAAAAAAATTTGATTCACCGTGAGTGCAAATCCTATGATAGTAGCAGCTAAACAAGAGAACATACTATTGCCAAATAATATAATGATCCACAGGGTGGGACAGTATCCTGGTTAGGAATTTAAGTCGGAGCATGCAAATACTGAAATAATGCTAATGATTTAAAACAGTCAGAGGTGGCACTAAACCACCGAAGCGTAACAGGCGAGGAATTATTACGTCGGATTGTTGGGGTAATGCAGCAGTTTCCTGACAAGGATAGCCGCACCGTCGCTGTGTATAGTCGGGGCCATCTCGTGTCTCACGTTGTGGCACCAGTACACGGCAGTGAGCTTCCCTTGCGAGAAGAAGTCATGGAAGCAGGGCGCGATCTCACGATACCTGATCTCACCGTCATAGTACCTCTGCAGCCAAAAGGGTAAAAGAATCGGAGGACAACAGCGATAACAGCGAGGCATCAAAAACCAAATTAAAGAAGAGTCGATGTCAATCTACAATACGCTGACACTGCACTGCACTTGTTACGAGAGACTGGGGTAGCATACTAGTGAAGGATGGAGATCGAAAATGTGAGGAGCGGACCTTGAAGGAGACGACGGCGGAGTAGCGCATCTTACTGTGGGCGGAGCCGCGTGGCCCAGGTCGTCGGAGACGCCATTTTAGAACGGCGGCGGCTTGTGAGCACGGGACGAGCGGAGTACTTCAGGAGGACGCCGTCTTCGGCGACCGGCGGAGGCTGCGGATCTCTCGACCCCAACGACGGCGGCAGCGGCGCGGCGCAGGTCCGGGTCCTAATGTGTAATGTCCTTCCACTTTGAGTGGAGGACGCGTGTGACGTGTCGACTGCTGGGAGGCTGGGGAGCAAGGGGCGTGGTTGTGCGTGGGCCGCGTGAGATCCTGTTGAGCCCATAATGCGTGTTCGGCCTTTCGCGCAAGCGGTAAGGGCCCTTTCGCTAATGGCTTGTACAGTGTATATCTTTCCTTTTAAAAAACGACAATGTTTGGAATTCAAGGATTTGTGAGACCAAGGATGCCTATGGATAGTTGAATATGACTGATGGGAACAATTCTGCTTCCATGAGACTAGGAGACACAATCAACAAGAGAGAACAAAGGGCACGAGCACGAGAATGGTTGACTATTCATTTTGACACATGTACATCGTTGCGTAACCAAATAAATAAATAAAATGACGTAACTCCGTTTCAGTGTTTCCTCCTCCTCTTCTCCAATCATGCTAGCGTGAAGGAGAAAGGTAGGTCAAGGAAGCTCCAAATTCTTCCAAGGTCAACTTTCTGTCCAAAACAACAACCTGATCAACTTGACCACGAGCCGGGCCACGCAAGTGGGACGCAGATGCAGCTCCCTTTTCCCATTCTGGCGCCGATCAGCACCCCAAAACCGCTGCGCTGCGCCGCGCCTTCCCCTCGCAACCGCGTCACCAGTCAGACCAAACCATCCGATTCGAGCCGGCTCGCTCGTCAAAAGAAGCTGATCGATGGAGGAAGGCGCGCGTGTGTACGCGCTTGCTTCTTCGCTTGGTCGTTGGGCCATCAAGCGGCGCTGGCACCACATATATCGGTATATCGGACCCGACTGTCCAATGGGAGCGAAGAACGAGGCGACAACACACGTGGAAAATGGCGAGCACCCTGCAGCTGCAGGCCATCGCACTGGCCGTGCTGCTATTGGCTCTGGCGCCGGCGATACCGGCGTCGTCGGCTCAGCGGCAGCCACCGCCGGTGGGGTTGGCGCGGCCGGGATGCCGCGACAGGTGCGGCAACATCACCATCCCGTATCCATTTGGCATCGGCGCCGGGTGCTACCGCCACGACGTCCTCGGCGGCTTCCAGCTCCACTGCGACGACACCCGCTCCCCACCCCGACTCACCATATCCGACTACAGCCGCATCCAGCTCGCCGGCCTGTCCCTCGCCGCCGGCGAGGCTCGGGCGTACCTCAACGCCACGCGCAAGTGCTACAACTCCACGGGTGGGCTCGTCGACCGGAGCCTGTCGTACATGTCCCTCGGCACCAGCCCCTACCTCTTCTCCCCGGCCAAGAACCGCCTGGTGGCGACTGGCTGCCCCAGCCTCGGGTACTTCGTCGACAGCAGGGAGTACTTCGTCAGCGGCTGCACGTCCGTGTGCCGGCCGCCGCAGTACACCATCCCGGGGCAGGGGTCCTGCACCGGCGTCGGGTGCTGCCAGAGCGACATACCGCCCGGCGTCGACTACTTCCAGGCCAACACGCTGAGCTTGCAGCAGGCGCAGCTCGACCCGGCCTTCACCACCAACGTCGTCGTCACCAGGTGCCACTACGTGTTCCTGGTGGAGACGGCGTGGTTCAGCTACAGCGACCGCGGCTTCTTGAACCGGACCGACGACTTCGCCGTGCCCGTCGTGCTCGACTGGGCCGTCCGGAACGTCGGCAACTGCAGCGCCGCCAAGCGCAACGCCACGGACTACGCGTGCCGGAGCGCCAACAGCGACTGCTTCGACTCCATCGGCAACGGCGCCGGCTATCGATGCAACTGCTGCAAGGGGTTCGAGGGAAACCCCTACCTCGACGGTGGATGCACAGGTACACATCTCATCTCAACCGCATTGCTGATTTTTCCCCATTGCCTGTTTGTCTTCTTACCCAATGATGAGACCAAATCGCATTTATTTGCAAACGGAAGACATCGACGAGTGCCGCCGGAAAGACAGATATCCATGCTATGGAGACTGCACGAATACGCCGGGAAGCTACATTTGCGAATGCCCTCCGGGAACCAACGGCGATGCCACCAGGCAGAATGGCTGCCGGACCAAGGACAAGTTCACGCTAGCTCTCAAAGTGGTTACAGGTACACAAATCATCATCCTTTTTTTGTACAACACGAATCATCACCCTGTGAGCCAACGCTACAAGCGGAACATGCTTGGTGACCCTTTTCAATTTCTTGTCGGGATACTGATGAGTACGCGATGTTCAGGTGTCAGCGTCGGAGTGTTCCTGTCAGTGTTCATGTGCTTCTGGCTCTACCTGGGGCTGCAGAAGAGGAAGCTCATCAGAACGAAGCAGAGGTTCTTCGAGCAGAACGGGGGTGTGATCCTGCAGCAGCAGATGCGCTCCTACAGTAGCGCCGGCGCCGGAGCAGGTGGGTTCAAGATATTCTCCAAGGAGGAGCTCGAGAAGGCGACCAACAACTTCGCCGCCGACCGTGTCCTCGGCCGCGGCGGGCACGGCGTCGTCTACAAGGGCGTGCTCGAGGACAAGACCGTGGTGGCCATCAAGAAGTCCAAGATGATGGAGGAGGCCCAGACCAAGGAGTTCGCCAGGGAGATGTTCATCCTCTCCCAGATCAACCACAGGAACGTCGTGAAGCTGCTTGGCTGCTGCCTCGAAGTGGAGGTGCCCATGCTGGTCTACGAGTTCGTCTCCAACGGCACTCTCTACCATTACATCCACAACAAGGATCTCAAGGCGGACATAACCTTGGACACCCGTCTCCGGATAGCGGCAGAGTCGGCCGAGGCGCTCGCGTACATGCACTCCTCTGCTTCGCCGCCGATCCTCCACGGAGACGTCAAGACGGCCAACATTCTGCTTGACGACAAGCTCACCGCCAAAGTTTCAGATTTCGGAGCATCAAAACTGGCACCCACAGATGAGGCCGAGATTGCAACATTGGTGCAGGGGACTTGCGGGTACCTGGACCCTGAATATCTTATGACATGCCAGCTAACAGACAAGAGCGACGTGTACAGCTTTGGGGTTGTCCTGCTGGAGCTTCTAACCAGGAAGAAGGCACTCTACTTTGATGGGCCAGAGGAAGGCAGGAGCCTCGTGTCATGCTTCATGACGGCGATGAAGGCTGGCCGGCATGGAGAGCTTCTTGACAGCCAGGTGAGGAACGAGGTCAGAGCCGAGGTGCTTGAAGAAATTGCTCACCTCGTGATGCAATGCCTGAGCATGAGCGGGGAGGAACGGCCGACGATGAAGGCGGCTGCTGAAAGGCTGGAGAGGCTGAGGAGATACCAGCAGCACCCGTGGGCTCGGGCTGATGCCAATCCGGAGGAGAGGCAGACCTTGCTTCCCATGGAACACAGGGATCTTCCGATAATGTTCAGACAGCAGGATGTCCTCGATCTTGAAGAAGGCAGCACATATACTTATAGTTTGTAGATCATAGTATTTGTACCATTCTTTTGGCAAATCAATTCAAGTAGGATTCTTTCGGATATTATAATGATTTTCGAAACAGCACTATCTGTGCCAATCTCAAATACTGTTCATTATTTTCTTCAGAAAAAAGGGAAAAGTAATTACTAGACTTTGTGGAACTGAATGCGGATCTCTTGCAAGCTTATTGGGCAAAACAACATGATTTAACAAGAGCTTGGAGCTATTTGCTACAAGTATAGGAAGAAGAACCAGAAGCTTTGCGAACCATTGTTAACTAGTATCTATTTATTTACTAACAATAGAATGAACAAACTTCCTAACTTGATTTATAGTTAATCTAGAAAAACTAAATTTACAGGATTAAGTGCAAATATTATACAGGTACCTTTTATTTGGAGTTCTGGTGCCTCTAGTGCTTTCTTGCCGGATGGCCAATTCACAGCTTCCTTACAAAGGAATAGGCCTCCCAGTGAAGGTCATAGCACTCAGCGTTCCATGCTAAACCCTTAACCATCCCATCTTTTATCCGCTGATCCCAAAGGGAAGGGTCATTCTTCTGCACATTAGGTAGTAAAATATATGTCAATTTAAGAAGCAAATAACTTCAGAATACAATATCATTTAAGGATTTCAGCTTCCTGAGCCTATGTGGATGGTTTAAAACATTATCCAATCTATTCAGATTAATTGTGTGCAATGAATAGCTCCGTGACAAGATAGCTATCGCCACTTGAGATTGTGAACTTACAAAACTGTCGAGTGCTTGAAGAAGAGACAACTCTCCATAGGTTGAGATGATATACTTGGACATTACTCTGTTGCGGCAATCATTCCCCTCAGATTGCCTGGTGACAGATACATATAAACAGAGGCCGTAAGTAACAATGTACATACATAATTTGTCAATTAATGTAGCTTCGACTAACTATGGACACATCAAACATTTCGTCTAAATCATATCAAACAGATGAGTTGCCAAAGTAAATGTTTAAATGTTTAGTGGTTTTTACCTGGATTTGTCATTGGGAAAGTTTATTTGCATTGGTGCACATCCATACTTTATTGCCTTCATCTGCCCACAAAGAGACTTCACTAAGAGGCATAACAGTTGGGTGGAAACTAACCAGAATCTTATTATCAGTAATTAGAGGCTTTTTTGAAGCCCCCACATTAATCCTCGTGAGACGCACTATGAAAAAAAGATAAATCCATGATATTCTCACAAAAATCAGAAACATTCTGCTGTCAATTCAGTAGGCTACAATCATCATCACCATCATCATCATCATTAATAATAATAATAATAATAGCCCTTAGATCTATTCTATTTTCTAAAAAATTAAGCGTGGCTGCCATTATAAAATAGTCTAAAGTAACCATCTAAATTATATCTAAATACCCACATCTGGCATTATGAAATAATCTAAATTGACCCACTGCTCTTCATCTAAATTCCTGACCTTTGCCATTATGAATAAAATTTAAAGTAATCCCCTCTATATTTACATTTAGATTACCCATATCTGTCATTATGAAATATATTCTAAAGTAACCCCCTAAATTTACACATAAATTACCCACCTCTATCAATGTTGAAAATAAGCTTAAACCTTTTCTACATCTAAATTACCAACATCTGATATTATGAGAAAAATATATACATTGGGCCTTAGTTTACTAGCAGAAATAGAAAAAGGGTTCTTTCACATACCGCAATTTGAAGCGATGGATCTTCAAAGGAAGAGCAAAGAATGATATCAGAGCCTGCATATACTAAATGTGCAAGTGTCTCATCGTATTCCTCAATGAATGCTATGCTGTCATCCAGATTAATAAACTGAACAAATGATAAAGAAATGAAATTACATTGTGGTATGCCATGAACAAGGAATGCTTAATCAAGTAATGTTAGCCATGGAACTGCAATAGCTTTACCTCTTCCTTTAATGCCCGGATGGTTGAGTTCGCGACAGATCCTAACTTTTCCATGAAGATGACCTGTACAGTATAAAATCTTGCAGCTATGCTAGCAAAGAAATCAACTGTTTAAGTTGAAAGGGAAGGTGACTAATAACTGCAGAAACCTGAGCACTTCTGCGCAGGGCAACATGAACTGCTTCCTTGAGATTATGAATATCTGAATAACCATCGCAGATACATCCTACCTAACAAATGGCACTTACCTAATGATATGCTCAATGTAGGAACTAAACAAACAGAAGTAATATGTTGAAAACAATGGCATACATACTATAATGGATGAACCACTGTGGAAACCAAGTCGTCGCTTAAGTGCTTCTCTGCAAATGGACTTCCCCTCAATATCATTGGCAGAATACCGCCGAGGAAGATAAATGTCTTTGGATGGATCCCAAAGTTCACCATCCAATCCATGAGAAGCAACCAATATCTTCTCCCTAAAAGGAAATTAAGTGTCTCAGAAATTCTCAGCAAAGCAAATGCCAATCCAACCAGCATTTTTCTAGGCCCTGTGCAAGAAAAATTATGGAAATAATAAAAAAACATATAATTACTTATGCACAGTTAATGTTGTTTCCAACCCATGTCTCAAACCCCGTGTAAGAACATCTCTCGAATGGATTGAGGACATTAAAATTACTTTATTTGAGTAAACAATTCCTCCCTGCAAATATATATATGGGCAGAAGTTAATAGAAAGGTACAAATTTAATTGGGTACATCAAGGGCATTTGAAACAATTTACTTCTATCTGGCATTTTATATTTATATTCAAGGAAAATGTGCATGTGTTTGAATGAGTTTCCCACATTGAAACAGAATTGCCCCCCTGGTACTATAGTTTGTTTAGGCAGAGTAAAGAGAAATTTAGATACACATAGTCTTCGATGTCTAACATATATCGTATTTAGTTCCTTAATTTTAAAGAAGACTCACCTTAAGAACATTAACAAGATGTGTCTCATTTGGATCCTGCAGACGATCAGCACGATGAAGCTTACGAGGATCAAGCCCACACATCTCCAACTTATTTGGCTCCTCTAGACACTAGCAGCAATTGCATGAAACATACAACATTTAACAAATATAAGAAACCATTAGTTGTTAAAAAAAATAAGAAACCAGTAGTATATGCAGGTACTTGCACTACTGAGCTCTCAAAAATGGCTCGAGATATGTGCAGGACGCTCCGATTATTAGAAGACACTAGGCAATTTAAATCTTAAAAGTTTGCATCAATCTTGTATCTCAGAGTGTATTGATGATGGTGATACTGCATGGGTGATCATTAAAGAATTGAAAGAGTTATACTGGATATTTACTTGGGAATCCAAGTCTTGGCATGTCAGTAATATTCGAGTGTTCTCAAGCCCCTGAAAGCATAACAAAGTTACATAAGGACTTCAATAAGAAAATAACATTCAATATTGACTCTCAAGTACATTTGTGATGTTTAATACATGCTGTAAACTCGCACTTTGGAATCAAAGTGAGAGTGCAACGACCAGGGCAAGGCATAAGCCAGATTAAACTCCTACGGAAAATGAGAGCATTCATGTGGCAGCTCATGTGAAACAGGATACATTCAGCTTCATTTAAAGGGAATAGCTGGTCAGGTCTAGAAAATTGAACACTATATGGACGAAGTGACAGCGGAGACCAGGTATTGTGTACTCCTGAGAATGTGCTGACACCCGTAGCTGAATGTTTGACCTGTAAACTAGTGGGCTTTCTATTAAATCTGGGAAGTACTCCTTCGGTCTAATAAAGCACTTTAACTTATTTCTATTATAACATCATCCACATTTTCCCTCATCTGTTTCCAGAATGAGATATCTTCCATTGGCAATAATAGGACAAAAACCTATCAGAAAATGTTATCATCCATTTAACATAAAGAAGCAAGGAAGAACATAGGATGGAACTATTATCATACCATTAAAAAGCACACACAAATTGAGAAGGCGGTATCTTTGAGGGAGATAAGCATATGATCAATAATAAATACCCTTAAGTAGAACTGACCTGGTGAGCAAATATATCCCAGAAAAGCGGTGCCACTATAGCAGTTTCCCAGTTATGTATGTGTAAAATGTCTGGCTGCTTCCCAGATTTTACAATATAGTCCAATGACGCACGGGAAAAATAGGAAAACCTGAAAAAGAAAAAAAAACAGCTAGAACATATGACGTGTATGTCATGTGCAAACTAGAAACAGCAATTGTGTCATAAATTGATCTTCCAACAAAAAGCTACAACTTATATTCTAAACCAATCAATGATTCACAGTTATGCAAATATAATCAGTACAAAAGGGTCCTTGTGCATGTTATAGTCATAAAGGTGTGCCATTATCCTTATATTGTACTACGTACCGCTCAAAGTCATCAGGGTAGCCACGTAACATATCACGATTGAAATAGGAGAGCTGGATTGGTTCTATGAGTATAAGACCAACACCACTTGACATACTGCATCAAAGAAGAAAAATTACGAGGAGAATACATCTAGAACTACACAAAGATAGAAGCATGCAGGAATAATATGGTCAGAATGTAATATATATCAACTAGAATAAGACAAAAGAGAGATAACAAGGCTTGTTAGGCCTCTTTGCATACTAGGAGTATATGTTTACCCAGTCCATATTCTGTTTTTATGCCAAATACCACCAAAATAAGATTCATATTCTGCCTCAGCTTTCCTCAGACCGTGAATTCCATCCGTGTTTATGCTGGTGTACCTATTTTGGGCCATACCAATGCAATGAGCATAATAGTTTTGCTTGCAATAATCAAGATGTAAATGTGGCGCAAGCTAAAGCAATGGATATCATCATATTAGTAAGGATAACAACAAACTTCAAGTATGGCACACATGAGATCAGTAGCCAAAAGGGAAAGAGAGGGAAAATTGAGGACTATAGACCAATACAACAACACTGTAAAATATGATTTACTTCAAAAAAGGGTAAGGGAGTGGATTAACCTATACCACCTAAGTTTGGGCCCTTGTCGAGGTAAATTTGGGTGTCCATTTTCTTCTTAATCTTAAGCCACCGAGTTCCTTCTAGATTGGTCTAGGCATTTTAAAATTAATTTCGAAATGTTTGGTTGAGTAATGGAATCATTTGGGACATGTTGTCCTCAATGGTATAAATGTTACAATTATGAATCTTAGATGGTAATCACAAATAATTGAATTCGAATCTTCAGAAGGATGTCCAGTTTGCAACATCCATATGCAATGAGAAAAAAAAACTCGCTTCGTCTGGCTGTTGATGTCTACATTTCAGAATTTTGTTTTAACTTTTACATAGCAATGATTTGTTACCCAGTGCAACTTATTAGAGTTAGTACGCAGCGATTAAGATAAAATCTTAGAAGTGTGTTATATAGTTGAACATTGTTGACGCTAAATCTACCCCAAGAAATTTCCACATTCATATGACAAACTGGATCATTACGACATGAAAACCTTGGTATCAAGCTGATCTATTAAGCATGCAGTAGTATTACTGTACCAAAGATTTGGTAAGGGCAGAGAAATTGCATACTTGGGCAGTATCACCTCCACCAAGTTACCCTTTCCTTGAACCGCAGAAGATACACCGGCAACATAAGTCGACAATGATCCACATGATGCTATTGGGTCTAGTTCACTGCAGATGTGCACAACATGAAGAGGTTTCCTGCATTGAACATTGGATGAAATATAGCAGCAAACAAACATGATAGCAAAGACTCAAGTTAAACAGGTCACTTGACTTAATAAAGTAAATGCACAGTTTCGTGATTACACTGGACGAATTATGCATGGAAAGAATGTATGAGTTGCCATGTTGGCGTGGCGAGCATCTCTAGTCTCACTCAAGTGGATGTCAAAAGATACCAACATATGCAGTTGTATGGTGGAAACCTTGAATGCAAGACAGTAAGAGTAGCAGTTCAGGCAGAGGTACGAGGTAGCATACTCTATTGGTTTATGCAGAAAGAGTCGCAGTTCGGACAGCAGTTCAGTATTTGCCTTATGATTAATATCAGAAAAGGTGCTTTCTATTATGCTTCTATTATTGACAACTTTCTCTCTTAAATCAGATGCTTCCTGCATGTTGATCATTCCAGAGATGACCATTGTATCTATTCGCAGGAGTAACTCGCAGAATCTTGATGATTGTATTGCTTCTAGAGGAATACCTGAAAGGGCTCCCGTGAGAAAATGAAATGTGTTAAGTTTTATGAAACTTGATATATGCATTTTACTATACAATTTTTTTCTTAGTGGAAACAGTAGGGAATCCCCTACGGCGGTCATTTTGCTCTACAGTAAGAATGGAAAATGGAAAGTAAAATATCAGATCAATGCCCAGCATTGTATTGCTGAAGGTTGTACAGTTTAATAATCAGGATTCTGAGCCAAATATCTTCAAGCTGAAAAATGGGAACACACCTTGCACTTCCATTTCTAGTACTTCTATTTCCTGAAGAAGCAACTCATTTTCATCTTGCAGTTTCTTCAGCTCCTCCATGGCCAGAAGCCGCTGCTTGTTAAGGTAGAGGATATCTGTGAGGTACAAATTATTTTACCTATTAATCAGAGGACCACAGATTGGTGTGAATCTAATTGAAAATTGTGTTAACCTTGTGGAACAAACTAAAACACATTAGCCTCAAAGATGTGCTTCAAAACATAAAACTACATTTGAACAAAGGAAGGGGAGAGTGATTACTCCGTTGCGCCTGGCTGAAGAGCTCCCGAATGTCACCCTTACGTTGGTCATTAGTCGAATTTTTTCCCTGGAATAGAAGCGACACGTGATCCTTTTAATCCAGCAAAGCAGAACGACAGTAGAAGATATGAGCATGTATCTGTATCTGTCCATCTCAATAATACCTGATCACTGCTCTCTTCGACTTCCAGACTACAGATTCCAAACCCCAGCATAGACATAATCACAAACATCAATCACTGGCTGCTCCAGCTCAAGCGCTACAAAATGGTAACAAAACAGAGGTAGCGAGCACTCACCGTACGGTACTGGAGCTCTCGCGACGGGGCTTGCCGCGAGAATTACTGTTCCCCTTCCTGATACACATATGGAAGGAGCGAATCAAATGAGGCCGGGAGCGGGCACGGAAACGCGCAGAGAAACACATAACGCACGGGCACGCGACAATTGCACGAGCATGACCCCACGAGCTCGTGCTGGGTGCGGATTTGTACGCACCTGGAGTAGGAGCACCGGGTGAGAAGCGTGGTTCGAGCAGCGCGGGCGAAGGGGAGGCAATGTGCGCCGCCGCGCGGATGCGTGAGGCGACGCCGCCGGAATTGAGGAGTTGGCGGAGGAGGCGGTGGGGCTCGCATCGCCGCTCCGACGAGCAGGCGCGTCGTCTCCATGGTTGCCTGCTACGCGCGCGCCTCTCGCCGTTCGCCACCAACCTATGCGCGCCGCACCTCCCGCCGATCCACCGGGTGAGACAGCACCATGTGATTCTAGGTTTCGATGGGGAGGCAAGCCGCAGGCGCTGATCGGAGAAGCCAATGCCAAGCGGAGGACGGAGACGGAGCAGCAGGGGGGAGGAGGCGAGGAGCGCGTGGCGTTTGGCGCGGATGGGCGGGCGAGCGAGCGGTGGTGCGGGCCGCGCAGGTTTATCGGGGATTTGGGGATTAATCGGGCGGGATTAGTTACCGCCCGGCGGCGGGTTACTCTCTCTGCTGGACTGGACTAGTTTGGTGGGGACGGTTTCGACCGAGCAGCCCTGCACGGCCCACTTGCGGCGATGCCCATGGGCTTGACTTCACGTTCCTTCAAGTTATCGGGACGGAGGCGGGCCTTTGCGAAGTTGCGAGGGCTGTGTTCCGGCCCAATTCGGTGGCTGACTGAATTTCTTCCTCGAGTCCAGCATCGACCAGCTATCGCCGATATTGACTTTTCTTGCAATCATTTCGCTACAGCTTGCCGATATTGACCAGCTGTCGCCGTGCCTCCTTTTGTCGTGGTCATTTTTCCATGGTCATGGTCCAGCGGATTATCGTGAGGATTAAGGAATTCCTTCCTCGAGTCCATCATCGAATGAGTTTCCACGGGAAATGGAGAGGAGAGAGGTCAATCACGCATGGAGCGATGCCGGGATGATCCCCGTGTTGTTGGAACGAAATGATCTGTGAGGGAATGGAATTATTGGGACGCGCCTCACGGTATATTCTGTTCGCATTCCCGTCAAGGCTGCCCAGGGGTGGTGAAACTTGAAGGGGCCGTGCGCAAAAGCCTCCCAGTCGCTGACAATTCTGTTGAGATATCCCTTTTAATTAAGAGATAATTATGGCCTCGTACCAAAACTATCCCTGAAGGGTCATGGCTATATATATCTATCTATATATATATATGTATATATATGTATATATATATGTATGTATATGTATAGGAACCTGTACGTGATCAATAATGAGAACAAGTTTCATCTACAATCTATCTCCTCTGTGTCAATCTTGTATGCAATGGGAAGGGATACGGGCGATCTTCTACTTCTTCCTCACGGCTCATCTGCTTATTTTACCGGAAGTTAATTTGCATGAATCAACAGGTGATGGCTGCGATCAACAAGACGGAGTTAAAGGTTCTTGATCTAAACAGCACAAGAACTACCAGATTTGGTGTCAGTTTCGGATACGATCGGTAGCTAAACCTACTCGAAGTGTTTATCGCACGGAATGATCGGATATAGCCTAGCATATAATGACTCAAGATTTATACTGGTTCAGGCAAAATACCCTATATCCAGTCGGGAGTAAGTCGGTTGTATTGCTTGAGCCTAGGTGTTTGAGAGAGTTTTAGAGGAGTTACAAGCTTTCGAGTGGAGG
This sequence comes from Panicum hallii, assembly GCF_002211085.1. Taxonomy (NCBI): domain Eukaryota; kingdom Viridiplantae; phylum Streptophyta; class Magnoliopsida; order Poales; family Poaceae; genus Panicum; species Panicum hallii. The sequence goes on along the minus strand of NC_038042.1, from coordinate 58,486,395 downwards.
ATGTGATCAGTGGTCTCCTTTTCCTAGGTGGAACCCCCCTCCCTTTTATAGACTAAGGGAGGCCTCCTTTACAAGGAACTAAGAGGAGAAAAGTGAGGTAGAGAGAGAGTGAAAGTCCCGAGCCCTGCTTGTCGGGATCGTCTACTCTGTCAGTCGGAGTTGCCAACCTTATCAGTCGGAGCCCTCCTGCAACCATTGTCCAAGTTCTGCGTCGTGGAGTGGCCGTCTCGTCTCGTCCCTATGCGTCATGCTTCGTCAGTTGAGGGCGGGCGTACGCTGATAAGTACGGTATGGCCGTCACGCCCCGTCCCTGGCGCCATGCCCCGTCACTCCGTCGTGATGGAGGCGTGCCCGCCGGATCATGATGGCGTTATGCCCTATCCCTTCACGAGGACGGGCAGGTGGAATAGTGCACCCTGCTGCCATAATCCCCGTTGAGGGAGTGGTTGGCCATGTACGACAGGTGGACCCCGAGGCTCATCCTTATCCTTTGTACCTACTCCTGGGGCCCGCTGGTAAGCCAGACCTAGCCTCCCGACCAGCCTGCCGGTCGGGGAGGCGGGCACGCGTAAGGCGGAGCCTAGTCGGAGCCTCTGGTCGGCGCTTTTGTACGGACCCAGTCTCCGATCATTCACACAGTTGAGGATATGGACCTTGATCATCCCGCCTGAATTGTTAGTCGGAGTTGTGGGCCGGGACAGTCCAGATGACGTTGTTGCTCTATACGAACGGGTGCTTCTTCCAGACACGGTCTTGGACTGGTCAACGAGAGGTGAATCCACTGGGGATCCCGGATCCCTGGACCCGTCACTTGGACACTCGAGTGAGAGTTCCACCTGGAGGCTATGCAGCTGACTGCTAGGATCGCCAGGCCTGCTGCCTGTGTTCCTGCTCCGCCATCTCATGAGAAGGCAAAAGCTTGCACCTTCCTGAGGCATCACATTCACCTAGACCTGAAGATGGAGTATCTGGAGATGAAAGACCCTCTGGTGCTGTGGTTGAAGCTTCAGGAGCCTTTTGGCAAGCAGAAGACGGTGCTCCTCCCACAAGCTAGGCATGATTGGGCCCAACTTCGTTTTGTCGACTTCAAGACCGTCGAGGCATATAACTCTGCGATGCACCATGTCATGGCTCAGCTTCGCTTATGTGGCCAAGTTGTCACTGAGCTCGAGATGATTGAGAAGTCTCTTGAGACTTTCCACCCCACCAACATGGTACTCCAGCAGCAGTATCGTAATAACAAGTACATAAAGTACTATGATCTCATCAACGTGTTGCTTACTGCTAAGGCTCATAATGAGCTATTGATGAAGAACTTCAACATGCGTCCTGCTGGAACACAGGCATAACCTGAAGCAAATGCCAGTTTCCGCAATAACAAGGGCAAAGGTCATTTCAGAAACAAGGGCGCAGAGCATCATGGTCATCAGGGGTCAAAAGGGGGAAGTTTAAGAAGCATATGAACGGAGGCCAGAAGTCCAATGGCAATGGCAAAGGCAAGTCTCTGCAGGGCTCCAAAGGCAATGCAAATGGGGCGAAGCACTCAAATGAGGATTGTTTTCGCTGTGGATCAAAGAAACATTGGTCCTGCACCAGCACTGCTGAACCACACTTGATTGGGCTATATCGAGAGTGGAAGAAACGCCAAAACCCGGAGGCACACTTTGTCCAAGCGGCTATAGATGCCAATACAGGATTACACCTCCTGGAGCCATCGGTTCCTCCTAAGCAGATTGATACAGCAGCTATGGATGTCGATCCTAGTGCTGTGAGCGATGCCACCGCTGGAGAGGAAGATACCCAAATGGGCAATGATGACTACGACCTTGAGGATGAGGATCTCCTTGATCTGTAGTAGTTCATGCAGTTATCGGCCATTTGCTTAGAAACAATTATTTATTAGCTTGTGTGATTTATTTTCGGCAGAATAATTTGTGATCGTCATGTAATAAATGCTCCTGCTGAGCAACTCCATTATTTTATTAGATTGAACTTTCGGCATCAATATTTTGGTTGATAGTATTATTTTAATTAGCTTTTCTCTTGTTCTGTTACGTGAGTGTTTTATTCATTATGAATGGTGAATTAAATTAGACCTATCTTTAATAGACCAGGAGCTGGACTTTCCATGATGGAGGTAGACGAAGAACACTACCTAATTCATAGCGCTGCCACAAATACGATATTTCGAGAGAGAAAATATTTTCAGACACTGCAGAAAAAGACTGAAAATATTACGACGATTGCTGGAAGCAACGGCTATATTGTAGGCTCTGGTAGAGCCGTGGTGGTACTCCCTAATAATACTAGCATCTTCATAGAAGAAGCATTTCTCTATCCGGGAGCCGTAGGTACTCTCCTCACATTCAAAGACATTCATCGTAGTGGCTACCGTGTGACAACTGCTTGTGAAAATGCTGTTGAATACCTTCATATCACAGCATCAGACAAACATGAGATAAAAGTGATCGAAAAAGCACCGGGCACTTCCTCTAGACTGTACTACACAAGAATTAAGCCACCACAAGAATATGTTGCGCCCGAGTCATTTACAATATAGCATGAAAGATTCGAGCACCCAGACTCAAGGATGATGCGAAACATCATAAATAGCTCTGCTGCTCATGGCATTAAAACGACAAAAATCCCTAAAGAATTTGTGTGCGTGTCTTGTGCTAAAGAAAAACAAATAACTAAGCCCTCTTACCTGAAGATAAAGACTGAGTCCCTGGGTTTCCTAAAGAGAATCCAAGGTGACATACATGGTCCTATCCACCCCCTGCCGGGACCGTTTAGATACTTTAGATGCTTCTACTAGGTGGAGCCATGCATGCCCGGGTCTACGCGGAACCACGCTTTTGCAAAACTTATTGCCCAGATCATCCGATTGCGTTCTAGTTTCCCGGATAACCGCATCAAAGCAATTAGAATGGATAATACTGGAGAGTTCACTTCAAAAGCATTTAATGATTATTTTCTTGCTCGAGCATCAATGTGGAGCATTCCGTGCCCATGTGCACACACAAAACAGGCTTGCTGAATCCTTAACCAAAAAAATAAAATTAATTGCCAGACCACTCCTACAAGATAGCAGACTCTCCACCAGTTGTTGGGGACATGCAGCGTTGCACGCTGCCGCCTTAATCCAATATAGACCATCGGCATATCATTCTGCATCCTTTCATCAATTACCGCGTGGACAACAACCAATAATTTCCCATATGCAAAAATTCAGTTGTGTTGTATATATATCAATATCACCACCTCAGCGTTTCACTATGGGACCTCACCGGAAGTTGGGGATTTATGTAGGTTATGACACTCCGTCCATAATTAAATATTTAGAGCCTAAAACCAGATCTTTTTACGGCTCGATACGCTGATAGTAGGGGGAGGATTGTACCTTAATAATAAAGAATGCCGAGATATAGAACAGAGTGCCAGTTGTCGGTATTTTATCGGCTGCCTACCGAGGGATATATCTAAGGTGGTAAGTTTAGGTGAGAAGACATCGAGATCAGGAACTCGAAGGTGCAAAGAACACAAGATTTAGACAGGTTCGGGTTGCGAGATGCGTAATACCCTACGTCCTGTATGGTGGTTTGTATTCCCTTGGGTGTTGATGTTGTGTTTTGAATGGGTCCCTACCCCCCTTATGTATCCGGGAGGTCAAGGTTACATGAATCCTAGCCAATACTAGCCAAGAAATCATACCCGGGTATAACTCAAGTAGTTTCCTTTTGTACCGACTAGCTTTATCTCCTACTCAAACGAGTAGAGAACAACATAAATAAGAGATAAAACAGACTTTATCTCTTAGTCCTGTTTAAACTATGTTATGTACACAGTCCCGTAGCCCCGGATCTGATAAGCCCACGAGCTCTTCGTAGCTGAGTACTGCAGTCTTCTCAAATACTTTCAAAGTAGTATTCGGCTTCTTTTGAAGCTCCATCCTGAAGTTTTTTTCGAGTACTTACTTGGCTGCATCGAAGCTATGAGTTGCTCATGCCCCGAATTATTTCTTTGGTATGATGTGCGATTGAAAAATCGCACTCCATATGGAGTAGCCCCCGAGACTTAGGTTGAATCGGAGAATCAGGCTGAGGGTCACATTAGTCTTGAATCTTCCTTACTTTTCAAATAAATTCAAAAAAATAAGTAGTCGATACCACGTATCCCGCAGCCCCCGAGCCTTAAATCCAAATCTCTCAGATTTGGAAATAAGGATCCAAAAGTCATGGCATGCAGTGAAAAAATATTCTCATGATAAATAACTGATGTGATGGTATAAATGATGGAAGTTAGATCTGGAATTCGAAAAACCCTTTTTTCGGGACAATTAACCTGAAAAAATAATTAATCGAATACTTTATCTAAACAATCCACCAAATGACCCCTCAACTTCCGAATATTCCCTGAAACGACTCTTCAACTTCGAAACAGTAAACTGTATCCAGCCGCTGGTTATTTAACCCCACGGTAACGCCGAGTAAAAACTGTGCTTTCAATCTGCAATCCGCCAAGACTTTCCAAATCCCCCAATCAGAGCCGCACTCCGCCTTCACCCCCTTGGAGAGCCCCATCCTAGCCAAATCTCTTCACCCCTTTCCCCGCAGCCCCCGAGCAACTCGTGGCGAGCGGATCCAGAAATGGCGCCCAAGAGATCTGAGAAGGATGGGAAGAAGAAGGAGGCACAACCGCCGTCTGGGGAGTGGACTCACAGTAAGTGCTCCCTCAACGACCTCAATAAACTTGTTTCCAAGGGATTGCTCCAAGATAAAAATCTTATCAACTGGCACCCCTCTTTTCGCGAACCTTTCCCCATAGAAAATGTAGACGAAATCATCACATTTTACCATTTTGCCGAACGGGATCTGGCCCTCCCCTCTTGTTCTTTTTTCCATGGCCTTCTATATTTCTACGGGCTTGAGCTCCATCATCTCAACCTGAATTCCATTTGCCATATTGCAATCTTCATCCATTTCTGTGAAGCCTTCCTCAGAATCGAACCCCATTGGGATCTTTTCTGCTTCCTTTTCCGGGTAAAACCACAACCCACAACCAAAAATCTATCCGTTGTAGGGGGCGCCGGCATCCAACTTAGACAGTAAGCCGGCGATAGGTACCTTTCGTATAAATTCCCCTCCAACATTCCTGGATGGAAGAACCACTGGTTCTATATTAAAAACCATGCCCCCCAGCTTCCTGAAAAATCCGACAAACCCCCTGTAGTGAGGCCAGAGTGGAACACCGAGCTCCACAGAGCAGATCTGGACCAAGTCGATGACTTGCTAGCCATTATAGCAGCTCACAAAGAAATAGGGGTGACCGGAGTGTCCGTAATATTTTCCTTCTTCAAGCACTGGATCCAGCCAATCCAACAACGCCACACTTTAGGCTTCGAGTATATAGGCGCTGAAGATTCCTCTCGGATGTGCGCAGAAGAACTGACTGACGACGCCGCACTCACCCGGGTCAGGCGAGTGCTGCTAGACGTGGATGCAGTTCCCTACGTCCCGCAGCTGTTTTCTACACAAAATCCTCCGAAAACCGGTAAGTATTCGACTACTTTTTGTTGAAAACGAGTTCTGCTGTTCTGCCACTGTTAAATGAAAAACTTCTGCAGGGACACACGGAGTTGTACCGGAGCTACCCTCCACAACCCGACATCCCTCGACCGGACCACCTTCTCCCCAGCACCGCAGCCGAAGCGAAGAGAGCTCAAGCAGCCAAGGATCTGCCCGGCAGTGAAACCAAAGAAAGCGGGAGCCCCCTGGCTGAAAGGGAAGCCGAGGGGGAGGCGAGAAGGAACAACTCCCCCGAACCATCCGTGGAGTTGGCCGAAACTCTACCGTTGGTCCCGCAGGGTCGTCGGGTTGTGCGCAAATGGAAAGTGCATGAAGTCGAAACCTCCAGGTATGAATTTACTGCCTTGTTGAGTTGTCATATATCGGTATTGTTGCATGCTAACACTATCCTTTTGCAGTCCATCTGCTTCTCCTCCCGACCTCGAGCGCCAAGAGGTGGGAACGGACCCATCGACTACCGCGACAAGAGCGGTTACTATTGCCGTGGCGGGCACCGCGCCACCAGCTGGTGTGACCCCGCCCCCAGCAACGAGTATCGTGGTTGAAACATCACGGGCTCTAAGAGTGAGGAAAGCTGTTATGAAGAAATCTTCACTGTAAGCATAGATCTTTTCTTGCACAATGAACATCCTGTTCTTCTCGACTTGTGTAATAACATAACTGGTTCTGCTCCATTAGGTCTGCAAGCGACATGAGGTACAAGTCGAAGCTTGCCGCAGCTACCCCAGCCCTCGAGCCATCAGCCCCAGAGGAGCCCACGCCCAAGGAGCCAGCCCCCAAGGCGGACACAACGCTGCCCGACCTGCCACCCCTCGAGCCCTAGCAGGCCGAAGCCAGAGCTGGTGGTGAGGAACAAGTCGAGGCCCCTAATGCCGCTCCTACAAATGGCACAGGTAAGTGTCTGACCGCCCACGGCTATCTGCTTAGACCACAGACATTATGTACTGAATGCGTCTTGACTTGCAGGTGCCCAACAACCATTAGCCGAAGAAGCCGCAGGGACCTCAAGGAGCCTTGGAGATCTGCTGGTGACCGGACGCGGGTACCAGAACATCATCACCACAGATCTGGTGGATGACCCGATTCTGACGGACGACAACATAAGATACTTCAAGAAGATCTCCAAAGAGTTGTACAATTTTACCGTGGTAAGACACGATTTCTCTTCTGCCAGTATACGTTGTCGAGTTGCTTGTCTTAACCTTCCCCCTTATGCAGGATGTGATCAAGCACTCACAAAAGAAGACCGAGAAACTGAAAGCAATCGTGAGTGGCCACCAGGAGCTCGCTGCCAAGGACAAATGCATATCCGAAGAGCTGACGAAGAACATCTATCTTCAGAGAAAACTTGACAAGCTGAAGCAAGAGCGGACTCGAGAGACGTGGCTCCTCAAGAATGATCTGCACAGTCTCGAGAAAGCCAACTCCGAGCTCCAGGAACAACTCAAGGAACAAAAGAAGGCGCACCAAGGCAAGCTCTTTCTTCCCTCGAGTACTTTCACTTAACAATTTATCTTAGATTCTAAAAATATCTTCACCGTAGAGCTTAGAAAAATCTTAACATATAAATAAGAGCTGCTTACTGACGTGAAGAATATGTTGTATCGCTATACAGATGACGTCAAGAAGCTGCAGAAGGTAATCGCCGACACTGAACAACAGTTCAGCGATTGCCTTCAGCAGATCAAGACGCTGGGCGAGAAGGAGCGGTGGCAAAAGGAGCTGGAGGACCTCAGGGGAGCCGCCAAGAAGCTTGTGGACATGGTGGACCCACAAGAAGACGGCGAAGCAGGCGAGCGGCCCTTGCTGGAGTAACTTCTCAGGGCACCACAGAAGGTCCTCAGCTTCCTCACCGAAGCCCCGATAGCGTGTGTCAGCCAAGCTCTGTCTTTTGTAAAATCCTTTTGGCCAGAAGCTCGACTAAAAGCGTTCGCACAGGGTGTGGCTGCGGAGTGCTCTGAAGAACAATTCAACGAGTACCTCCAAGAAGCCCAACCTGTAGCAAAATAGATAGTCAAAAGTGTACTGCAGGATTAAGATGTAAAAAACAAGTACTCATTTTCTTGTATATATATTTTATTCGATGTCTCTACTTGTATGCGCCTTAACTGAATTGTCATCCAAGTTGAGAGGCTAAGTAGTAGACATTGCCCTAGGTGCAGCGACCCTGGAAGTAGTCGTAGTAGCTCCGATTAGGAACCCATCCAACAAGTTAGACATAACCCGATCGAACAGGTCTAACCAGTTAGGAAAGAACACGAGCATCATCGCGAGACTGCCGTACTTATGGCAAGAAAAATGAAACTACCCCGAGTGCAACGACTCTGGGTGTAGTCGAAATTGCTCCTCATGCGAGCCCATCCAACAAGTTAGGTATAAACCAATCGAACGGATCGAACTTGTTGGGAAAAATACGATCATCATCGCAAACGACCATCAAAGGTCATGGCAAAAGTCGATTCGTATAAAGCATGAACATGGCCGTAGCCTCCGTCAAAACTTATAACAAGAAGTCGATAAAATATGAACGTGGCCGTAACCTCCGTCAAAACTCATGACAAGAAGTCGATTTATATATATCATGAACGTGGCCGTAGCCTCCGTCTGTTATCAGAAAAAATTTACATTCCGAATTTTGTGACACGTAGCCTCCAAATTGATTCAGAAGAAAAAGACCGCCTAGGTGTCCAGAGAACAGCTATCCCCGAATGCTTCCTCATGGATAGAACTTGCGCGGGTTCTGAATGTTCCAAGAATTCGGGATAACCCTCGGGGTATTATAGTCGATACGACCCCGGTCTTGTAACCTGCTCGACGACGAATGGACCTTCCCACCTTGAGTTGAGCTTGTGTAAGCCGGACTCGTCTTGGATGCGGCGTAGGACCAGATCGCCTGTATTGAACGACCGTACCCTCACGTTGCGATCATGATATCGGCGGATCCCCTGCAAATATCGTGCTGACTAAACAAGAGCGGTGCAGCGAGCCTCTTCAATAGAATCGAGCTCTAACTGCCTTGCTTCGTCCGCCTCGCCTTCATTGTACATTTCAACCCTTGGGGATTTCCACATGATGTCAGCCGGTAAGATAGCTTCGGAGCCGTAGACAAGGAAGAACGGTGTTTGTCCTGTGGCTTTGGACGGCTGAGTCCTGAGCCTCTAGACGACATGTGGCAACTCGTGTATCCATTTTTCTCCTTTCTTACTATTTTCATCATAGAGTCTTTTCTTGAGGCCATCAATTATCATGCCGTTCGCCCTCTCGACTTGACCATTGGCCCTTGGGTGTGCAACAGAGACATATTTGACCTCGATGCACGCATTTTCACAGAACTCCCAGAACTGGTTGGCCGTGAAGTTTGATCTCAAGTCCGTGATGATGGTATTCGGGAAGCCGAAGCGATGCAAGATATCAGAGATGAAATCAACAACTCGATCTGGAGTGAGCTTGGCTATTGGGTTGTACTCGATCCACTTGGTAAACTTGTCATAGCCGCCAATACATGGGTGAAACCGCCTGGCACCGTTGTGAAGGGCCCAACCATATCAAGGCTCCAGCAAGCAAACGGCCAGTATGGTGGTATGGTGATGAGACTGTAAGCTGGGACGTGAGATTGCTTGCTAAAGAATTGACAGTTTTGACATCTCCGCATAAGGTCCTCAGCATCAGACACTGCGGTGGGCCACCAGAAACCAGCTCTGTATACTTTCCCCACCAGTGTTCTTGAAGCTGCATGGTTGCCGCAAACGCCCTCATGTAACTCTCGCAGAATGTCGTAGCCATCTTCTTTCGTGACGCACTTCATGAGCACCCCTGATCGTGCACCACGCTGGTAGAGCTTACTGTCGACTAGGATGAAACCCTTACTTCTGCCCATGACACGAGCTGCCTCTGCGCTTCTTGCGTCCATCCCCGCTGGTAGTCTTTGATCCCGGATAAAATCGATACAAGCCTCTCTCCAGTCCTCTCCAAGCATCATAACCTCCCGATCAGGTTGTTGAAGGCCCGCATCGGTGGTTACCTGAGGTGAGGACTTGATGGATGGCTGCTTTAACTCCTAGACGAAGACTCCCACTGGAACCTGTGCACGAGTAGACCCTAGCTTGGTCAGTATATCTGCGCCAACAATATGCTCCCGTACTACATGATGAACCTCCAGGCCAGAAAACTTATTTTCCAGCTTGCGCACTTCTTGTACATAAGCATCCATCGTCTTCTTGTTGCAGTCCCACTCTTTGTTGACTTGCTGAACGACTAGAAGTGAATCACCATATATAAAAAGTCGCTTGATGCCTAGTGATATCGCCAAAAGTAGCCCGTGAAGGAGTGCTTCATACTCGGCTTCATTATTGGATACCTCCTAAATGATCTGGAGGACATACTTCAGTTGTTCGCCTCTTGGAGAAATAAATAGAACTCCAGCACTGCCGTCATCGAGCTTAAGAGACCCATCGAAGTATATGGTACAGTGCTCTGGCTTGTCGACTGGAGTTGAAATTTGATTCTCACTCCACTCAGCTATAAAATTGACTAGAGCTTGAGACTTGATTGCAGTGCGTGGCTTGAAGTCGATAGACAAAGCCCCCAGTTCCACTGCCCACTTTGATATACACCCCATGGCATCTTGATTATGGAGAATATCCGCCAATGGAAAGTCCGTAATCACAGTAATCTTGTACTCGTCGAAATAATGGTGCAACTTTCTTGATGTAATCAGAATTGCATATAAAAGTTTCTGAACTGTCGCGTATCGTACGTTGGATTCGGAGAGTACCTCGCTGATGAAGTACACAGGCCTCTGCACCCCAAAAGCATGGCCTTCCTCGCTGCGCTCGACTACAATAGCACTGCTGACAATATGAGTTGTTGCCGCAATGTAGAGTAGTAAATCTTCTCCCGGCAATGGTGTTGTAAGGACCGGAGGAGACTGAAGGTGATGCTTCAGGTCTTGCAAGGCTCGCTCGAACTCCTTCATCCACTGGAACTTGTCTTGGCGTTTCAGGAGCTTGAAGAAGGGTAGTCCTCTCTCCCCGAGCCGGGACATGAACCTGTTCAGGGCTGCCATACAGCCTGTTAGATTCTACACATCTTTGATTGTGGCCGGAGCCTCTACATCAGTGATGGCCGAAATCTTCACAGGGTTGGCTTCAATTCCCCAGTTGCTGACGATGAACCCGAGCAATTTCCCTGATGGTACTCCAAAAATGCATTTAGTTGGGTTGAGTTTCCACCGAAACATGCGTAGGCTGCTGAACGTCTCTTCCAAGTCTGAAATTAGGCCGACGGGATTTTTGGTCTTGATGACCACATCATCCATGTAGGCTTCAACGTTCCGCTGCAGCTGATTGGCAAAGCACATCTGAATAGCACGCTGATAGGTTGCTCCTGCATTTTTCAACCCGAAAGATATAGTTTTGTAGGCGTAAGTCCCAAACGGGATGATCAACACGGTTTTGATCTGATCTTCCTCCTTGAGTGCAATCTGGTGATATCCTGAATAACAATTAAGTAAACAGAGGAGTACACAACCCGCCGTCGAGTCGACGACTTGATCGATGCGCGGTAGCCCGAAGTAATCCTTAGGGCAATGCTTGTTGAGATCGGTGTAATCAACAAACATTCTCCATTCATTATTATTTTTCCTTGCAAGGACGGGATTAGCTACCCACTCTGGATGAATCACTTCTTTAATGAAGTCAGCCGCAAAGAGTTTAGCTATTTTCCATTTAATTGCTTCACGCTTGTCATGAGCAAATCTTCGAAGGCGTTGTTTTTGGGCACAGCCTGTGGGTGTACATTCAGACTATGCTCAATCAGTTCCCTAGGCACCCCTAGCATATCCGCTGGTTTCCACGCGCATATATCTCGGTTGGCCCGGAGGAAATTGATGAGCGCGAGTTCCTATTTCTAAACTAAGCCCACGCCGATGACGGCGGTCTTGGATGAGTCACCCGACTTGCTGGCCTTTCTTGAAGGGATCTCCAGCCCGGCTTGGAATAGCTGCTGCGCGGCCGCGAGTATTTCTTCTAAAGCATCTGGCACACGCGTAGTTGAAGCATATTGGATCGCCTCCTGGTTGCAATCATATGACTTCTTCAAGTCACCTTGGAGAGTGAGTACTCCACTTTATCCTAACATCTTGAGAAGCAGATAAACATAATGCGGCACTGCCATGAATTTGGCAAGTGCCGGTCGGTCTAGTATGGCATGATAAGAAGATTCGAAGTTAGCAATTTCAAATTTAATGAACTCGGCGCGGTAGTTCTCCCTCGTGCTGAAGGTGACTGGAAGAACCACCGTGCCAAGTGGGTGCGCCGTATTACCTGGGATAATGTCGTAGAAAGGAGACTTGCTTGGAACCAGCATGTTTGTGAAGTCTAGACCCATCTTTCTCAAAGTGCTGGCGAAGATGAGGTTGAGACCACTCCCGCCATCGATGAGCACCTTGGTAAGCCTGACTTCTGCCACCACCGGATCCAGGACTAGGGGGAACTTACCGAGCTCCGAGAAACTTGTTCACTGATCGTCACGGGAGAATGAGATGGGAACCTTTGATCAACGGAGTGGTCGCGGCGCCGCCGGCTCAACGAACATGATCTCCCGGAGAAGCAGTTTTTGTTCCCGCCTGGAACCGAAGTCTCCATATCCCTCGAAGGTGACGTTGACGGTCTTTGAAGCATCCTGGAACTTCGCGTTGTGCGCCTGGTACCCTTGGTCGTCGTCTTTGGGTTCTTTGTCCACTGGCTTCTTGTTCTTCTTGCCACCACTGGCATTACTGAATGTCCTCCGAAGGTGGTAGCAATCAATTGCCGCATGATTGGCACCTGGATGCCATAGGCATTTCTTCTGCAGGAGTTTCTCGAACTATTCTTGCGTTGTTGACTTCTTGCCTCGCGAGGGATGATCCACAGCCGCGATGAGATCATCTGGCTTGCGTTTTCGGAATGGACCCGAATAGACCCGCTAGCTCTTGTCGTTGCGGTTTGTCATCGGACGCCGCAGGTTGCTATCATTGCGCCTCGGAAACCGCTCCCGCATCTTCTCTTCCTGCTCAGACCAGTCGTGCATCATGTCACGAAGCCCCGCAACAGTTTTCGGTCTGTTCCGCCCGAAGTCTCTGTAGATGCCTGGGTCGGTGATGCTGTTGTAGAAGCAGTCGATGATGTCTTCCTCCGAGATATTCGTAATGGTAGCACGGACATCAAAGAAACGGCGTGTATAGGACCGTAGGAGCTTGTTACGTTCCTTTTTACATTGAGCAAGATCGTGACGAGTACCTGCATGAGTGATCGCCCCCTGGAAGTTGTCGATGAAGACCTTCTTGAGACGCTCCCAAGAGTCGATCGAGTTGTTGCTGAGGCTCTCCAACCACGTGAGCGGCGCAGGGTCTAAAGGCATCGGGAAGTAGACGACCTTGGTGATATTGGAGCCCCCAGCGACTTCAATGGCAGTGGAGTAGCAACGTAGCCATTGCTGAGGAGCTTGCTTGCCATCGTACTTGGTGATGCCGATCGGTTTGAAGCCCTCAGGGTACTTGTAACTGCTAAACCGTGCGGAGAAGGCTGGAAAATGGTCGCTGCTGTCCGTAACCTCTGTCTCGGCTACTTCGCGCTCTTTGCGCCTGGAATCGATCACGGACCGCGCATCGCGTCCTTCATTGATTCGCTGGCACAGGTCTTCTGGAGGAGGCCAGTGATTGGCCTGTCGCGGGTTACCCACTGGAGGTGGCTGCTGTCTCCCGCCAGAAGCCAGACTCCTGCGAGCGTTGTCGTTGTTGCTGCGCAGAGGTCAGGGATGGCCGCCTGCCGTTCGACTATGAGCCTGGCTTCGGCTTTCGCCCACGCGCTCCTCCCTGAGGGTAGACGCCGGGTTTTGTTGATCAAGCTGAATCCAAGCCCTCTGCATGTAACGAAGTGCTTGACGCACGTTCGGATCGTTACTGCGCTCGAGTATGGCCGTAACCCTGGCGATGTTGGCCACCGAAGTCCTGAAGCCCTACTCGCTTACGGCAGCGAATTCGGCGTCAAGCTCGCGATGGATGGATCGCATGCGCTCATTGACCCTCCTTCGGCGGGCTGCGCGAGCTCTGTTCTGGGTTCTCCGTGCCTCACGATTGGCGTCGTTTTCATCGCCGGCGTTGGTTGTGGCCTCATCTTCGGATACCGCATCGAATTCGACGATGGGCAAGTCGCCATCATCCTCGCCTTCTTCCGCCATCAGCACCTGGCATGAGATGAGCTCATCAGAGCTCGCGTCGACTAGCTCAGTCGACTCCTCCGCCACGGTGGCTAATGGCCTGCCCTCCTGAAAAGGCTAAGGCTCGAGGTGTGCCACAAGTCGGTCTTCGGCCTCGAGTAGATCAGAAAGTTTCATGCCCTTCCAATGCACGAAACGCCCCTCCGGAGTGGAGGTGATCATCAGGCTATTGGCAACAAAACAACCCGAAGCCCCCCGACGTGCGGTGGCTTCGGGCTTTTCGAGTTGGAGTAGAGTGTCCAAGTCCTCCTCCAATGTGGAGAGGGACTCGGAGATGTTGGCCTCCTGGAGATCAGTGACCAAATTGCGCAGACCGAGTCACAATCGGCTACACGAGTCCTCAAATTGGAACGAGTCCAACCCAAGGAAGGTTATTGCAGTGCTGGATGAAGTCACGCTGGAAGCAGACTTCTCCTCGGTCCACGTAGCAGATCCAAGGATTGACAAATCGTCGAGATCATCAACGAACTTGTCGAGGTCGCTATGAGAACCCGCCACAGGAGTTTTCGGCTTCATGTCGATGAGGAATCGATGGAAACTACCCATACCATCTACGACGTAGACCCACGAGCAAAAAACAAACATTGTACCCTGAGAAGGTACTGACCTGGTGAACTGGAAAGATGCCATCGAGTTTGCCGGTGGATCTTCGATGCGCTCCCCTACCTGGCGCGCCAGCTGTTGGTGTTTTACCGGCTGCCCACCGAGGGATATACCCAAGGTGGTAAGTTTAAGTGAGGAGACGCCAAGATCAGGAACTCAAAGGTGCAAGGAACATAAGATTTAGACAGGTTCGGGCCACGAGATGCGTAATACCCTACATGCTGTATGGTGGTTTGTATTCCCTTAGGTGTTGATGTTGTGTTTTGAATGGGTCCCTGCCCCCCCCCCCTTATATATCCGGAAGGTCAAGGTTACATGAATCCTAGCCAATACTAGCCAAGGAATCGTACCCGGGTATAACTCGAGTAGTTTCCTTCTGTACCGACTAGCTTTATCTCTTAGTCCTGTTTAAACTACGTTATGTACACGGTCCCGTGGTCCCGGGTCTGACACCAGTAGCATTCAATCGCTTGATCCACGTACTAAAGATATCGAATTCGAAGTTCAAAGAATAATACACCTGCAACAATTAGCAAATAATCTACCAGAAGTGTTTACTGATAAAATAGGAGTGTCAAAATCACATATTCGTGTGGCAGAGAGAGTGGAAATACCCCTGGAGGGCATGTACTCTATCCCACTTGAAAGGACCGTGATGTTGCCTAGAGAAGGGTGAATAGACGGATCTACAAATTTTTACTCCAAAGTAACAGATAAAATTCACTGCCTGCCAAACCCGGAACTTCCGGATTAGCAAATCCGGAACTTCCACATTCGAGCAGGGCAATAAATGAACTCGGAACTTCTGGGTTCTACAAACCGGAATTTCCGGTTTCACAAAGAGCAGAGTGCATGTAATAAATTTAGAGCAAGTAAGTTCAAACCCCCGAATGCAGAATATGCTTAGTGAAGTTTCTGAAGCGGATCCACACAGTTTCTGCACACAGAAACACTACCAATCAAGTGGATCAACAAATTTCACAAATACCACAAAGAATGAAATGAGAAGCAAAAAGGTGGGGAACATAGAGATTTGTTTTACCGAAGTTCAGAATCACTGCTTGCTACTAAAGCTGCTACTAAAGCACAGTGAATCCTACTTTCCATTGAGGAACTCTTTAGGATGTGAGTCTATTCCACCTCACTTCCACCTAGTAGGGTCTCCTTCCAACCACTTCCCCACTTCACTTTGCTTGCTTCTCCCTTGAGGAGGCAAAGCACAACCTGTACAAACTTTCTGCGGCTCACCACATAATTGGGATCTCGGCGCGCAACACCTAGCCGTCTAGGAGCCAAAGCTCCAAGAGTAACAAAATGCGAAACACACGATTTCGATGAAACTAAATGCTCAAGCTTTGTTGTGCTCGCTAGTGCTCTCAAGCTTTCACTCTCTCAAACCCAACTCAAAGGTATTACAAGAATCACACAATCTCATAAATAGTGGTTGGGGAGAGCTCAACAAGGCTACCAAGCTTTCTTAGGACGACCAGCAAGCAGTAGAAAATACCTGGAACAACAGCCCACCAAGGAGGGGCTCAAGGGTATAAATAGCTAGGTCCAAAAGAACTAGCTGTTATGTTACGGCCGTTATGTTACAGTTAGAACCCGTAACTTACAGATTCTCATATCCTGAACTTTCGAATTTTCAAACCTACTAGCCATTAGTGCCACATATGTAAAATCCGGAACTTCCGGGTTGCCCCTATTAATTCCACCAAATGTGCACTTGAGACTTTTGTGTCTCTCTCAACTTACTTGGGTTACTTGAGCATTTAGACTAAACCACAATACAATATGATGCACCCCTCTTAATAGTGCGGCACATCTATACTCAAGATTAAAGATAGATTACATTTCAACCATTTAAGTTTCTCAAAAGTGTACCATATCGTGTCTTGATTATTCTCAATCTGAGGAGTGCATCCAACTTGATTTCTATAACTTGAGCACAACTTCCTTGAGCCAGTGACTTGAACCATTATTTTTAAATAAAATCCATATCTAGTTCAAACCATCATCTTCACAATAAGATTCCAGAAAGATTGATACATACTACTATGAACACCATACATGAATCCAAAGAAATTTTTTCACCCTAGCGTTGGTACCTCAGCACAAACCAATTGCCCTTGCCAAGCTTAGTCTCTCGAAACACTATCCTGAATTCCAACTCTTCATCCTTGCATCAAATAGAGTTCCATGTAGATTTGTATCATAATTAAATTATTAATAAAATTTATTCTTCACAATTCTTTGCAACTTATATCTTCTATTGATAGATTGTTCATTTCTTCATAAGAAATTCCCTTCTACTGTTATGACTTTGTCAACAAGCTTCATTTGGATATGAGAATAAATAGATGTCATCAAACACATGACTCAATCCATATATTATTCATTGCTTATAAATATTGTCACTTTAATCATAGCCTACTCACACGTGTTGTCATATGAGCATTTTATCTTTACTTTCAATATCTTTCATCAGAAATATTCCATTGATATAACAATCAATTCCTGCTCATATACTCAACAAGATCATTAGTTCTTTAATCGCGGTGTCATTCTATTCACCAAAACCCACTAGGGACCTAGATGCACTTTCACCACTACCCAGTCCTAGAAAAAGGGGGAGAAATCAAGATAACTTAGTACAAGCTTACCGGGGATGCCCGCAAATGCAAGTCCCAGCAGCGACAAACCATGAAGGTGAAAGTTCTAGTGCAACTGTGCGCACAAATACAAATAATAGCACCAGAACAATGGAATAGCTAGGCTCGAGTAATTTGGGAAATCATGACGAGCCAAATGATTCAATTGAAGAGATTGCCACAAACTATATTGAATCCGGAGAACTATATAACAGAAAGACTACAAATGTTGATATTAATTTCATCTCTAATATTGCAAGCGCGATTGATAATGATCCTAAAACAAAGTTGATGGTAGAATGCCAGAACCGCTCACATTGGTTCAAATGGAAAGAAGCAATAGAGACGGAATTGCGCTCACTTTCTAAAAGGTAAGGATTCGGGGCAGTCGCCCATACGCCCTCCAAAGTATTCCTCGTAGGATACAAATGGGTATTTGCCGAAAGAGGGACGAGAATAATATAGTGGTGAGATATAAAGCAAAGCTTGTAGCACAAGGGTTCACGCAGAGACCCGGCATCGATTATGATGAAATATATCATCCGGTTATGAGCAGCATAACGTTACGATATTTAATATCGATGGTAGCAAGTTTAAACTTGAAAATGTAAATGATGGATGTAGTGACAGCATATCTATATAGGTCGCTAGATTCGGATATATATATATATATATATATATATATATATATATATGAAAGTCCTAGATGGACTGAAAGTTCCGAATACTAAAACAAATCGCAACATGTACAGGGTTAAATTGCAGAGAGCGTTGTACGGGCTTAAACAGTCCGGCCGGATGTGGTACAACCGGCTAAGTGACTTCCTCCTGGAGAAGGGTTATGTTAACGAGACTGATTCTCCTTGCGTGTTTATTAGGCAATCTCAGAAAGGTTTTTGCATCATCTCAGTCTATGTTGATGACTTAAACATTATAGGCTGCGCAGATGATATTGAGGAGGCGAGCACCTACCTCAAGACGGAGTTTGAAATGAAAGATTTGGGTAAAACCAAGTTTTGCTTGGGCCTGCAGATCGAGCATCTCCCTGAAGGAATTTTTGTACACAAGTCGACCTACACGAAAAAGGTTCTAGAGAGATTTAATATGTCCAAGGCTCATCCTGTAAAGACTCCGATGCTTGTCAGATCCCTTGAGAAGGATAAAGATCCATTTAAACCGAAAAGTGATGACAAGGAACCTTTAGGATCTAAAGTTCCTTATTTGAGTGCCATTGGAGCACTAATGTATCTTGCGAATTGCACCAGGTCTGATATTGCATTCGCAGTGAACTTACTAGCTCGTCATAGTGCAAACCCAACCAAAAGACATTGGGTAGGCGTTAAGACAATACTTAGGTACCTAAAGGGCACCCAAGACCTTGGCCCATTTTTCCCGAAGAATCAGGACTCAAACCTGGTAGGCTATGCAGATGCTGGATATTTGTCCGATCCACATAATGCAAGATATCAAACTGGTTTCGTATTCTCTGTGGAGGTACTGCCATATCTTGGCGATCGTGCAAACAAACTTTGGTAGCAACGTCTACAAATCACTCAAAGATTATTGCATTATATGAAGCTGCATGTGAATGTGCTCGGCTACGACTTATGACTAGCCATATCCGGAAGTCATGTGGTTTTAGTATTGTTGATACTCCCACTATTACCTACGAGGATAATGCAGCATGTGTTGCACAAATGCAAACGGGCTATATTAAGAATAATATGACTAAGCATATATCTCCTAAATTTTTTTATACTCACGAACTCCAGAAGGAGGGTAAGATGAATATCTTGCAAGTCCAATCATGTGACAATCTAGCAGACTTGTTCACTAAGTCTTTACCAGATACTACATACAGAAAATGTATCCATGATATTGGCGTGAGAGAACTTAGGGACCAGCGGGATTCAGGGGAGATCACCCCTGAATATTTGCTCTTATTTCTTGGTCCAGAAGATTCTAAGTTCTATGGTCCCGAAGATTGTAAAATATCCTGAAGATATTTGTTGTACTCGTTTTCCCATAAGCGAGTTTTCTAGAAGTTTTTCTTGTAATGGTCTTTAATGAGGCAACAAGTGCAATATATCGAGCGATACTGTCGGTACACACAGATAGGGGTACCTCCTGCTAGTGTGTTCAACCCAAGGGGCGTGAGGTTATCCATAACCTCACACTAAGTCTTTGGATAACGGGGCATACGGCCCGGACCTGACAGCTGGCGTCATGGTCTCCGGACCTTCCCGGTGCTCTGGCAGGTCCGGCGCCTCCACGTGCCTACGAGGACAAGACGCACAGGAACGGCTACCGCCGGCCCAGACCACCGTGGGATGGTCCGGGCCCCTACGTGTGGAAGCCAGACCCCCAGGGGGCCTGCACGCCTGCGCCAGATGGTGCGGCCCGGACCTCCCTTCCCACCGGGGAGGAAGTCCGGTGCCGCCACGTGCCCCTGAGGAAGCAGCTGCTAAGCCAGCCCTGCCACGTGTCCGGTGGCAGCCAGCCTTCTGCGGGAAGCCAGCCCAACTACCGCATTAAATGTGGGTAGCTGGGGTGCGCGCGCTCGAGACAGGGTATGGGCTGCCCACTGATACGTTGGGCAGTTATGCTGACACCACGGTAAGTCCACCTGTTACCGAGGCGTCGCGTCGCATCACCACACTGTGTACGCAGACGGGCGGCGTGTAGTCACATCACAGCGCCGCGCGCGTGAGCAAAGGGTAATTATGATCTGCTGTAGGAAGGCCACGGCGTGCGCTGCTATAGTGCGCGCGAAGGCAATAACACGGCAGGTCAACATAGCCCCTTCGCCTGTCAGCCGGAACTGTGACCCAACAGTGTCAGTATGTCTCCCACTGTGCATGTCACTCGCAGCAAGCCCTGTGCAGGCGAGACGGCACAAGACCAAATCCAGACGGAGGATACGCACAGGAGCCGAAGAGGAAGATTTCCGAATCTGTAGCGCTCCCCTCGAGCCTATAAAAGGGAGAGCGCACACGTTAGAACACAAGCACACACAAACTTTCCAAAATCCCAGAGACACTCAGACTCACAAGCAATACAACACACAGTGGACGTAGGGTTTTACGCTGCGACGGACTGAACCACTCTAAATCCCTTGTGTGCTTTCCGTATTCATACGCCTCTTGATCTAGCATTCCTTAGCTTCCCCCAAACTCATCCTAAACTAGGATTAGACGGATGCATTCCGCCACCCGGCTGGAGAATTCCTCCGACAGACACCATGTACTCTTTCTCCATTTTTTTTCCACTGGGTTTTTAGGAGTATTAACGAGGTATGAGTGGATCACGGTATTTGACCAAGGGGGAGTGTTGAGATATTTCTTTAATTAAGAGGTAATTGTGGGCTCATACCAAAACTATCCTTAAAGGATCATGGCTATATATTGGAACCTGTATATGATCAATAATGAATAGAGAACAAGTTCCATCTACAATCTATCTCCTCTGTGTCAACAGTGCCGTTACTCAACAAATTCAAACGTCTCGAGTGTGTGCGATCCATGGCATGCAGACTCTGAATTTGTTCGCAGCATGCAGTCTGCAGAGTGCACTGCAGGCCTGAATTTACCCAAGCACTCTACAGAGAAGCCTGAAACTTGTGTACATCCATAGGCAGGCGTAAAAACTACCAACTGCCGATCTCTCCAATCTGTGATCTTCCCGCCGAGCTGTCCATCGTGTTCCGTGTAATTTTTCTATAGAGAATAGAGGAGGAGAATAGTGGAACGACTACCAGCTTGAAAAGAGAAGCAAAAGGTAGTTAAACAATAAAAAAGTAAGAGATCGAGAACAAGATTGAATCAAACTAAAAAGTATGCGTGTATATATAATTACAGGGAAGATGCTGAATTGCTGATGGTGACATTCACATTACCAAGCGTCGTCCATCGTCGGATGCTACTGCCTGATTGTTTTAGAGAGCAAGCATGCAGGTACGCGTCATCCGTGACATGGCAGCATCACCGTTCATCCAATTGAGCGTGAACAAGCAAGCGACCTCCGTGGTCTCGCAGATCAGCATCACCGCGTGACTCGTTCGCTTGGTGGTAGAATCAAAATGTACCTCGCTGTCCGACTATAATGAAGTGGCGAGATCAACATATTAGAGCCTCTTTGGCGGGATTTCTTGAGCGGCTCCAAAACCGGCTTCTCAAGGAGCCCTGTGGAATGGGAACAGCTTCAGCCGGTGAAGCCCCGTAAAATATGACCGGAGCAGTTTGGGGGTGCCGGAGCCACAAAACATCTGCGCCCGCCTGCCAGCTTTGGCCCCATAGCTTCTTCGCACGCTCCACCTCCTCGCGGCACTCGACCTCCACGTCCTCTTGCTGCTTCTCCTAGGCGACGGCGGGAGGTCATGGCCGCGGCAGAGGTCATGGCCAGAGCCTGAGCAGCTGCGGGCACAAGCAGCTGCCAGAGGCCGCATGGTGGTGTGCAGGCTGGCTGCGGGAGGCCGGGCGGTGGTGGGCGGGGATGGGAGTGGGCTACGTGGGAGGCCGAGCGACAGCCGACTGCGCGAGAGCCGCTGCGCGGGAGGCTGGTGGTGAGAGCGCGAGGCAGGGCTGCAGCTGGCGGCGGGAGCGCGAGGCAGGGCAGCAGCCGGCGGCGGGCGCACGAGGTAGGGGAGGCATGCAGTGGAAGAAGAGGATAAGGAGGAAAGAGAACGCTAGGGAGGCCGGCGGCGGAAGAAGAGGATAAGGAGGAAAGAGAACGCTAGGCAGGGTAGGCAGGTGGAAGAAGAGGATAAGAAGGAAAGAGAAGATGGGAACAAAAGAAAATAGAGAGGAAGAATAAAAGAAAAATAAGAAGAAAAAGAAATAAGAAGACAAGATAAAAAATAGAAAAACGCAAGGGCATTATGGATATTTTCTTTTTCAATCCATCCATAAAAAGTAGGGTGAATCTGTTTTGCCAAACATTTTCCAAAACGAATTCAGCTCCAAAAAAAAGTCGAGCCGGAGCTGGAGCCGTTTTCTGGAGGAGCCGTAACTCTGCCAAATAAATCCTTAGTATTGGCCAATATTCGTGCTGGCTTGTGGAGATGGATCACACACACTGGCTTGCTGGGTTATAGATATCACAGATTCTCACAGCAGTGTGCCGTCAGCTCTCCGATCCCCCGCAGTCTACGGATGCGCAGTATTTATCTGTTACAAGAAACAATTAATGGATCTCCACTTGTGTCAACAGGTATAGGCATGCTGCCGGCGTCGATTCTAAACACGCCCAATGACCAAGGTGGCGGCTCACCTCATCACAACAGATGACAGCGAGCTAGTTTTACAGAAACGCCGCCATGCATGCAAGAGGACACGCAATATAGTTTAATTTGTGCCTGCACTGCACCAGTCGTAAGCACAGACACAGTGACACAGACATGTCAATATGTCCTTGGAGTTTGCCAAAGATTTCTTTCTCATGCCCCTGCTGACAAAAATTTAGCTAACCACCTCCCGAAAGAGGTCTATAAAGAACTCCATTTTGGTGCGAGGTCTCTGTCGCAACTCACGCATATCGCACCTAGCAGCCGGAGGAAATTAGAACAAGTATATCCAGCGAGAGTAGAGACGGCATGGAGTGGCAGTGGCCTGCGTCGTGGCAGCGTTTGTCGTTTAATCCCCAGGAGACCGGTGGGAGGGATATTTTTTCGTGTTTAGCATTCAACTAGGTATAGAAAATATCATTTCGCGGCGCCCCCACCATGCATAATGCACAGTCCCGCATATAAAGTAGTATTTGTTGCCCAACCATGCATACTCAAACTCAACTTGTCCATTTCCATCTGCTACTTTACCACTAATCAAACAGGCAATCATGCATCCATATAATATTGTATAAACCATCGTCCCCTTCCTCTCGCTGTCCCTCTCATCAGTGACGTCACACCTCCGGATGAGTGGCGCGCTACCGGTCATGTTGGCGATTCCTGAGATTCCAGAACTGTGTACGCCCGCCGGCGCAAAGAATACATACGCCCGGACGGACGAGGAATCGGAGACAGGTCGCCGCCGGTGCTGTAGCCGCCAAGTGGCACCTTTCAGCTTCCAAAGCGTGGACTCCAGTAATGATCTGATAACCTCCGTCGAATGTCAAAGTCGTTGTCGACGGCTTCGCGGAGCGGCCGGGTTCGCAGATCGCTTGGCTCGCCGCGGTCTCTGTCTACCGGCCACTGTCCAGATGGGTGGGCGCCGGGCCCGGGGCGCAACGTTTTTGGCGTTGCGGGCGGCTGCGATCGACCCGTTCGCCGTGCGCGCGCGCGGCGGCGGCGGCGTTCAGGTGTTGAGATCTCGCAGCGCCGCCGGCGACCGCGCGTGCAATCCTCTTCTATCTCTACAGCGACGGTTGACGGTTCTGTCATCTGTCCCGCGGTTTCGAGATTCTAGGGCCGCACCCGCAGGCGAGGCGGCGCCGAACGTTCCTTTACGTCGTTCCTAGTGCAGTACGAGCCACCGTACGGTGCTGGCCGCCGCCGCGTACGTACATCAATGCTATCACGTCCAGAACGAAGCAAGGACTACCCGACCGTACACTGCCTGTGCGTATTCACATTCAGCCACATGCGTGGCATAAGTAACTACGTCTTGGGTCCCGTTTAGATCGCAACTTTTTATAACATTTGGAACTTTTTGCTACTGTAGCGTTTTCGTTTGTATTTGATAAATTTTATCTAATCATGGTCTAACTAGGCTTAAAAGATTCGTCTCGTGATGTACAATTAAACTGTGCAATTAGTTATTTTTTTTACATACATTTACTGCTCCATGCATGTGTCCCAAAATTGATGTGATGGAGAGAGTGTAAAAATTTAGAACTTTGAAGTGATCTAAACGGGGCCTTGGTCGATGGCACCGCACGTCCTGAATCTACATCCCGATTTTTTGTTTGTTCCGCCCAGTCTTCAGGTAGCTTGCATCATCTGTGCATGGAGCCATGGAGGCATGGGGTGTAGATAGGAACGAAATAAAGCAGCAGCTGGTACCGGCCGATTTGGCATTGTGTGCATATAGGCGCTCACGAGGCAGGCGATCCAACAGTCTTGGTCATGGAATCCCTTGTATTTTAGCGGATGGATCGTGCTCGATCGCCACGAACGCCCAGCGCCACAACAGAACGACAGCGCACCATTTCGTTCCTTCGGAGCCATCGTGATCGAGGTGCCAACTTCTGGACCCAGCCAAAACAACAACAACGCAGGGACGCAGGCTTCCATCTCGATCGCCTCGGAACCGTCGGTGCTGCAAGGTTACTACTTGATCAACCTCACTCAAATACTGTTTGTTTTCGTGATCGATCGATCAAAGGATTACAAATTTACAATGGATGGAGACCATGCATGCCCCCACCGTGCAGATGCGGCCACAGGACGACCTCGTCACCCTCCAGAGAGGCCACGTACTACCTTGCATGCATTGCATTGCCGCCCCACCCCCCCACCCCCCCTAATTCACTGTCTTTGGGGCCCACCGGCCATGCTGTCACCTGTCTGATAGCGGCCGTGCATCTCCATTAAATCCATCCAAAACCGCCCTAATCTAAAAATGTGTTTGGTTTGAAGATAAGTCCAAAAATCCCTCGTATAGAGAAATTTACTATGAGCTTAAAATATAAAAAGCTCTTGTAGTTGATAATGATCTTTCTACCTCCTATTAATGCTCCTGTAAGCGAGGGAGTCAAGGATAATGGGAAAAAAGAGTGGATATTTTGGTGGGGTCCATAGAAAATAAGCCCTATAAACATTTTTTGAAGGGATCTATGCGTTTATTATAGGGCTTATAGGTATAAGTCTTCATATTTGGATAAAAAGAGACTCATCAGGGGCTTATTAGTGGGGCTATAATAAGCCCCTCCAAACCAAACACCCCTAAAAAATCCGGAATCTAGTGTTCATTTTTAGAAAAAGAAATTGTACTAGAATTTATTTCTTCTCGCGAGGAAAAAAGAATGCGGAATCATTGGTTTGGGCAAGCCATTCATTATGTGAGGGAGCACGTATCTGGAATCAAGGATTCTTCGGGTCAAATTTAATTGCCAATTAAATCGTTCCCACTAATCACAGCGGTGCGATCTTAATTAATCAGGCAAAACCGAATGCGTGAGGGGGGCTAGCTAGCGGCCAAAAGAGGCAGCGTGGAATATTCGGCTCCCCTCGGACCCGGCCCCCACCTGAACCGAACGCTGCCGCTGCCTGCTGGTGCCTGGTGCTGCTGCATTAATAGAGGCGTCCTCGCCGCCCGGCGGGTGGAGACCAGCACACAACTCACCACTCACCAACGCCGACCCACCCAACCAACAGACCACCACCCGGCAGCGGTAGCATGACCGCCGGCGGCGAGGAGGCGCTGAGGCGGGAGTACGTCATCGGCGACGAGATCGGCCGCGGCCGCTTCGGGACCGTCCGCCGCTGCTACGCCGCCGCCACGGGGGCGCCCTTCGCGCTCAAGTCCACGCCCAAGGCGCCGCTGCGGGCGCTCGAGGCGGACCCGCTGGACCTCGCGCTCGCGGAGCAGGAGCCCAAGGTCCACCTCCTCGTGTCCGCGCCGCCGCCCGCCAGCCGCCACGTCGTCGCGCTCCACGCCGCCTTCGAGGACGCCGACGCCGTCCACCTCGTGCTCGACCTCTGCGAGGGCGGGGACCTCTTCTCCCTCGTCTCCGCGGGCCCGCTCCCGGAGCCCGAGGCGGCCGACCTCGCGGCCCAGCTCGCCGACGCGCTCGCGGGCTGCCACCGCCGCGGGGTCGCGCACCGCGACGTCAAGCCGGACAATCTCTTCTTCGACGCCAGCGGCGCGCTCAGGCTCGGCGACTTCGGCTCCGCGGGGTGGTTCGGGGACGGCTGCCCCATGACGGGGCTCGTCGGGACGCCCTACTACGTGGCGCCCGAGGTGGTGGCCGGGAAGGAGTACACCGAGAAGGTGGACGTGTGGAGCGCCGGGGTGGTGCTCTACGTGATGCTCTCCGGGACCGTGCCCTTCTACGGCGCCACCGCGGGGGAGATCTTCGAGGCCGTGCTCCGCGGCAACCTGCGATTCCCGCCGCGCGCCTTCGCGGGGGTCTCGCCGGAGGCCAAGGACCTCATGCGCCGCATGCTCTGCAAGGACGTCTCCCGCAGGTTCTCCGCCGAGCAAGTCCTAAGTAAGAAGAGCAGCCAGCCCTTGTCCTTATCGACTCCATCTCCATTGCTCCCTTGAGCACCATCTGCAGATCTGGTCGTCCCGGAAATGTTCGCTGATGTTTGGCTTGGTGTTAATTTCTACCTGCAGGGCACCCATGGATCGTGTCCCGCGGGGGAAGTGCGGCGGTGGCCTGCTGATTCAGAATTCAGATGCTCCGCTTCGCCCATCTGCAGTGTAGATAATGGCGTTCGTCCAAGAGGAGTAGAGCCACCTTTTGCAGTTGATTTTTGCTTCGTTTCTGGCAATCGTCGATGGACAGTAGTGCCATAGTTTGTTAGTTTGTAGCAGTAGCAGTAATCTACCATAGGCGAGGGCTCACACGCATGAAGCAGGAATTTGGGGGCTTCCTGAGTTTGTTAATGTCGTTGCTCTTGTTTGCTCTCTGTAACCCATGTACAGTCTTCTTCCGGCTGAAGAAGAGAGAACTAGACTTGTTCTGGAGAAAATGGATCCAAAAAAAGGGGGAAAAACTTATGTACAGTTCAGTCGTGTGTTTCTTCCATTTTGCTATCGAATTTCTGTGCTTCTTCCTATATCTCAACCTTGGATGAATACCCTGCTGTGTATTGAGACTTGAGACTTGAGAAGGTGCTTATCTGTTGATGTGTTGATGGGAATACCAAATGGTTTTCAGATAGGCAGTGAGGTTTCTCCTCGCTCTGTTTTCAGTACACTATATAACTGTGCTTGACCTGTAAAGAAGGGAATACTTGGGCATCCTGTGCTTTGCTGGTGATTTCAGTTGCCAACAAAATCATTGTTCCACGTTCAGTCTTGGAAATGAGACGGTCGTTGTCCTGTTGATACAGATGTCAGCAGTTCTTGCCGTGATCCCAGATGCCGCAACCTCAAGCTTGATACTGAATCCGTTGGCTGTGCTTGCGCCTGTCGCTTCTGAGGTTGCTCTAACTTTGAATGGATGCCGATTAGCTAGCCTCGTATGCGGGACTTGACTCGCTCAGACTACGATCCTCAGACTGAAAAAAGGCTAGGTCATGTCTGCAGTGAGTTTGTCTAGTGTCTACTTCCTCCAGACCTCCACTTTCCGGCTGCTGGTGGACACTGAGCTAGATACAGCAGCATGCTCGCTCACGGCCCGCACCCTGCTCGCAAAAGCAACCGCTCTCCTCCCTCCGTAGCAACAGCACCGGCGGGCGAAGAAACAGCCCTATCCCGTGAGCACCGAGCACCTTTCCTAGCCTCGCCCCTCTCGTTTCCATGGTCGCGAAGCCAGCAGCTCAAGCCGAAACCATGTGAAGCGGCGCAAGTTGCAGAAAGTGTGGTGCGCTTAACACCGTCCAAAGCTCCTGCCCGCTTCTCGTTGCTGAAAAAGTTGTCGAGGATGGATGGAGGGAGGGGGGAGCTGGGGAGGCTGCCATCTGATCTCCCTTCACGTTCCTTCCGCCGGCTGCTGCAAGTATCTGATCTGAGCTTTCGATTTCGACGGGGGAAGGCAAGGCTGCAACCTTACTGGAGGTGGAGCAGGGCAAACCGCCAGCTCGTTTCTTTTCTGAAACCACCGTTCCTTTCTTCCCAAGTGTGCACGTCAGGTGTCTTTTTCGTGCACCGGATTGTTGTCAACTTTAATGCCTGCTAACCAGAGTGCAGACAGTCTGTTGCCGTCCCTACTTCTCTTGGCGGTTGGGCGGCACAGTGTGAGCGTCTACATTCGAATACGATGACTCCTGATAAATTCAGTGGATGTTCCATTATTGTTCCTGTTTCTTTTCTGAAGATAACCGCGGTCAGGTTCAGTTCTTTCCAGAGCGCGAGAGCAGTGCAAACGGCATCTGGCCCAGGCCAAGTGTACTGGGCCGCCTTGTCAGGTTCTGTCGGGTCCATCAGCGGATCGACCCATCGACATCTAGGGCGGACAGCGGACCGTTTTTGTTTTGTTGGTTGGTATAGTGGGGGCAACTAGTTGGGCTCATTTATGTTGGACCATCGGCGGAGCCCATTAGATGTCTTTTTTCCTTTATCAGTCTAACTTATATTGGGCTCATTTTCCCCGTTTGAGATGACTCGCCGTCGGCCCATCATACAGACGAGTTGAATCGTGGATCAAATATTCAAATGGGGTGACACAACCACCGAAACAAGGACAGCTTATCTCTGCTCCCCGTACGAAAGTTACCGGCGCCATTGCCCATTCCTTGCAAAAAGGGTAATCACCCATGCTTCACCAGGGTTAACGCGTGCGCCCTCACCTCCTCCACTTTATAGCCCCAACCGACGCACGCACGCGCTCTAGTCCTCAACAGAATCGCCTCCGCACCTGATCAGCATCAGCATGACATGATACCACGCCGCCACCTAATCCTCCTTTGAGCAGGCAAATGGCCAAACGACAAGCATGCGCCTGCGCCTGTTGCTGCCTCTCTTCGCTGGCTCTGCTCGTTTCTTCCCGACCCCATCCGCCCATCTCCGTTCAGCCACGCCAGCGTTTGTTGTGTGGTTGCTCCCCAACTCCAATAGCACACCTCACATGCCGCTGGATGGTGACGCCAGATGGATCATCTAAATATGACCCGGCTACGACAAGGAAATGCATTGATGCAGAGGCCTTTCAGTTCGAGCTCTGAACGCCGCAACTTTTTCGCCCTTGGAAAAAAACTATCTTAAACGCTTCAGTTGTGATTGTTTTTTAGCTTCATCACTCTGTCTGGCTGTCCGTCCTATGATGATAGTGGGATCCGAGCTGAAAAAAGGACTGATAGTATTATTATTTTTTTAACTAGTGTCCGACAGACCACATTGCCCTCCACATCACATTGATTATTCTCTTAACCGGACCAATACCTACTAGTTTATTCGGTAATCGGTGGCCGTTCGAATTGAGTAAAGGCTAGGCCACCGCTATTAGCAGTACTCCACTACTGAACACCTGCCCTCGAGTCTACAAAAAATAAGTGGAATCTGGAAAGCAGAGTCCCAATTCTGCTGCACTTCTTCTTTTCTACCATTTTTCTAAGAGAAACACATAAAAGAAAGAATTCTGCGCTCCTCTAGTTCAATGGAACGAGATGATCTGCTGTGCTTAGTACCTTAATGCAAACGTTGTAGCTCTATTTGCATGTCACAAAGGCGCGCTTTTAACCTGAACAAAACCTGCATTTGCCAAAGGGGGCAGCACCAACACCCCCACCTGAAGAAAGCACACGTCAATCAGACCAGGTACTCCCCCAAAAGCAGCCACCATAGTATTCTCATGGTATCTTGGTGGTACATTACATGGGCATAAATTCTGAGGATAGAGCAGCAGGAATGGCACAAAGGAAGCGCAGAGATCAAAAGATGATGTGATGGGCGCGTCCATCGCAGCTGGGAATCATTCATATTTTCATTCACATTTGCATGCGTTGGAGGATTTGCATGGTGGACGGGCATGCTAATGTTATTCCCACCGCTGCCAGCTCTCCTACGGCTACTAGAATAGACCCAGTGTGCGCAGATCTGTGTGTTCATGCCGGCAATCATTCAGGCTTTGTTTTGCGGCGGTCACTGGCCAGGAGGATCGCTGCATCTGCATGCAGTCTGCAGATTCCTTTTGATGTCCCGATTTGCAGAGAAGGGACCAAAGAGAGGCCAGCTGGCTCCGTCCGAAATTCAGCATGGTACCATGTTCCTGCAAGGGCGCAATGAGATCTCTACCCTCCTAGGATCTAGAAGATGAGGCACTGGAGTGGTTGGCGACCATTCAGATGACCTGTTCTTCGCTGCATAGGACGAGCGACAACATTTGCTCCGTTCGCTGACAAGCTGACAGCGTCTCCTCAAAAGATGGCGTCGCAAAGGGACATCGATCGTTGCATTCATACATTTTCAAAAAAATCTTTGCATTATTCATTGGTGAACGGTTCGATCTGTACGTGTATTCTTGCCAGCTGCCAGCGACGGTGTAATGCACAATGACCGCATAAGCTTACGGTTACGGTGTGCGTGCTGGTAACCACATGCGTGCCTGGTGATGCCTGTGCAGAGACTGATCCAGAGGCCAATGTCTGTGCGTAGAAAGCAACTGTGCATGCAATCTTCCAAGGGCGAGGAGGACGACCACCGGGTGATCCCTCGCCATGAGAAGAATTGTGCAGACTGCAGGCTCGATCCTGCTCAGCCTGAAGTCCTAGGGTTTCTGAAGACATTGGCACATACATCGGGCTAGCACCTGGCAGTGGGCATGTGCTTTTGAGCATGATCTGACCTGACCTAACCTCGGAGCATGGCCACCCACACGCCCGGACGAATTACTGAACATCTTCCTCTGATATGATTTATTGGTCGAAGTGATCACGTAGCAGAACGGCCTGATCAAGAGGCAAGGTGAGCCATTAGTCGTTTTAAAATTTAACCTGGTTTACATCGCAAGCTCCACCGCCAGTAATTCTCGACTTGGCTTGGTCTAATCTCAGTAGAACCCATGGACGGGGAAGATTCTACCAGTAGAGACCGATACATGTAACTGTTCTCGGATCAGCTCTGACAGCGCTCGCGCCTGAGAAGTCTTCACCCCGCTGCTGACCACAATAAATTTGTGATGGCATATTCTTAGCGTGCAGATGAGGTAAACCTCTCGTTTTTCCAGCCTCCGGCCGAAGCACGAAAGGTACGGCACGAGACGGGCATCTCGCCATCTCGGAGACTCGCGGCGCCGGTCGCGGAGCACATGTCGCGGGCGTGGACAGCAGGCACGCGACACGGGGTGTTTTTCCCCTCACCGCCTCGCGGCCGCCCGCCGCCGTCGCGTGGCTGACCGACCACCGGCCGTAGCCAACAAGTGTCCGGAAAGCAGAGCGGGAGGCGGCCGGGCGGGCAGGCGCCTCCTTTCACGGGACGCAACAGCGACGGGACGCAACAGCTCGGCTCGGGCTGGTTGGTGCCCCCGGCGGCCAATCGCGGGACTCCTCTTTTGTAACGTTGCGCACCGGAGACCAGAGCGCCCGGCTCCGGTCCACCATGCTTTCGCGAAGGCGGCACGAGGCGAACTCGCAAATCCGTTTTCCAAATGCTCCACACGTCGTTAGGGCCCACCTGGCACCTGCCGCTGTGACACTACTTTGTGTTCCGGGGTGCAATAAGGTTAGCTGATCCGTCCGTGGATTACTGGATTATTAGGAGGAGGAGGAGGAGGTCAAAGCTATCGCTGGTCGAAGTGGAGGATTGGATTGGGATTGGGTTGGCGCCGCGAAGCGAAAGGGGCGGCTAGCTCATCCAATCCATAAATCCACTGGCCCAGGAAACTTCCGCCTTTTCATGCCACCGCCGCAGCTGCATCATCTGCATTTGCAACGTTCCATTAATCTTTTCACTTTTGGTGTGTGAAAGTTCCATTAATATAGTATAGTTCCATTTGCCGCGGAGCTTCCTTGTGCCTCTCCAGGTCTGCGTTGTTTACGCCTACGCCTACGCAATCTGAAGGGCCAGCAGCTGACCCGGCCATCAGAAGGCAGGAGTAGATTACGGCCGGGATACCCGTAGACCGATCTTTCCAGCTCCGATCAGGAGGACGACGGACGCCGGTGTTTGCTGCAGGTTCCAAGGGCAGGTGGGCACACGCAGACAGCAAGGTTAAACAAAGTTGAGCACCAACGATCTACCCACCGCCGGATTCAGGATCCCTGCTCAGCAGCGCGCGCGGGCATGCGAGGGTTTGAAACTTCGCACAGTAAAGGGTCCGGACTGGGACTCCTCCTTGCCTGCAGCTGTGTATGGGTGCCCAGAGACTTTGACCCGCCTGCTCTGCTCTCCTCGCGTCCTTGGGAGATGGGATTATTCCAACCTAGAAGACCGCATCTACTAGTACGTGTCTGTCTACTAGTCTAGCACTGCCACCGCTGACTGCTGACTGCTCGCATCGGCCAGATCAAAGTCTGAGCGAGAAGATATTTGCTGCGTTTATTTGTGTTCTCTTCGTAGTAACAGAATCCCAATTCAAAGATGGACGCATGCTATGGTAGGAAAATTGTTAGTTGATACGGTACTAGTATAGTACAGTGCTGATGGCTCGTGTCTGGTACATATATACAAAAAGAATAATAAGATTGGTACTAGTAGTAGTATAGTACCAAAAACAACTGGTGGAGTGAGTGAATGGGACGGGGGCACAGGCGCAGCACAGCAACGTGCGCGCTCTGATGCTGTCCGAGTGGGTGGGTGGTGGCAACAATCATGGAGACGGGCACGGGCGAGGTCAAAGAAAAGCGCACGGCATGCAATGGAGGGGACGACTCGGGGTCGTCTCGGGCAGCCAGCCTGGCATCTCCAGCGCCGGAGCAACGCACAAACAGCCCGGCCGGGCCGGCATCGGCAGGCATGTTACCAGTCGCCTAGTCGTATTGGAATCGGACCCCGCCCGCTTCGACCCTTCACTTCACTCCCGGGCAGCACATGCCGCCCACTCAAGCTCTGAGCACTTAGCTTGCTGCGCGCGGCGCGTCCAGGGATGATCATCAGGTTTCCCGGCCGGCGCCTGCCGCCCGTGGGCACTACAATGATGCGTCTTCTCCCTCACCTTTCCCGGCCGGGGTCAAAGAATGCGGTGGACGCGCACGAGCGATTCAACACCACCAAGCCGCCCGTGAGTAAACTACCCCAGCTTGTCTGGTTCTACTTCCAGCTGTGTGCTCTACTACTGCTAGCAGCCGAGTAGATTCAAACCAAGATATCTTATAGTACTAACGTGTGGTCTGAGTTTACTCAGAGAGTCATCACAGGTTTGCCGATAATTTAACAGTACGAGGCAGCTCTTACTATTCCTCTTGGGAAAAAGTAGTAGAGTCTCCTCTTCCTCTGGGCTCCGATGCTCGTCGTTCGTTCCCTTGCGCTCTGTATGTCACCGGTTCGGCCGCCTCCCACCCAGCACTCGGCCCTCACTCTTTCTGCCCTCGTGTCGCTGTAAAAAAATATATCGCATTCATCCATCGTCCAAGTTGAAAAGATGCCATTTTGCTATTTCACCGCAGCCCAGAGGACGGCCGATTGCAGCGGCCATCAACGGCATCGAGCAACCAGGCAAGCGGCGTCGCGCGACCCGTCCAGCGGCCACACACGCGCACGGCCGGCTCCCGCCCCGGCTTAATTCACCAGCAACGTGCCGGAATTCACTCAGTCCACACACGCGCACGGCCGGCTGCCGCCCGGGGATTTCACTCGCGTCGTCGTGTGGGCGTCGGCACGCCGCATGCGCGCGGCCCTGTATGCCGCCGGTTCGTTGCCTCGACGGCACGGTGAAACGCGCGGTGGCCGCAACACGGGCGGCGGCGGCGAGCGTGATGGCGGCCGGTGGCGTCTCGCTCCCCGCCGCCGCCGAGACGGGGCTCCGCTGAGCTCGCTGGACCTGGACGGGACCATTCGCTGGCCGGCTCTGAGAAGCGTGCACAGCGTGGAGCGGCGAGGGGAGGTGGTGGAGCAGGGAATTGACAACACGGGGGGCGTCGGTTTTTGACTCTAGGGCTTGTCCACTTCTCACCGGCGCCTGCGCCGGCCCCGGGAGTCAGCGGTACCGTCTCGATCCGTGCCTGTGCGCCCATCCTGGTACCGTGCGTGCTTTATCGTGCTGTACCATCCTGGTCCTACACTCACAGACGAACTGTACCGTGCGTGCTGCAGCATGCATGCAAGTCACGAGCATCACCGATGCAGCAGGATGATTGCAACGCATGAATGTTCAAGTTCTTCGTCTTCCATTCTCCCTATCTTGAATTATTGATGCCGCGCACGTCTTAGCACGATGATGCCATGGCCTCCAAATGGCTTCAGAACAAACACATGAGCTCATGTCGCACGATACCTTCTCCCGGCTATCTAACCCAGGCCAGGCCGTCGCTCGATTCGAATGATGGAATGGGGGTGCTGAAAGCTTTTGAAGCTTTATCGCTCACCACCAGCTCGAAGTCGTACCGCCAAAGTAGCAGTTGACCTCATCAGTGCGCAAGGACAGACATCACGGCAGGGCACAAAGGTGGCCGGCCGGCCGGCCACATCACTCGCTCCATGCATCTGCTCTCATTCCCTCCTTTATACAAAGTCAGTCACAGGAGCCTCTGCTTTTCTACGACCATTGTTTTCAAGTATTGTATTCTTCCTCGTCACCGTCTCCTTGCTTTTGGGTCTCTCACTCTCTCCCCATAGTAGTCTGGGCGGCCGGCACTGCCTCATGGTTGCTTAGCTGGGGTTCCTATTTTCGGACATGTTTTAGGTTCAGCTCCGGAAAAGGTCTCGCTCTGCTCTGCATGATCCCACTTCACTTCACTTCCCTGGAATCCTGGATGAAATGTGTGCATCTTGTTTCAATTCACATGAAAAAAAATGGTAAATGGCTGTGCCCATCAACGGCGACGCGAGGAAACCCTTGACACGAAAGGGGCAAGCACCAGGAACTATACCAAACCACAATATAAAAGGAGCAAAAGAATTTGACCCGGCCTTCTTTTTTTTTCTTTTCTTTTTCTTTCATCGGGGCTTGTGGCAATAAAAAAAAGAGGAAACAAAGCATGTCAGAAAATTACCTGTACAACTTCTGAAAAATTGCGGAGCACGGGGCTGACCTGCTGCTGCCGAAGCAAACAAGAGATCCAGCTCGGCGTGGCGCACAAAGCGCATGGAAATACGCAGCAAATACAGTAGTGTCTTCCCCTTTCAGCCGAGCTGGTGGTCCGCTCTGTTCAGTTGTTCAGACTTCAGAGCTCCCCCACCATACAAACACGCAGCACAGGCGAGTGACTGGTCATCACTCCCAAGCCGAGCCTGACTCTCCTCTTCCCCTTCACTCCTCGCCATCATTCACCTCTTCCCAACCTTTTCCCCCTCCATAGGTGGCCTCCTGTGCTCGCTTTGCTGCTTTCCTCTTTGTTAAAAGGCTGCTCCCTCCCTTCCCCCCTTTCTCTCTCATCCAGTCTCGCGCGCACTCTGCTTGGTGTCGCTTAGGTCAAATAGCCATCCATCCATACGCCTCTTTCCCTTTCTCTTTCCTCTTTACCTCCCTTTCTTGATTTTCCAAGCTGCTACAAGCTCTCCGGTTTCCGGGTGCTGCTGCTTCTCATGGTCATGGCTTCCGCGGCGGCTCCTGCCAGCCACCAAACCGAGCAAAGGCGCCGCCAAATCTGCCTCTGACCTCTCCACCAAATACCCAACCAGCACCCACCCACCCTTCTTCTTCTCCTTCTAGCAACAAGGAGCTCAACTCACAGTCAGCTCAGCTTATTAGCCAGTTAGCAGCAGCTTCAAGCCCAGCTGCGTATGCGCGAGTATAATGGAGAGCAGATGGCGAAAGGCAAAGATGTCGCTAGGGCTCAATCTCTGCGTCTACGTGCCCCGGACGCTGGAAGGCGACGACGACAGCTCGCCCAACACCGGCTCCTCCACGGCGGCGCTCGTGTCGCCAGTGGCGTCCTCGTCGTCCGCCGCGACCAGCGCTAACACCACCCCGACGGCGGCTTCGGCGGAGCAAAGCAACGGCAAGGTGAACGGCGGCGCCGGCGCGATGATGCCGACCACCCCGACGCCCACCTCCGCCGGACTCCGCCTCTCCAAATCCGGCAGCAAATCCTTCAAGGTACCGTCTTTCATTCTCCACCAGTCTCCATCTACTAGGCATGTACAAAAAGGCTGTAACTTGCCAAGATCCATCCATGTACAAGTCTAAAAGACCCATCGACGCGTGCTCGGCTGATTTCTTTAGGTCTTTCAATTGCAGTAGCAAGCTAAGCCAGCTCCAAACAAGAAAAACAAAAGAAAACATTTTTACAGGAGTAGCAAGTGTTCATTCAGGTTGAGTTGTACACCTGTGCTGTGATGCTCTTTTGCTCCAAATGATGCATGCAACAGTGCTACCAGTAGCTTTCATCACACATTCACACGCGCAAAAGAGAGCAACACCAGTAGAAAAAGGGGATGCAGGAGGAGATGGGCGGAGGTGGCAATGGTGGAGGAATATCATCATGAAGTGGAGGAGTTTGTCTTTCTTTAACCATGGGGTCCTCCTTTTTCTCTTGCTCACTCACACATTCCATAGCCCATAGCCCATAGTCCACCACCACACCACCTCTCTCATTCATCATTCACTTTCCACCCTCCCCTTTCCTCCCTCCTCTCACTGTCCACCCAGCCCCTCTCGCTTCACTTCTTTTTGCGGAGGCATAGCATCCTTTTCAGAACAGCTTGGGCACTGTTCTCAGATCCCTTGTGCATTCTTGCTCCAACTTGCAACTGCAGCAGGGGTGAGGGGAGTCACGGATTCCCTAGAGCCCACCATAGTTTCGCTTTGGGGGCGCCTGGATGCCAAAATTACAAAAGAAAGTATTCTGATCATGGCCCAGTTGCAATTAAGTTGCAACTAGTCTGCTTGTCTGAGCCTGTGAGGTCATCGCCCCTTTATTCTTCTTTTCCTCTGGGGTGAGGTGTATTAGCTAGTCAGCAATGACTAATTCAGATTAAGGCATCTATCTCAATGGATAATCCTTAACGATAAGTTTGACCATGGGTTGCTTGTTGCAACATGCCTGATTGTTGTATATTTAGTTTCCCGGCAGAAGCCAAGTTTCTTCTATATAGTTTTCAGAATGTCTACTTCTTGAACAGAAGTCCAAAACTACGGCTTCTGACCACAGTTTGGAATGAACGATTGGCAGCACTAATCTATCTCTTTTGTGATCAAAGTATCAAACAATTTATTGACTTCCCTTTCATCATTGTGAATTTATCTGCAAAAGATGGATCAACAAAGGCTTAAGGACACCCTGCCTCTCTGCCTACTAGTATTTGTCGGAGTTTTACATCTTTGTTCATTCTAGATGTCACTAGCCTGTTACTCAAAAGTTGCAGCATGTACTGGACGTACCATAGGAGCAGTGGTGTTATCTATTAAATGTTACACGTTTTGACTATTATTCCAAAGTCTATTTCTTATTATTCTACATTTCCTTTTTCAGAAAACATGTGCCATATGCTTGACCACGATGAAGCCTGGTCAGGGTCATGCTCTCTTCACAGCAGAGTGCTCGCATACCTTCCACTTCCACTGTATTTCTGCAAATGTTAAGCACGGAAGCAGCAGCTGCCCAGTTTGCCGTATCAAATGGAAGGAGCTTCCATTTCGAGGACCGTTGCCTGCTGAATTACCCCAAGTAAATGCAAGGATTAATCCAGTTAATGGGAATCAAAATGGAGGCCATATGACTATATTGCGACCACTTCCTCGTGCCCGTTCTTCTGGTAGGCTTCATCATCTGGCTGCATTGCTGCCTGACAATGACCCTAGTACTTTCAATGATGATGAACCCTTGGAATTGTCGTGTGAAGCAACCAAAGACCCTCAGCAGGGCAGTTTGAGAACAGTAGAGATAAAAACACATCCTGAGTTCACCGAAGTACCTGAAAATTCATCAGAAAGAAACTTCACTGTTCTAATTCATCTTAAGTCACCCCTTGCTCAGCATTTGCAGACACCCAGCAATCTCGGAGATGGCAATGGACCAAGCACAGCTCGTGCCCCTGTTGATCTCATCACAGTTCTTGATGTTAGCGGAAGCATGGCTGGTACCAAACTTGCATTGTTAAAGAGGGCTATGGGATTTGTCATTCAAAACCTTGGCTCTTCAGATCGTCTTTCCGTCATCGCCTTCTCATCATCAGCGCGCAGACTCTTCCCCCTTCGTCGGATGACTGAGTCTGGTCGGCAGCAAAGCTTGCTGGCTGTTAATTCATTGACGTCAAATGGTGGGACCAATATTGCAGAGGGCCTCAGGAAAGGCTCCAAGGTTATTGAAGAACGCCAGGCCAAGAATCCAGTCTGCAGCATCATCCTTTTATCGGATGGTCAAGATACCTATACTGTCTCACCAACTGCTGGTGTACACAAAGGGGCACCAGAGTATTGTGCCCTCCTGCCATCCACTAATGGTAACCAGCAGGTACCTGTTCATGTCTTTGGATTTGGTGCTGACCATGACTCAGTATCGCTGCACTCCATTTCACAAACTTCTGGTGGGACATTTTCATTCATCGAGACAGAGGCTGCTATCCAAGATGCATTTGCACAGTGCATTGGAGGGCTTCTGAGCGTAGTTGCACAAGGTCTGCATGTAAAGGTGGAGAGCCTCCACCCTGACGTGCACTTTGGCTCCATCAGATCGGGCAGCTATTCTAGCAGAGTTTCAGATGATAAGAGGAATGGCTCCATAGATGTTGGAGACCTGTATGCTGAAGAGGAAAGGGATTTTCTTGTGTCTGTAAATGTTCCCCCAGGCTATGGGGAAACGGCACTTCTCAAGGTTGGCTGTGTCTACAAAGATCCACTGATGAAGGAGACTGTGAATATGGCTGATGTGCAAGTGAAGATCTCCAGGCCAGCATTCGTCTCTGTACAAAGTGTGTCTATCGAGGTGGACCGCCAAAAGAACCGTCTTCATGCAGCTGAGGTCATGGCTGAAGCAAGGTTTTCTGCAGAGCGTGGTGACCTGACAAATGCTGTTTCATTACTAGAAGACTGCCGGAGAATGATCACGGGATCGGCATCAGGACAGTCTGGTGATCGATTGTGCCAAGCATTGGATGCTGAGCTGAAGGAGATGCAAGATAGGATGGCCAATCGCCAAAGGTACGAGGCATCTGGTCGGGCATATGTTCTCTCAGGCTTGAGCTCCCATTCATGGCAGAGGGCAACTGCACGCGGTGACTCCACAGACAGTGAGAGCCTAATCCAGGCATATCAGACTTCATCCATGATCGACATGCTGCTGCGCTCACAGACAATGAGCCGCTCGTCAACCCCTCGACAAACTCCACAGATGAGGCATGCAAAATCATTCCCAGCACGCCCGCAGCCAAGGTAACTGCATTCTGGTGATGCCAAGGATTTGCCTGAAGCCTAATTGCTTCTTAGTGGACGTAGTCGTTAAAGTTCTTAGTTTTGTGGTGGGAGGATGGGATGGGGGTATAGTTTGTGTGGTATAAGGAGATGCAATGGTGTAAATTCAATTTGGGGTGATGGTGGGTAAATGGTGAGAGTAAGGTGTTTTGTAATTGGGTTAGGGGATGGTATACGTCCTGGCGGGGAATGGGCAAGAGGGTGGGCTATTTTTTTTCCCTTGGTGGTGACTTGGTATACTCCAGTATTGTACTAGCTTCTTTGTGTGGTGATGTACATAAGAGAAGGGTATACATTGGTGTATTCCTTGAGGGGAATGGGATACTTGATCCTGATCCTTGCAAGGTTTGTTCCCTACTTCCCTCTTCCTGGAAATGGAAAAGGGTTGTTGCTTCTTCATGGAAATGGAATTCTGATCCTGGTCTATGTTGTGCCGGGGCATTTCGATGTTGTCAGAAATTTGGATGCTCAGTTGTGCTGTGTGGCATTGCTGCATCACGCAAGGAAAGTTTTGAAAGTATGCTACTTGCTAGCTTGGTTCTTTGCATCTACAGTTTTTGCTTATCCTCTATTGACAGTGAATGCTTGTCTAGAGCACCATGGCTGCAGTGAATGAAATACCTGAGGTTTCAGCATCAGCAACAGCAAATAGGGATCATCCACGCAGAGCTGCTGCTGAATCCACAAGGCAAACCTCCTCCTCCTCCCTCCTTCGGTAGACGAGCTGTTCCCTAGAATCGGTTCGGTGGAGCGTGGAACATGTAAGGATTTTGAAGCGCGTAGATTTCCCGACACCATGGCCAGAGATTGGAATCACCTGACCCTGATTGTAATCATGCAGGTTGTAGAAGCCGCAAAGCGGGATCCAGGGTGGGATCGGGAA
The DNA here is from genome assembly GCF_002211085.1 of Panicum hallii. Classification (NCBI taxonomy): domain Eukaryota; kingdom Viridiplantae; phylum Streptophyta; class Magnoliopsida; order Poales; family Poaceae; genus Panicum; species Panicum hallii. The sequence goes on along the minus strand of NC_038042.1, from coordinate 58,446,364 downwards.
CTTTTGGGGGTCGCGGTGCGGGTCAGTCGGTTTCGCTATCCGGCCACCGGAATCGTCCGCCGGCGGCGGAGGACGTACGTAAGCGGCGGAGGATGGTTGCGGCTGTGCTCGCCGTCGCCGCCAGCCCACCACGAACCACGGCACCGGCGGCGAACGGGCCGGTGAGGCCGTGAGGCAGTGAGAGGGGAGGAAGCAGAAAACAAAAGACGAGAAGGAAAAGCTAGTGGGCCGAGCGAACCAGCCCAGCAAGACATTTCATTTTCATTGCTTCTCCTTCCTCCTTCCCTTTGCACGGCCCAATATAGCCCGGGGTGATTGGTGAACCCGTGGAGTCTCCTGAGCTCTATCTGTAGGCCCGGTTAGGTCGACGGAGGATGGCGACGAATTGAGTCGGTTGGTGACTTGTTGGGGCTGACGTCGATGCTTCAACTGCAATCGGTATGGTCAGGAGTTCCAGGCTGACTGACCTGTTCCTCCTACCGCCAAGCACCGAAAGCGATTCGTACGTACGTACGCAAGCACTGACACCAGAATCTACTCGCTGCCCGCGGCTGACTTGTATAGCCGTACGTATTCCTTTCTGGATACCAATACCACCGCTGTGTCATCGTTTGGTATTGCCCGGTCTCGCTCGCTCCTCCGTCAGAGCCAGAGCGAGCCATCATCGCCTTGCACGCATCATCAAAATTAACTACGGATATCATCAAGCCAGACGTTCCAGTCTGCTCATCCCTTTTTCATGAGGAAAAAAAACTATCTCCCTCGTCTTCTTTAATCATGGCGTCTGCGTCGGTGCACTGCTGATGGTACGGGGAGGCCTCTGCTTATGGGAAAAAAGGGGACGCGATGCCAAGCCAGACCCCCCGCTCCAACCTCCGGCTGTTCGGTGTATTTTTTGGGTGGGCTTCCTACTCGGTGTCACGGTTGAGATCTGTGTGGTTCTCGTCGGGATCAGCGAGCTACTGATCTCGCGGCTGGTGGCCAGCTAAGCAGAGCCATCACCAAAAGATGGCAGCCATGTTCCCCCCGTTTCCATTCCCGTTTTCTTATTTGGGAGACGAAAGAACATTGCTTTTCGTGCTTTCGGCATGGCATTCGTGTGGGTTAGTGCCTGTTTTCCAGAAAAATCGAAGGAAAAAAAAAGGGGAAAAGATGAGGGAGCCGGAGTAATTCTGATTGTCACATGCATGTTTGCCACTGGATTTAGGCAGTAATTCTGAATTTTTTTTCACCTGTCGTTATTAGCTATAGTATTTTTTTAGAAAATGAAAATTGGAAGTTCCCAACCTCTAGAAGAAACGAGGGTTTGACGGTTGACGCCGTCGTAAAATGAGGGCCTCCCTCTTTCCATTCCAGCCTGGCCCACCGACCAGCCAGCCAGCCAGCCAGGCCACACGCTCACCACATGTAGAAAACTACTCCAGCATTTGAAATTTCAAAACAGGGAACACCCCTGCGCGTTTCATCGTCAATCCAAGCTGTGCTTTCCCTTTCCCAGCCCCACCTCGTTTTTAATCCCACCAATTTTTTAACGCGAGAATGTAATAAAGAATCAAAAGATTTCCTTGGTTTTTACTTAAAAATCACCGTCGGTTAATATTCTGTTTTTCTGGTAAGCGCTGATTAATTATTCCTTCGCGCACCAAACCAACGCGAAAGGGGAAACGAAAAAACAAAAAAATATTCGCGTACCACCTCCGCCTCGTCTCTCTTTCCTCCCCTGCTCGCCAACCCATTCGCATCGCAGCGCGTCGCGGCGAGCGAGCGACAGCTCGGGAAGAAGAAAAAGGAAGGAAAGCCAAGGGAAGCGGGCGCGACCCGCGCACGACCACCGCCACCCGCCTCCCCTCTCCCCATTCCGAGCCCCCCGTCGAGTGGAATCCCCGTGGACTCCCCCCGCCCCCGCTCCCGCCTCCGCCGACGCGCCTCGCCGGGGCGCGCCCCGCCGATCTGCACCGGCCCCGCCTGCCTCCTCAGGTGCGCTTCCGATCGTTGTCTGTTGCTGTTTCTACTCTTGCTGCTATCGCTTCGCCCGGCGGCGCCGTCGGATGTCGATGTGGGTTTGGAGAGCTTGGCGTGGAATGCTCGGCGCGCCGGATCTCGACGGGTGACGGGGTGTTGTCGGTGCTGCTAGATCTGGGGCGTGCTGTACGGACGCTGCCGCTAGTTTGCCACCGGCGCGGCCAGCGAAGATCTAGCGACCCCTTTGTGGTTGTTGGAGCTGTTTCGATGTTGGTGCCGGGTTATATCGACTTCATTTTTTTTTGGGGGTTCGAGCTTGGTTTGGAGCGCTGTGATTCATGCTTAGAGCTTTGAGTCGGGGTCCGAAAAGAAATGAGGATGCTTATAATGGGATCTCGATCATAGTTGGATCATATGGATGAATGGATTGTGCAGGTACCCAACCGAGGAGGACATAGAGCTGGGCACAAGAAGCTTGATTTGAAAGGGAGCCATGAAGAAAGTGTTCAATCAAACGGTCCGGGACATGTACGTAGTTTCCATGCTATATTCCTGTCGTATACTGTGTGTGATTGCGAGCGTTACTTGTTTGCTTGTCGCATGGATTGACCTAGTAATTTGTTTTCATCTCCTCCTGCTGCTGCAGAAAAAGAGAGGTGAATAAGAATGTCCTCAAGGTTCCCAGAATAGAACAAAAGGTGAAAGATCTCAAGCATGTTCATGGGCAAATTCAGTTGGTTGCTCTTACTTTCCCTTGCCAGCTGTTAGAAAAAAAGAATGATGTTCTTGTTATAATTTGTGCACAGATTCTCGACGCCACAAGCAACGAGCCATGGGGCCCACATGGATCTCTCCTGGCAGACATTGCTCAAGCAACGCATAACTAGTATGTTTTCCTTTCTGTTTTTTTATTGGCTATCTATCAAACAGAAACCAGCTTTCCTGGTATAATGCGGTTTGCATGTCCATCTGCAGTCATGAGTATCAGATGATCATGAATATTGTGTGGAAGAGGATCAATGACACTGGTAAAAATTGGCGGCATGTTTACAAGGTAAAATTCTCTTGCAGCCATGAATATTAAATATAGGTTTTAGTGCTGCTTTTGGCAATATTTTTATATTATAAATAATTGCTATGATTTTATTGGTCAACTGAAACTGAAGTTCTCTTTTCCGTTTTTCTCATGTGTGGTAGGGATTGATTGTCTTGGATTACCTGGTTGCGCATGGTACCGAGCGAGTTATTGATGACATAAGAGAGCATGCATATCAGATATCGGTAATGCTATCCACCCAGTTTTCAGCATTATATGTTCACAACCATCATAATGTTAGATTGTGGCAGCGGAGGTGTTTGGTATCTTACTTGCCTGGTTCTCTGACACTATGCTTAAATTCCAGACACTTGCTGACTTCCAGTACATTGATTCTTCTGGGAGAGATCAAGGCAGCAATGTGCGGAGGAAATCCCAGAGCCTTGTTAGTTTAGTTAATGATAAAGAAAGAATACAGGAAGTTAGGCAGAAAGCGCTTGCGACCAGGGACAAGTGAGTATAGTCTAGCTTCATCCCTTGCTATTCATATTGGTCAGTGCACACTGTTTTACAGGCATGTATGTTTCTTCTTGTTTTATTGATTACTTTTATCTGGCCATCTTTAGGTACCGGAGTGCATTTGCCACCAGTGGAACACACAGGAGCCCAGGTGGATACGGTAGCGGTTATGACAATGATCGTCTTGAGGGCAGCTATGGCAGTAGATACGATAACAGAAATGGAAATGGGAGGGAAAGAGAATATGGATACAGGGACGATGACAGATATGGTGGTCCTGGAGATACACCCAATCGGGAAGGAGATCGTTATTCCAGAGATTCCAATGAACGCTATGGTAGAGATTATAGAGAAGATGAGTACAAAGGAAGTCAGAGCAACCATGAATATGCTGAAGGAACTGGCCGCAGGAGCTATGGTCGGGAAAGGGATTCATATGGGGATGATGAAGCTTATTCATCCCGGTCTGTTTTCTTTTTTAGTTCAACTTGAAATTCTTGCTTTATGGCCATAGTCGTATTGGCAACTAATATACCGAATAGTATTTACTAAATCAATAATATACTTTTCATCGGATTTTAGGGGTCTTTGGATCTGAACATCCTTCTGTTTTCCTTGCAGTGGCCGTGGCAGCAACGCCGATGCGCCTACCCAGGATGAGAGGTAAATAATGGAGATTGGTCACTTACACAACTTCTTAGCATTTTCCTTTTGGAGTGTGCCCTCTAAGTTGTGTTACCTGCGTTGACAGGCCTATAGAACGAAAGCTCTCTAACCAGCAGATTGCTTCACCACCACCAAACTACGAAGATGTTACAAGAGATGGCCAGGATAATCTTCACGCTGACAGGTGAGTAGTCTATTTTGGGTGCTTTAATTTCTTGGCTGAGCAATAACCCCTAACTAACACTTTCAGAAATGGGGGAAGTATTCCTGCTGCTGTGCCAAAGGTGTCCTCTCCTTCTGTTCCTGCAACAAGTGTTCCTGCAGAACAGGTGAATGGGGTTCACGATAATACTGTCGAAGATGTACCTGCACCACCAACTGCTCACGCTGAGCCTAATGGATTTGATGAGTTTGATCCACGTGGATCTGTACCAGGTATAGCTTGTTCTTTTTTCGGCAGTAAGTACATCACTCGTGTAAACTGAAGTAATGTGAGAATCAGTATGTAAGGACTATTTTGTGGTTTGTTCAGTTACCAGAACACTGTACTGTGGAATGGTGTCTAACCTGGCATGTTTTCGGTATAAATATCTTTTGTGGTCAATATGTACTGATACTATTTCTGCTGATCTATACCCCTTTTCAGATTCTTCCTCTCCTGTGAACCCTGCGCCAGTGGTGAATAGCTTGGAGATGGATTTATTTGGATCAGATCCTATTAGTTCACTGGCTTTGGTATCTGTGCCTCAACCAACAACCACATCAAATGTTGAGCCACCAGCAAATTCAGGTTTTGAGACAAATAATTTCATGGGTATGCCACCAACTTCTTCCGGATTTGGCGAGGTATGTGCATAACTTACTGGCATTAGTATGTTTCTTCTAGTGGGGATTGTGATGCAGTTTTACAGAGCATATGTTCTTAAATTGACTTGCAACTGTTCTACTGAAAACAATGTAAGAGTTTTTCATAGTTTTGTGGAGTTTGATGGATTAGATAAGCTAAATGCTATAAGGGGAATACCTTATTAACAAAGTGATATCTGTTTATTTAGAACTGTTCCTAACCTTGAAGCGCCTGTAGTAGTAATGACAGAATTTCCGTCTGTAGGAATGCTTTGAATTGAACTTCAAGTAACTTCGTTTGGTGATGGTTCTGTTGTGTTTCCTTTTAATCTATCTAGTCATAATTTCTAATCTAAGCATTCTTTTTATTGTCTTTTAACGTTCCAACAGATAGATGCATCAAATCCTTTTGGGGATCCTACTCCTTTCAAGGCGGTTCGTGATGAAAGTCCTGCAGTTCCTCAGACAAATGCTGCGCCTGCTGGTTCTTTCCAGTCCACTGGACCTGGTGCAGATGCAAATCCTTTCCAGCCTGCTCCTGCCGCAAGCTTTGGTTTTGAAGATACCCTTGGTGATCTCACTTTTGCATCGAACACTGCACCTGAGCAGCAAGATATTTTTGCAAACACAACCTCCTTTCCTTCAGAGGTATCAGTTGCGAATCCATCCGCGGTTCTTCAACAACCAGTTTCTACTAATTTCCCCTCTCAGGCACCTCAGCCTGCAGTTGCTGGCCCATCGCCTGTTACTCATGCTGCTCCCACAGCATTTGCTCCTCCTCAAGCACCTCAGGCTGCTCACGCGTTTGCTTATTCACAAGCACCTCATCCTGCTGCTGCCAGCCAGTCTCAAATTCCCCAGGCTGTGGCCACATCATTTGCTCCTTCTCAGGGTCCTCAACCTGTAGCACCCAATCTGCCATCAGGGCAGTCAAACTTCTTTACGCAACCAACATCAGGGGCTGGTTTTGATAGCCACTCTGGGGTTCCTACACAGAGTGGAGCTCCGTCCTACATTCCTCCACAGACTTCTCAGTTCACTGCTCCAGCAAACCAACAACCATCTCAGCCTAGCTTCCTCCCTCAAACTGGAACATCAGCTCCACAGCCAGCTTTGATTTCTCGGGGAGCATCCCAGCCTCTTGGCGTGCCAAATTCAGTGCCTGCTGCCACCAGCTTCCCGTTGCACTCAAGTTCATCAGCTCCTCCAGAAACACTCATTTCAGCCTTGCAAGTTAGTCAGACTGAGCCAGTGAAGAAATTCGAGCCCAAGTCTAAGCTTTGGTCTGATACTCTGAGCCGTGGTCTAGTCAATCTGGACATTTCTGGACGTAAGTTGCTTGTCATGTGTTCTCTTTTTCTGCAATGCCAACAGCCTACCTTTGTGTTGTCTGACCTCATTGCATATGTTTTACAGCAAAAGCGAACCCTCATGCTGATATTGGAGTTGACTTTGATTCAATCAATCGCAAGGAGAAAAGGCAAGAAAAGAAAATAAACCAAGCGCCTGTGGTGTCAACCGTCACCATGGGCAAAGCCATGGGAGCTGGTTCCGGCATTGGTCGGGCTGGTGCGGGTGCCATGGCACCACCTCCCAACCCAATGGGTGCAGGCAGGCCCATGGGCATGGGTATGGGTACAGGTGCTGGTTATGGTAGCGGAATGGGGATGAATCGGCCAATGGGGATGGGAATGGGGATGAACCAACAACCGATGGGAATGGGAATGGGGATGAACCAACAACCGATGGGAATGGGGATGGGGATGAACCAACAACTGATGGGAGGAATGAACATGGGGATGAACCAGGGGATGCCGATGCGGCCTCCTATGGGAATGGGTCCTGGTGGAATGCCCGGTGCTGGCTACAATCAAATGGGTGCTGCATACGGTGGTCATCAGCCATATGGAGGATACAGGTGAGATGAGAGGCATCACCTTGCCACACCACAGATTATGCGGCTGGAGGTTGATAAACAGTTTAGAAGGCATATGTTTTCTGCTCACCTGGTTTTGCTTTGTGTATGATTTCTTGATCCTTTTGGGTGTGGGTGGGTATAATTTTCGTCACTATTCTTTTTACAATCCATGATGGATACTGTACCTACTAAATAGCATATAGCAAACAGGTGAACGAGGGCGACGCTACAACTACTGTGTTGTGTTGGATGCAAAGCCTTGATATTACAAGCTCCCATGTAGTTGTAACTGTATAATTTGCTATAGGTTGCATTTGCGGTAAACATACTATTTGTTTCAGCATTCTTGCTGGAGGGACAATAAAAGGCTGTACCATGTGGTTGAGTTTTCTTTCCTTTCTGTAGTTTTACATGTCTCGAATTTGACTTTACTGTGCGGTACTCCAGTCGGCGGTTGTGTGTACAGTGCTATTGTAGTAGGAATGACTATCGAAGATATAACGGCAGCTTGGAGCCGGACGGGCATCTCTAGCTCTTGGACTAATAGCTTGAAACTTAACTAGCACGGCTCTTGGAGCTAGAACTAGCAACACTTTGGAGTTAGCTGACTCTAAAAACAGGCTTAAACTGCTTTATTTTACAAGCTCGATATTATGCAAAAATCGTGCTCTCAAACTTGCCGTTTGTTTGCTGCTATGTGCTGATCTAGTATTGACAATTGGCCCCTCTCAAAAAAAAAGTATTAACAATTGGCCAATAGGAAGACCGAGCAGAGGGGAAAGCTTTGGGCCGCCAAAGCGGCCATCAAATTCGCCAACGGGGCCGCCATAAAAGATGGGCTCCGGTAGAGAGGCCTCCCCTCGGCCCGGGTAGCTTCGTCAGGCGGAATCCGAGCCGCAATCTTCGGATCGAACGGTTATTGGACCCCAGGCCTGGTAAGTATAAACGAAATGCCGTCCAGGCGGTCGGTATTTCAAACTCCCGACCACCGACATGACTTGGGCGTGCGCTCCCCGCCGGCGCGGCCTCGCCTCGGCGATGCGACCTTTCCGTCTACGGCGCCACCACTGCAGGCACGCGCCACCTCCACGGCACCGCCATCATCCCTGATCGTCGTCCTCCTTGGATGGGGGACGACCCTTCCGGCTCTCGGTTCCTCACGGTGACGGGCACCACAACGACGCCGGCGACGCACGCGCGCTCAGCCCTATGTCCCACTTGCCCATGGACCGCGCCGCTTCCGCGTTTGGTTCAACGACGTGGTGCTCCGCGCAGCCGACATGCCTCCACGGCCTGCGGGCGCCAGGAGCCACCCCTCGCACGCCTCTCCGCGGCCGCGTCAACGATGTCCACAGGAATTTCTCCATGGGCGAGGTCGCCCAGCGCGACGCCATGGAGGAGGCCGGCGTCCTCGGTGGTGCTCGGCTAGTCGGCTTCTGGCCTTACAAAAGTCGCAGCTACGTCGACCGAACCTTCGAGGGCTTCATGTTCCAGCTCCGCGTCGCCGACGAGCTCCACCAGTGGCCCGAGATGGCCTCCCGCAAGCGCACCTTGTTTTTATTCAATTCGTTCGCTCGCGGCAAGCCAATGCAATTCCACCACAAAACCGGACATGTCATCTGACCTCGCGCTCTCTCTCGATTGGATGGATGGATGGAACAGGCAGCGATGAACCAAGGGAATCGACGACGACGACGACGAGCACGAGGGGCAGCAAGATGCAAACCAGATCTCTCTATCGGGCTCAGCAAAAGGTGGGCTTAACTAACTGGGCCGCCGCATGGCCCAGGCGAAGCTACTCTTCCGTCCCTCCGGTCCAATCGTGGCCGCAGCCTCCGGATCCAACGATCCACATAACCCAGGCAGGGACGGCAATTGGAATACCGTCCGGGCTGGACGGTAATCGAGATACCGTCCACCCCGACCGTCCCCGCGCGCTCTCCTGCTCGCCGCGGCGTCGCGATCAGCACCACCGGCCGACCCCCAGAGCACTGCAGCATCCTCCCTTGGTCCATCTCGGCGGCCGCCGCGTCCGCCTTTCCGGTGCGCTTCCGATCCCCTGGCCGCATCGCGTTCCATGTGGGCCTGCCGCCATCCCGGCGTCTTCCTCCCTCGCAGGTCGCAGCTACCTTGTCTGTTGCCCAGAAGCGTCACCGGGCGTCTGCGTATCCCGTTTCTACCACGTCATGAGCCCCGCACTCTTCTCCCCTCCGCGGGCATCTCAGGCTCCATGTTCGTGTCTGCGTCCTGCAACGCCTCCGCGACCTGAACTGGTTACGCTGGCTGCTTGCGTGACCTGAACTGCTACAATGGCGCCTGCGGACTGCCAAAGTGGATGGCACTAGCAGGCTGGTGACGCCCTTGCCGTCAGGTACGCTCCAACGTTCGAACGTGAAGGTTGTGGATCCAGCAAGTCAGAAATGGAGGATTGGAGGTGCGGCAAGGTTCTGTATCATCCATTCATCCATGACAACATCAGCAATTCAGAAATGTTCAGAGCCGGGCAGCTTCAACTAAACCAGTAAGCCGTGAGCGAGATCGGAACCGTCCTCTGATCAATCCAGCGTTTACGCATCCGTAACTTACCTACGAGCGTATGTGCTCCTCCCTGGCCTCCAATTTTCTTTTTAATCCCCGTTTGACTTGCTGCACGGCATTACAGCAGCAGTAGCGTGGTAGCTACTGAATCTGTTGGCCGCGGTTTTCTCCTTTTGAGAATCCCACGGTGGCCGCAACTCGACGCCTCCTGATCGAGGTCAACGAGCTAAAGCCTAAAGGAATTAGGCTCATGCTTGTACGTTACTACGTAAGCACGTATGCCGTAGCGGGGTACTAGCATACAGTATAGTACAGCGTTTGTGCAGTGGCTGCAGTAACATGAGCTCGGCAAACGTGCCAAGAGATTGCACAGGTCATCAGCGATCTACTCCAGTCCAAGCTTAATGCTTGGCATATTCCTTAGTTACACTAGTGGCACAATTGCCTTTCAGTAAACAATCACATGTTACTACTGCCTTTTAGGTGGTGACTACTAAAATGGTTGCTCCTATAACTGTAAATAGTTATAGTTTCTTCCTACCTGTAAATCCAACTGGACTTGTGCATAATGAATGATAGGTTCTTCATTGAACTGCATCTTCTTCAGTTCAGAACAACTCCCAAGAATTTGCTACATGCTAGAAAGATATTACCGGTACTGCTACTTGGTATACTTCATGTCAGATTATGGTGTTGCCGGGCTCAAGACCAACACAAACGCAGAATTGATTGTTCCTTGGCTGAGTACAGCTAGGGAGAAATTAAGATTAGAAAAGGCAGGATCTGTTAATTTCTTTAATTAGCTGACACTGGCATCTTTGTCCCCAGTTAGCAGCAAACTCGATAGCGTACATTCCAGTCTGGTTTGGAGCTCCGCGTCGCTGATCTCTAGACGATCCGTGATCGCCGGTGGTCGACGCGCTTGCAATGGCAGCCCCCTGCCACTGTCTGTGTCGTCGCTTGGACTAGCTGCATGACGCGACCCTTTTTCCCTTTCCTTGGCTCCCTCGTCGCCTCGACACGTCTGTCCTCGTGCGATGCTATCACCAATCTCCGATCCTCTCCCTACGAAGTCTTAACTCGATCGATCGTACTCCCATCTGTCACCTTGTACCTTGGTTTACCTAGGGTTTACGCTACGTGTTTGACATCGTGCACATCTCCCTCTCTCCTCTCGGGAACCGAACCGAGTGCTGCTAAGGAATTATGTCAACAGTAAGATTTAGCAGTATCCACTTTAGAAAAAGAAAAGATAAGAATTAGTAGTAGGGCTCATGCATGCACAACATGGATCCACGCTCTCACTCGTGGCTTCAGATTGTTTCCTTTTCATGCAGCAACAGCCAACAAAAGTGCACTGGTACTTCGTCAGTAGTCTTAACTGAACTACCAAAGCTAACTTATGTTTGAAATGATGCTGCTCACTAACACAAAAGCAAAATTTTGTTCGAAATGATGCTGCTTCACCCTGAGATTCCTCAAACGTGATTTCTGCTACTGTTGAATCTGAAACGATAGATGCCAATCCTGTGATGAGGTGACCTGTAACTGAGAACGCCCATATAAGATATATTTCCCAGCAGAGAAACCGGAAGATCTTAATTGGGGCTGTTATCCCTACTCCCATAGTTTTTCAGGTCTAGGATGGGATGCAACAACCCATTGGCACTTTTTCAGTTGTTTGTTTCCTCAGCTCCATTAATCTCTATCTTCTCGGCGACGCATCAAATTAACGAGGTGACAGAGCGAACAAGCCAAGGGGCCCGGAGCGCGTTGCACGATGAGCCAGAGAGGTGGACACAAATTAAAGCTCGCGCTGCGTTTGCCACGCACGGGCTCAAGAGAGAGGTGGTTTTCCATCAGCCATTTTTTCTTCCTCCCGTCGTCCATGGGCGTCCTGCCTGACGAACTGACGACGAGATGTGAAGGTGCCGCGACGCAATCATGCCATGCCATGCGCGGCGCAAGGCGTGTGCTCGCGTAGCTCCGCGTCCACCACCCCCGTCTTTCCATCCCGTTCCGTGTGAGGCGGCAGACGAGGCGAGAGCCGCTCCGTCTGTGCACGCTTCAGAGCACCCCTCGCTTTGGTGGTCGACCTCGCTTCTCTCGCACTCACGGTCGTCGATCGTGCCTGTTCCTCCTCCTCCAAGCTTCAGTCTTTTGCCGAGCCAGCAAGTGATTTGCTCGTCCCATTCAGTTTTTCCTCCTTGTACAATGCCAATGTGATGTGCTACGTTGCCACTTGCCTTCTCGTCTCCGAACGACCTTGGGTTGCAATCTCGCCCTATGGCCTTATAAAAGGCAGGGCTCCTGGCTCCCTGCAACCTAGGGTCCCTGCATGATCGCTAGACTAGCCAGGCTTCCTCTCTGGACTCTCCTGTATCTTCCTTCAGTTTCCCGGCCTGTGATTCGTTGCATGCTCTTCCGTATCCTAGCTGCACCTTCAGTAGTACCTGTGTTCTGCTCTGCATATCAGATTACACCTGAATACTGAAAAGCGTTTCTTGCTGGCTTTTCATTTAAGCCAAGGTAACAATTTTACCCCATTTCAGTTGAACTTTTTTTTTTGTGTTTCCTTCAAGTACCATGCGTCATTTTGCAACTAGCTGCATCAACAATCAACAAAGTCATACGTGACCATCAAAAAAGAAGAAAGGAAGTCGTATATGTGTTGCTTGTTCTTGGCTGTTCGTTTTGCTGAATCACTACTGCATCACTTGGATGCTCACTATCTAAGCAATTTGTCCATCATTCACAGCCTATATATAATCTTTCTTTACTGCACTGAAGATTTTTGCACTCAACAGTCACAAAGGGTTGCAAGATAACTAGTTACATTTGCTATTGCCTTCACTCTGCAACTCTGCAGTCTGCATTGCACACTGAAAGTCTCTGAAAAAGGCGATAGGTCCTCTGAAACTCTTCCTTCTCTGTTTAATTCAAATCAGGCGTGGCGGTGGCCACGAGGAGTTGAGTTCCCGCCATGGGCGTCACCCGCGCGCACATCGTCAAGAGTGACTCCCTGGAAGGCATGATCGGGGACTACGTCGGCGGCAAGGGCAGCAAGTCCTCTCGCGGAGGCGGGGCGAGGAACTCGTCCCGGCTGGTGGCGGCGCTGACGTGCCTCCAGTTCGCGTTCGCCATCTACGCCACCTTCCTCCTCTACTACATGAGCCCCGCCGTGGACATGCGCGTCAAGCCGGACCTGGCGTGGGCGTCCCGCATCGCGCATCACTGGAAGCAGCTCATCGCCACGCAGCCCGGCGGGGACGCGCCGCCGCTGTCCCCGCAGGAGGTGTGCGAGCACGAGAGCATCGACTTTGAGCAGAAGAAGTCCACGGACGAGGTCATGATCCGCCTCAAGCGCGATCTCTACGACGAGGTGCTCGCGTTCCAGCAGCGGAGCTTCGGCGCCGAGACTCTGCCGGAGCTACTCCGGATGCGGTCGCGGTGGAGCGCGTCGGGCCCCAACGTGCCGCGCGTCACCGTCATCCTCAACCACTTCAAGCGCCGCACGCTGTGCGCGCAGCTGGACCAGCTGAAGCGGCAGACGCTGCCGTTCCACCGCGCCTGGGTGCTCTCCTTCGGCAGCCCCAACGAGGCGTCGCTCCGCCGCATCGTCGAGAGCTACAACGACTCGCGCATCAGCTTCGTCGCCTCCGGCTACGACTTCAAGTACTACGGCCGGTTCCAGATGGCGCTTCAGTCCGAGTCCGACTTCGTCTACGTCCTCGACGACGACATGATCCCGGGCACACGGATGCTGGAGATCCTCTGCCACGTCGGCGGCACGGAGAAGTACGGCAACGCCGTGCTCGGCAGCATCGGTCGCATCCTGCCGTTCCGGCAGAAGGACTTTACCTTCCCGAGCTACCGCAAGTTCCGGTCAAAGGAGGCGGGGCTCTACCTCCCAGACCCGGCCTACGACATCACCATCGACCGCATCGTGCAGGTGGACTTCCTCTCCAGCTCGTGGTTCCTCCCCGCCGACCTCGTGAAGACGCTCTTCATCGAGACGCCCTTCACGTTCATGACCGGAGAGGACCTGCACCTCAGCTACCAGCTGCAGAAGTACATGGGCGCCGGCTCCTTCGTGCTCCCCATCGACCCCAACGACAAGGAGACGTGGGGGGACAGCGAGCACCGCCTGGCCTACGTCTCCGAGACGACCGTCATCTTCAAGGACATCGTGCAGGTGCGCGACGAGCAGTGGTGGCGCGCGCTCACCTCCGGCTACGTCACGCAGTGGGCGGCCATGCACCCGCAGAAGGTGGACGCGCTCTTCTACGCGCACTCGCTCGGCGAGGTCAGGGCGCTGGCGCCGCTGCTGGAGCGGTTCCGCACCACGGCCGGGCGCAAGGCGTACCTCGTCGTGTCCGGCGGCGGGCACTGCCCCTGCGAGGAGGCCGCGACGGTGCTCAAGTGGCCCAAGGTGGTGTGCAAGGACCGGCGGTTCAAGATCTTCGACCTCGGCATCGGCGCTCTGTCCGGGCCGTCGCGCTCCGAGGTGCCCGTCCTGCAGGCCGTGTACGCCAGCATGCGCGGCATCGTCCGGATGCACAATCCCAGTGTGGTGGTCGCCCTGAACGACATCGACGGCAAGGTGAAGGAGGCGCTCCGCATGGCCGCCGACGCCGCCGTCAACCGCACCGCGCTCGTCCTCCTGCCGAGGGGCTCCGTGTCCAAGGTGCTCTGGATGGCCACGCTCAAGCCGGCCTCGCTGCCAAGTAAGCATCTAATTGCATCTTTGCATGTCGCCATGAATTGCAAGTTGGGAATCAATTGTAATGGGGAATTTATTTTTTCATCAATGTAATGTTGCAGACTGGAACAGGATGCGGATCTCGGTGAACATCATCACGCAGAACCGCGCCAAGTCGCTGCTGCGGCTGCTGACCTCGCTGCGGAGCGCCTACTACCTGGGCGACGAGGTGCCCATCAGCTTCAACATGGACAACCGCGTGGACGCGTCGACGCTCAAGGTGGTGAACTCCTTCGATTGGTCGCACGGGCCCAAGACGCTGCGGCGGCGCATCATCCAGGGCGGCCTGATCCGGGCCGTCAGCGAGAGCTGGTACCCGTCCTCCGACGACGACTATGGCCTCCTCCTGGAGGACGACATCGAGGTGTCCCCCTACTACTACCTGTGGGTGAAGTACGCGCTGCTGGCCTACCACTACGACCCCGCCGTCTCCCTGCCGGAGCTCTCCTCCATCTCGCTCTACACGCCGCGCCTGGTGGAGGTGGTGAAGGAGCGGCCCAAGTGGAACGCCACCGACTTCTTCAGGAAGGTGCACCCCAACACGCCCTACCTGCACCAGCTCCCCTGCAGCTGGGGCGCCGTCTTCTTCCCCAAGCACTGGCGCGAGTTCTACGCCTACATGGCGGCGCGCTTCACGGAGGACGCCAAGCAGAACCCCGTGCAGATCCCGCGGTCGCGCACCAACGGCTGGCAGGCGTCCTGGAAGAAGTTCCTCATCGACATGATGTACCTGCGCGGGTACGTGAGCCTCTACCCAAACTTCCCCAACCAGACGAGCTTCTCCACCAACCACATGGAGCCCGGCGCGCACATCAGCGCCAAGGACAACGTGCTCAAGCACGACAAGTCGGACTTCGAGGTGCCGCTCGTCGCCGACGACTTCTCGACGCTGCTGCCCCAGGGGAAGATGCCGCCGGCGTCCAAGCTGCCTGTCATCAACCTCTTCAACCAGGCCGTCTCGCTCAAGGGGCTCAAGGCCGCCGGCGCCAAGCTCGGGCAGGACGTCCTCAGCTGCGCCGCCAAGGAGCTCGTCGCCGTCGACCAGATCACCGGCTTGCCCACAAACTGCACCTCCTTCTGAGATTGATCGATCCAATTCACACGTGGCTAGCTTACTTGATCCCTTCACCATACAGATACAGGCAGCATCGCATCCCATTGCGTTCGTTGCGCGGATGCTAACTTACTATTCGGCCTGCACATGATCAATTCTTTGTTCCAAACATCAGCCTCTACTTGTACGTAGTTGTGGTTTTGTAATTTCAATTTATTTTGTACTGCATTTTAGCACTGTCTGAAACAAAATCAAAGGATTGGAGGAGGCCAAAAGTGGCTCCCTCTTTGCGGTGGATCATCTTTGGAGAAGCAATGCATGAATGAAGAGTACAATAAGGCATGTTGTAGCTATACAGTTTTGATCCTTCTCTTTTAGTTGTATGACTGACTGGAGAATCTTGCTAGATTGGACTGGTGGCGCTTAAGTAATGTAGTCGTCTAAGTAAACTCCTAATCACTGATCGTCTATGTAAAGATCTTAGGCCTGTCTGCTAAACACAGCCATATTCAGACATTGTTATGTCCCCAAAGAAAATAAGAGATTGGTCCAGTTTTTCCTGTAACAATGGGTGTGGCCTTTGCCGTGCGTTTCTGCATTATGCAGGGGAGCTGAGCTGCACATCTTTTGCTTCGATGAATTTGAGAGGTTCAGACAGCATTATGCTACCATATTTTTGGGCTCATCGTTCCCTATTGCTTCTTGATAGGCTCCAATAGGAGGCCGCAGCCCACCATCACATTTGCTTTCATGAATCCCTCTTTCATAGAGAGTGTGTTTGCATCGATAGCTATGTATTGTCTCGATCCCGTCCTATTTTGTCCAGCTCATCTACCAAAGATGTCTCAGCTGTCCAGGTTCTCTTGCCTGCTTTTGGAATCATTAGGCATTATTTTTACATTTTTTAATATTTATTTTAGTAAAAGAATACAGTTCAGATATTGAAATTCCTCATGGATACAGTTCAGATATTGAAATTCCTCATGGCTTGTAATGCAATGCTCATCAGTTCATGTCACTACTTTTTATGTGTTTTACAGGAGCACCCAAATTCCTTTATCTCTGGCAAGTAGTAAAGCATAGCGGAACCGTGTCAGAGGTAACCACCAACACCACATCCAGATGAAGAGCTTGAAGGTTTGATCCTCAAATTGGGAGATCACAGCTCTTACAGATTGAGGCAACAAGGCAGGAGGAAACGAAAGAGATTCTCATATAATTATTCGCTAAAATGTAGCACTACTAGTATAGAAGAAACCAAACAACACTTATCAATCCCTAAACATAGATGGACTGCAAAAAGAATTTTCAGAGTTCAGTACACCAAGCTCCAAATACAGACTATGATGGATGATGGCTGTCCCCCTCTCTTCAAGTTTCAAATCCTGATGTGTGATAGCTACTACCTGACCTCACAGAATCTTCCTCCTTCTAATTAGCAAGCCAACAAACTCCCCTTTCACTTGCTGAAACACTTTTCTTCTAATTGACTGACTGACTGACTAGCTGCAAAGTTTCCTCTCTAAATCTGTCTCCCTCTGCTGCTGGTTTAGCTCTCCTTCTCACCTACCTAACTTGCAAGCAACTGCAATTGCAATGCAACAACCACTCTGATTCATCTATTTCTCCTGCCCTCCTCTCCCACCCTCCTCTCTCTTTCTCTCTCTATACAAACAAAAAAACATTCAGGGGAACCAATTAACCAATAGACAAAAAGGAAAGATAAAATAACACTAACCCCCGATGAAAAAAGCCCTAATGAACTAACGCCAGGATGCCCGGCGATGGATTTGATGGATGCTGACAGAAACACATGCAGGTGAAGATGGATGGATCCATGGCGGTGATGATGATGATGACCACGATGAAGACGACGACGACGACGACTGACGACTGATGAAGCAACCATTCATGCATACATACTAACATGTATACATATATAGCTAAGGGGGACGAGACCGACCGACCGACGATTTAATCCCGGCGGCGGATGAACTGCAGGAGGTCGCACGACGGGTCGCCGCTCCGGACAGCCTTCTGGCGCATCTCCACCACCTTCTTGTGGGAGTTGGAGTGGATGGACGGCACGAAGGTGGGGCTCGCCGCGGGGCGGTACTCCGGGAAGAGGCGCCCGGACTTGTAGCGCACGCCGCAGGCGTTGCAGAGCGTCTTGGGGCCCAGGGGACCCGCGCGCCACTGCGGTGTCTTCTCGATCTGGCAATGCGTGCACCTCCTCACGGTGCCCTGAGGCTGCGAGCGCTCGCCGCCTTCCTCATAGTCAGCGTCGCCGTCGTTGTCACCTTCCGCGTCAGAGGCGGTCGGCGCGGGGGGCGCCGGCTTCTTGGCCTTCTTCTTCTTCTTGGGCGGCGCCTGGTGTGGGTTGGACTCGGCAATGCTCTCGGGGTCCGAGTGCGAGGAGGTTGACGAGTACATGGGCGTCGGCACGAGGATGGTGGGCGCCTCCGCGGCGCGCGCGGCGCCGGTGAACGCGGACGGGCGGGAGCGCTTGCTCCGCGCGCGCGCCGGTATGACGAGCACCGGCGGCTCCGGGCGCGGCGACACGGGCGCCGACCACGCGTGCCCGCCGCTCCCGGAGAAGGACTCCGATGAGGACGACGCCGAGGAGGACGACGAGGACGCGGAGCCCACGTTGTTGTTAGCGTTGAAGCTGTTATGCTCGAGCACCGAGATGGGGCTGGAGCTTCGGAAGAGCGCGTCCTCCATCTTGTCCGGCGGCAGCAGCGCGACGCCGGCGTTGGCCGCCAGCGCGGAGCTCTTGATGGGGGCCGCGCAGCTGGCCCCCGGGAACGCCGGCTCGTGCGGGATGGAGGCGTCGTCGAAGAGCCCCGACAGCCACTCCAGCTGCGCCATGTCCATGTCCAGGTCATCGCACTGCAAACCAAAAGAATCATTGCCACGTCAGAATAAAACCAGAATCTGAATCTTTCGCCACTGCCACCAGCACCGACACCGACACTGCGACTCTGCGGGAACTTCGCATTCAGCTTTACTGCAGCTATCTGCCATGACATCATCATCTTTCCCCCACACCCATTTTAATTTTATTCTATTACTATTAATTACTGCTCATCTCGTAGTGACGGGCCGGGCTGGCGGGCCCCAGGTTTAATTTCGGTTGCGTAAAGCAGCAGAGAGGGAGGAAAAAAGGCCAGGACTAGTAGTGCAGCAGTGGTTTAGTTGTTGGGCTGGCGAGCTACCAAGAACAGCGACGGGCCCTCCGACGTAATACGGGCCCGACCGTAATATCCAATCCAACCAACGAACCAAATCGCGGGCGGCGTGGTAACTCTCCAACTCCGCCCACGATCCCAGCGGCCACCGACACTGCCCGCTCCTCCACCCCCGCCCCAACCACCCCCCAACCATCCACCGCGCACGGACAAGAAAATCATCGCGCACCGCACCGCACCGCACCAGGGCGGAGTGAAGCCGCCTGCCGCCGTGTGTGCAGGCTGTGGCCGACGCGCGTGTCGTGTGTTGCCTAGCGCCCGCGGTGTGGGGGCGGCGCGGCTTCATTGGCGCCCAGCTGTTTTGAACTTATTTCACGATAACTTTAATACGAAAAAAAATTAAATGAATGCGGGGCACGACCGGCAAGGGCAATGCGCGCGGTGGTCACGGGCGCCGGCCACCGTCCGGCCGCGGGCCGAAGACTCATCGTGGTAAACACACGCCCTGGCCGTACGCGGGAGTGCCAAACGGAACCCGAGCGCGGCCGGCGGCGGAGACAGGGAGGGAGGGAGAGAGTGGGGTCTCACCGGTCCAATGTGGCCGCCAACGTCCTTGGCGTCGAACACCGGCGCCCCCGCGGCGGCGAAGAAGGCGGCGGCATCGTCCTGCGCCGCGGGCGGGGGCAGCGCCATCAGCGGCTCCAGCGCGGGGGGCGCGGGCGCGGCCGGCGCATTGCCACCGCGGCCGCCGACGTCGATGATGCGCGCGGAGAGCGGGCTCCCCGGCGCCGGCGCGTCCAGGAGGAGCACGTCGGCGGCGGACTCCTCCTTGGGGAAGTCGAGCAAGTCGTCGATGTGGTCGAATAGGTCGCCGCAGGTCGCCTCCAGGAGGCTCTGCTCCCTCATCATCTCCTCCACGAATCCGGCGCTCGCCATCTGTCTCCGATCAATCGCCTGCGTTCGCGTATAAATAGGGGTGGCCGGGTGAATATCCTCACGCCAAAGGAAATCAAACTGGATATGCATGAATTAATCAGCAGCTATTGTTAAAAATGGAAGTGAATTAAGACAACATGGATTATTCACCTAAATATTTATTGATTCCAAAGATACGCCTGCATATATGGCTATGGATGAATTTGTATCTTTGGCAGAGACGTTGCCCAACACAAATCCCTCCCCTCCCTTTTCAAGACGCGTTGCAGGATGGATGGTATGGATGGAGGATGATGATGACACACCTTGCTAGTCTACCCCTCCTTTAGCACTAATCAAAATGTGATCTTGGCTTTGCGGTATGGATGAGCTGTAAGCAAACAAATGAGGAGAGAGAAGGGAGGAGAGATTTTTTTTTTTCAAAGTGACGGCTGGGCGGGCTCCAGGGCCATATGTATGCGGTGCATGATGATGCGGGCCGGGCGCGGGGCCCACGCACCATGTGAGCAGCGCATGTGACGGCCCGCGGGGCGGGTGGATTTTCTCGGGCTTTCTTTATTCTGAAGCAAGCATAGGCGACCAGATGGAGTAGAAAGTACATGCAGGCGATGAATCGTATTTTAGTAGAAAAAAATATTAAATATTTACGTGTAAAAGAAAGAGGTAGAAAAATCAGAGCGTTTGATTGATTCACCGCCAAGGTGGTGGGGCTGGTGTACCGGTGTAAAAGTCAAAGCGGCCAGCACAAGGAATTTGTCAAAAGAGATGCGCTGACGTGGAGGCGCGCCATTGGCCCGGACGCGTCATTGCGCTGCCACCTGGCGGCTGCTTCGAATCGAAGCGCCTTCGCCCCTCGGTAAAGCAGCTAATTATTGCCAAGCCCTCGGGTGAAAACCCCGAGGAATTCTACTCTTCCTAGTAGCCCGTTTTTATATTTTATTTTATTATCCCCAGTCAGTTCACCATTTGCGTTGATCCGATCACACTGGTTGGAAATAATGCAAGGAATCTTCCTGTCTTTTTACTTCCTACGCATTTTAATCTTTTACCCCTCCAATCCAAATATGCTGCAGCAGCAGTACGTGGCAACTATTCAAATTTGGACATTTTCCACTGTCTGCCTGTCCCCTCGGCTTCCAGAGAATCCAGACTGGAAGGAAGGGAAGCGGAGTATCTGTAAAAGCATGGGGGGGTGCATGCAAAGGTACAGACAGACAAGGACGCTGTGGAAAAAAAGGCTGGGAATGGAGTACCGTGTGACCCTGAGCATCCATCCCAGTCAATTCCAATTCCACCAGTTCAAACGTGTCTATCCAAGTTCTTGTAAAACCGGAAGCTTCGCAAGCTCCCTCCCTCAAGCAAGTTTTGCAGTCTTCAAATTCAGAAACAATCCAAACTGGAGGCCTTTTATTCTGTGTGTTCCCCTTTGTCTTTTTCTTTCCCAGGAATTGAAAAGATGGTTGAATGAATTGTGCACCTACAGAAATGCATGGGATGAACCGGATATGGCAATGAAGCTGGCGACAAATGGCCGCCAGCCGGGGCGGCTGTCAAGAAATGGCAACTCGAGGATGCGATAAAGAAAAAGAAAGATGTAAAACGGCCACACAAATGGAAAAGTATGCAATTTTTGGTTCTGGCTGTGATCAATCCTTGCTATTTTGGATGCAAAAGATGGCTAATTTGCAGAGGTGATGGGAACTGGAATGGGAACACAACACATGGTATGCACCCTCGGCGATTTGACTCACCTGTGTGAATTCCTGCTTGCTCGCTCTCTTCCTCGGAAACGATCGGCCAAAGGAAAGCTCGCTAGCTCTCTTCTCCTCCCTGGGCTGGGTTGCTTGGTGCACACAGAAACACAGGTCCCCCTTTTTTTTCTAGCTGCTGGCTAGCTATCTCTGCCTGCTGCACTCTAGCTGACGACTAGCTGTTGCTGATCACGAACGCCTGTAAATAAGGGACAGTGGTGGGTGGAATCAAGGAGCTGCGAGCTAACTCTCTTTCTCTGGTTGTACTCTACTCCTCCTGCTTGGCTTGGTGGCTGGCTGTGTCGATGGATGGACAGAGAGAGATGGGGGGAGGAAGATGAAGAAGAAAGTTGCTGGGTGCCTTGTACAACTCCAATTATAAGGAGGACTGTACTCCTAACAAGAGAGAGGAGGCCCGGGGAATTATGGAGAGCTATATAGGTGGAGGTAAATGGAAAGGGGATGACTGAGAGGTGCGTGGGTCGGTGGAATTCAATTCCTGGCCCTGTGCTTCTTCTCTCTCTCTCTCCTCCTGTGCCCTGCCCTCGGCTTCTTCTTCCTCCTCTTAAGAGAGAGAGAGAGAGAGAGAGAGAAGCTAGCAGAGATGGAGGACAGAGAGAGAGAACAAGATTGGGCGAGAGTATATTATACAGGCCAGGCCAGGCGACAGGGTGAGCTCGGAGAGGAAAAAATAATGGTGGGCTGTGGCGATTAAATTATGGGTGCAGAACGTGAGGGAAGGTAACTGAGGCCTCCAGCTACAGGGCTTTTATCAAGATGAGGAAGAAAGAGGAAAAAAGAAAAGAGGGCTCCTGGGTTTTGAACGTTGGGGGCCAGGCAGGCAGGTTGAAGCGACGGAAGTGGCGATCCACTCCTCCCCTTTTACACTTGAGACTTGAGAAGGAGCGCCCTCACGCGGCAGGGCGAGGACGGCGACGAGGAAGACGGCCTAGCCGCAGCTGGCTGCCTCAGCAGAAGCAGGCGACGAAACAGACCAGCTGGTGCAACCAGCCAAGTCGCTGGTAAATCACTCGGTCGCTAATGGATCCAGTCCACCAAAATTACTGTACCCACGATGGAGGGGGTACATGCAAATAATTAGTGATGGTAATTATATTAGCACCAGCCAACAAGCAAGCAACCACAGGTTGTTGCACCACTAGCAAGCAAGCAGTGTGGAACAGGGGACGGGGGAAGAGAGAGAGAGAGAGGAGGACACACGGTAGGTGAGCCTTCCTCCCTCACTGCTAGCTGTCGCCCCCCTCCTTTCCTGTCGTGACGTTGAAGTTTCCTCCCCTCTTCTCTCTCTCTCTCATCTTTTTTTCCTCAGCCCACAAACACGCTAAAAAATCAGAAAAAAGGAGAAAACGCAGCTCAGATCGATTTCCCTGTACACATGGCACATGACTACACGAGGGGGACGAGATGGGATACTCCTGCTGCTACTGCTCCACCACCACCGCCGCCGTGTTCCCGCCACAGCTGCCGCCGGTTCTCCTCTTCACACCGTTAGCTAACCGACAGCCACACCGCAAGGTCTCGGATCCTCTGCGCTGCCCGCGGCCACACCCACACAACACCCCGACCCCGTCACCGTCACGCTACCGTCCGCGCCCGTCGCGGTTAGTGGCAGCTCCACGGAACCCTCCGCCTAAAAATCGCCGGGCACCGCGTGCGCCCGCCTCATTGACCGCCGCGGCTCGCGTCGGCTGGGCCGCCGGCGGCACGCGCGCGCTGGCCCGCTCCGTTCTCGCGTCCGCTGACCCGTATTCTGTACACACCCCCGCGGCCGCGCGGTGCCTGCCATACGGAAGCCGCGGCCAGTCAGCGAGCGGCCGCGGCCACGAAGGCAGGCCGCATGGGCGGCCGGCTGGGTCGCCGCGCGCGCGGGGGCAGAATTGGCTTGGTGATTGAGAAGGACGCGGACCCGCCTTGCGTGCTCGGTTTCCCCGGTCCAAAGACGAGGCGTGGACGATGGGTTCAACTTCAAACCCTATCTAACTCCGCCGGCTGGCCGGCCGCCTCCCCCGTTATTTCTTCGTCCGCGTCCGTAGTGGATTCGTAGCACTCCGGAAGCCAGTGTGCTCGCCTGCCTAACCTTGCTTCCGTCCGTTCTGGCCTGTGACCCAACCCATGTAAGGCGTGCTCGTGCAGTGGCTCGTCCCAGGTTAGTGAGAGTGATCGGTCGACGATGCTTACCGAACTTACTGCGCGCTACGTGGCATCGTGCTAATGCTAGTTGAAATTCAGGCCTGATCTACCCTGGATTATCTTTATGCTACTACTGACAGCGCCACCAGCTGCCAGTGGCGGATCGCATCGAGTGAGAGTGATCGAGGCCGAGGGAATGAATACCTGTAGTCCGATCTGTGCATGCAGGACGTACAGTATATAATGCGTGCAGCCACGCGGCAGGTTGCGTCTCTGCTGCTGCTAACAAACCTGCATGTCCTGGCCATGTCATCAAGGGAGATCAGGTACTACCAGTGCTGCAGTTAGCTGTAGCAGCTGCGGTTAGCGGAGGGGCAGGAAACGAAACGAGACGGCACGGAAAACAGCTAGTATACTAGGGATTAAATGTGGGCAGAGGAGGGGAAAAAAAGGAAAAGGGAAAGGTGTTGTGCTGCCGGGGAAAGGGGCAGAGGAGTAAAGTGACCGCACACCCGATGGTGGTTCGGGCCTCGCTGCAAATCATATGAGCGCGGAGATGAGAGGGCCCCCCACCGGCTCGATCCCCCCCCCCCCCCCCCCCCCCTCCTTTTGCAGCGTAACTAACTTGGGTTGCACTCCTTGCATCCATGCCTTGAGCTTTACTCCCCCTCACACTCACTCTCGCTGATCAGTGATCACCACCTATTGGCCGGCCAGCCAGCTCGATCGTCCGTCCAGTCCACGGCAGTCTCGGCTCCCAAAAGGCACCCGTAGATCGAATCGATCGCGCACGCACATCTGAGCCCATTTTTTTCCCCTTTCCTTTTCAGTAGTTGCGGTTGCCGCTGCCGTTTTCGGTGGCCAGGGGCGCGAGCGCGGCTGACATGGGCAAAAATCTCGGCTTTCGTTGCGCAGCAGAAAGCCAGAAACGCATGCGTGATATGTTGGCCACCGACGGGGCCGACCGTGACCGGGTGAGTGAGTGAGGTTGCCATCAGGCGCCACCAACCCGCGCCGATGGATCGGCCAGCGCGGGGG
The DNA here is from genome assembly GCF_002211085.1 of Panicum hallii. Taxonomy (NCBI): domain Eukaryota; kingdom Viridiplantae; phylum Streptophyta; class Magnoliopsida; order Poales; family Poaceae; genus Panicum; species Panicum hallii. The sequence goes on along the minus strand of NC_038042.1, from coordinate 58,421,996 downwards.
AACGCTGACGTGTGTTCGTGCCGCCGGCCGCGGCGGCTCAGGTTTGCCCATGGCTGTCTGGCGAGGTACGGCCTCAATTTGTTGGTGTCGGACGGAGCCACTCACCGTTCGTGCAGCCTGCCTGACGAGTGCCGATCAGCGAGCTCCGAGCGCATCAACTCCTCTCTTTCTCTCTCCCATCCACCCGCCGCCGCTGCCTCCCGTCCAGACCGTCGTCGCTTGCACTCCCAGCAAGCGACACGGGGAAAAGGGAACCTGGAACAGTGGGTGCCGCAATGAAACCCGGCTGTACGCCGCTGCGACCCCCAGCATTATTGCCAAGTTGATCGATCTGGGAGGGGTTGCCGGCTGCCGCGCCGCGCCTCACGATCGGAGCCCCGGACACGGGCGCACGGCGCTTAATTGGTGGCGGTTGGTTGATGCATGCGTTGCGGGCGCGGCGAGACCAAGATCGACGCCACCGGCACTCCGATCACGGGGACCAGCCGGCGGCACGAGCCGTTAACCGCCCGTTTGGTGCGTGCTGGTGGCAGCGGCGATCGGTCGAGCACCCAGAGCGCGTACGGCTTCCTCGCTCACGGGGAGGAGGAGGAGCAAGGACAGGACACGGCGCAGCACAGGATCACGTCCTCTGTGCCGACCGCGCTGTCACGGGGCGCGGAGCACTTTGCTTTAGCCAGCCAGGTAGATTAGGTTCGCATGATACTGCAAGTAATTGGGGTAGCAAAGATGCTGCCGCTGCAGCAGTAATCGATCGCAACCGAGCAAGCCGTGGTGGTGGAGGCAGACGACAGGCAGCACCCGATCTCTGACAGCCCTGGCATATAGAACTCCCTGCGCCTGCAACGTCGATCCCGAGGGAGGCGAGGGAACTATGATTGCTGAACTGAATATGACTCTTGTGCTCTGCTGCTGGCTGCTGGCTTCTGAACAAAACAATCTCCTTTTTTTTTTGTTTTTCTGGACAAAACAATCTTAAAAAGTTGCATTGTTACAGCAGCAGTAGCAGCAGGCCAATCATTCAGACGTACCGCTGGAACAGATTAGTTACAGCGTCAAGTATTCAATTGCAAAGCTGGATCGGCAGAAGATTCTCTCGTCTAAGCGAAAGCGTTCTTAGGTAGAAAAATGCGGTGTATAAACTAGTATAATGAAATGGAAAGCTGAAAAGCAGACGTGGGTGTGGGGCCGGCCGGACAGAGCCATGTGTGCCGTACATATAATACGGTGGCGATGGGCGATCGCCCGGGCACGAGAGCTATGATCCATCCAACCACCGGGTGAGACCGGCCGGAACAGGAGCGTTCGGTGATGGAGGAGCTGCATGGGAGTAACATGCATGCTTGGGATTAGGCCGGCGGTAACATGGTCTCGTGTCCTGTTGGCGTGTGATCGATCGACTAGTAAGTGCGAGCAGGACAGACAAACAAGCATACAGCACAGCATCATGCTTAGCTTTGGTGATAAGAGCCGCGATCGCGGATTAGTTTATGACTGCATCGATAGTTTTTTTTCCCCACATAATAATGCACTTTCGTTGTGTAATTCTCGGCATCTGGAAAATTCTTACTGGATTGCATGTCGGTGTCAGATCAGTACTTTAATTATTAGGCCCAGTGCAACAAAGAGTAGTATGAGAAAGAAAAAATGTTTCATAAAAAAAGAACGCGACCTGTTTGGGGAAAATGGGAGAAAATTAAAATAGGATCATTATCCTGCAGTGGAAAGGAAAAAATAAAATAGTAAAAATAAATCTGTTCGGAGGAATGACCCAAATCAAAAGATGTAGCCGGTGACATACTACTACCACAAAAATCTGGCATACAATAATTTCGAGGTTAATAGAAAGATACCCCAGGATAAGCAAGTGTCAGACGAAAGCGCACATGGCCGGATCGAAGCTGAAAGACAGGGCATCCCAAATTTAAGGTTAGATTAGATCATCCAATTGCGTGCCTTTGGATGTATAATAAGTAATAACCATAATAAAAAAATAAACAATGGGAGCAGTGGATCAACCCCCAGTGGCCTGTGCGAGTAATCCGAATCAACTTGACGCTGATTGATGGAGCGAGGTAGCAGGGTGAAACCAAACTTGGAATTATTAATCGAGTACGCTAGCTCGCATTACTATACTACTAGTGATGGATCACCAGTAGTGAGACGAGTCATGCATGCATGTGTGTGATCCACCGATGCGACGGTGCGCCCCCACCCAACGACGCCGAGCATGTGGCTGCAAGCTCACCTGGGTCTCGCCGTCGGTTGCCCGGTCGCTACCTGCTGCTGCTGCTGCTCATGCGCCTGCACCAGCGTGCGTGCGTGCATGGATGCCGATCCATCTCACCCGCACCACCACCACCACCACCCCTCCTCATGTTGGTGTCGCTGGCCGGGCGCCCGTGCCCGCGGTCAGCGCGTGCGGTGGCTGCCGCAACTTATTAACATTGATACATACAGCTACAGCCCGATTGATTCAAAGGTGGCATCATCTCATGTGCGTCCTCGATCGATCGCCTCTATTATTATCGTACGTATTCTACTATGCCCTAGTGATGGTGATTGATGCCCTGTTGGGTACATTGACCACAGCTAACCTGGTTGTTTGATCTTCGATGCCAGCCAAATCAATTGCTTATACTATATTGCTAACTAGGTCTCTGAAGATAGATACTTGTGTATTACTCGGTCGCGTACCACGTGGTTAACTTAACTGCAGGGTAACTTCGTAAGTCGGACTGTCATTTGTCATGCAGGTCGCTCCGTCGCCGTTTCTCTTCTTGTTTGCTGACAGGCGACAGTGAGATTAACTGCAGGGGGGCAGCTTCGTCAGACTGTAACTTATCAAGCGCGGTGACGTCTCTTCAATTCTTGCTTGTTGACAAGGGACAGTGGGGTTGACCGTACCGTCCTAGGTAGCATCGACTGCAGTCTGCTGTTTGCAGGTGACTGATTCCTCGGCTTCACTTTCACCCCGAGGTTGTACTCAGTCAAAATGGCATTTTTCCTGCCAGACGTTGAAGAAGCAATACTATCAGTATCAGGGGCTACCGGTGATGTGGTGCTGATCTTTTCAAGTTACTGAATTGATCGATTCTTCGACCTGTGCGTGCGCAGCATGCGCGCTGCAGTTTCCCTTCATTGCCGTGTGCAAGGTCCGTGGGTCAAGATCGAGAGGCGAACAAGTCGTCAGGCGCTTCATCTTCATGACCTGTAGCATGTAGCCCATTGCATGCACGATTGCACGTCATGTGCACCCTTTTTTTCCTCCTTTTGCTAGCGAGGACGCGCATCGTGCACTCCTCACTTTTTCCGTCTTTATTTTCTTTCTTTTAGTATATGTCGCAATAATATTTATTGGTCTTCTTGGGGTGCGAACCTGATCCCACAACATTTTTCAGTGGTCTAAGTTTTCACCGAATAGATTTCTAGATACACATCTCAGATACTGAATTTCTTTTGGGTTTCCGGAATGCTGCGATCACATCTACCAATGAACAGGGGAAGTAAGAGGTTGGCACAACAGAAGAGAATGGCTCATCTATTTAGTTGGAAATACACTATTTTTGAAGTGCAAGTCATCATACTTGATCTTTTATCCATTCTTCTATTCTATTCCTTGTTCTTACTTAATAATTGATTAACTGCAGGGTGCCACACACTCTCAGAAATGAGAGGGTTAGCTTTTTAACAAATGATGACGCCAAGATCATTTGATCTAATTTTATTAATCCTTTTGTGCGGAAGTGAAAAGCAACATACATTTAAAATTAGAGAGAGTAGTTCGTCGTGAAATACTATAGTTTGCAATGAGCTTCCGCGGAGTTCCTCAGCTCGATTGTAATCATATGATCCTCTATGCGCGGATGCTTATATTTTTAAAAATTATTTTAAGGATTAATGGTTATTTTTTTAGTAGTAGGCGACGTACTTGTTTACAATGAGTCGTTCATGGTGACTTTCTCAATCTCAAGATCTAACTGTCATATTAACATTTTAGATGTGCTCATAAGAAAAAGGGTGTACTTGTGTGGATACGAGTGTCTGAACCTATACTGTATTTTTGAAAAAAAAGATGTGCAATCTATCTAATAAAAATAAAATCTGCCCCATTAAATCGTAGCCATTGATCATAGATTTTGTTGAGCAAACGAGCAACCATACTGCTCCTAGCTGCTAGTTGACCTGGATGCTGTTTCCAAAACGGGATGTGATCGACGACCGACGCTGAGCGGAGCCACACTCCGGTCCCCAAAACGTGTGCATGTGGTCACGCACCGGGGGCTGGTCGGCGTACCTATCTATCTGTCGCTACATTGCATCGGGACATTGGGCGCAGCAAGTACACCGCACACGCACTGCATGCTTCGCACATCTCCAGCAGGCGATGCAGAGGTGACACGAGAAAAGAAAAGAAAAGAAAACCATATATAGGCTTGCCTGCCCGTGCCAAGCCTGGAGAGGAAGAGGCCTGGGGACAGAGAGAGCAGCTCGGTCGAAGCAGAACGTGGCCGCAAGTACGAGCCCACGCGCTTTATGTTGTCTCCAATGGTGCTCTCTATAAACCGTTCTGTACCTTATATATAGAGAAGATTCCGTTCTCTATTGCTCCAGCAGCGTTCTCTAAATGGTTCTCTAAAATAGAGAACGTTACAGGTTTCCTCTATATATAGAGATTCTCTCTCCTCTTCTCTATTTTTTCTTTACGTTTTAAACACTGAATTAAATAAAAATAAAATATGTCCATAGCATTTGAGATATGATAAATACGTACGTACAAAAATTTGGAACAAAATACGTTTCTAATATAGGGTTTAATGTATAGAGAACGTTGTTGGAGAGAAATGAGATACAGAGGAGAGAATCTTATAGAGAATTCTGTAAATGAAGGATATAAAGAAAGATACAGAGAACGACGGTTGGAGATAGCCTTACGCACGCCCTCATGCGTGCCGCACGATGCCGGACGGACGCTCTATAGCCTTTGTTTGGCCTTTGGGATCGGCTGCTTTATCTAGCTGTGTCACTGTGAGTGTGTCCATCTCCATCCTGATCGATCCATGCATGCCAACTTGACCGCATCTAATCCACTCGCTCGGGCTCTCACTCTCTGTCTCTCCCGCTGCAGCCGGGCCGCGCCACCAATGATAGCAGTAGTATAGTAGAATAAGGGAGGGGTTTGATCGCATAATGCCGATACACACATGCGTTTATGCTTGCTGCTTGTGGGTTGGGAGTGAGAGTGAGCGAGTGGCTTCGGACTGCAGGGCCACGCAGGGGTCACGACTCGCGAACACACGGGGGGGATGGAGGCCGCGGGGGGTAGGGGACAGCTCACACCCAACCCAGGGAGGGAGGGGGAGCAAACGCGGTCGGGGGCACGTGACAGCGCCAGCCTACTTATCCGTCGGCCCGTCCCCCATGTGCCGCACCCGCACCGCGCTCTCCCCGCTTCCCCCGGCCATCGCCGTCCGTCGGCCGCGGATCGGAGACGGCAATCCCGCGCGGGAATCGCGCGTCGGCGCGTGGACTTGAAGCTCTCGCCATCGGTGGTGGGCCGGCCAGCTTCGCGCACGCATCGCGGTGAGATGAGTACGGTACGGGGTAGTAATCATCATCGAGCATCTCGCTACAGCTAGCCCCTGAAATTTGGTTGGCCTGGTTTCAAAAACCGAATTCAAAATTCAGGAGTAGCCGCGTGTGATGTGACTTTGGACGAACGTGGTCTCAAATTTCACGTATGGTTCGAGCTTTGTATAGTACAAGTGCACGGCCTATTCTCAGCACGGATGGTAAAGATAATTCAAACAGTACTTGATTCTGCTTGCATGTTGTATTGCACTTTTTTTTTCGGTCCCTTCTCAAACTCCAAACAGAGAAAAGAGCATGGTTCTATCTACCACTCAAATTCGCGCCGGGGTCGCAGGTGCAGCAGCATGTCGTGAAGGCATGACGCAACTAGTGAATGACAGGTGGCGCTATCATGCATGCACTGCGCCCGTATCATGACGAGGGTCCACGCGACAGTGCTACAGCTCGAAGCAGCATTGCCTTCCAAGGAAGGATTCATCAGGCCAGCCCGCACTACTGTGTGCGTGCGTGCGTGCCTGTGCTGCGGGCTCATTCGCTTGTGTTCAGACGGCCGATCAGGTGATGGTGGCATGCAGCCCATGCCCCATGTCTTGCTTGCACACCCACAGCTAGCTTAGCTTTCGCCAATAATTCCAATTCCTCTCCCCCTCACCTTGTAGATATTCCCTTCACGAATTCTTCCTCCCCAGCAGTCATATAGAAATAGTAGAACGCAAGCCCACCACGTCGATCACGGCGGGCGTACACATCCCTGCTCGCCATCTCTCGGCACAAATTAAAGCAACAGCTTAACTGAAAAAGGCAGACCAGAAGTCGACCGTCTAATTGCCACGACAAACGACTCCGACACTGAATTCTCGTTAAGTGACGCGTCCTCGTCACGCAATTATTTATATATTTACATGCATATACATGCGCCACGGAATTCGAATTGGAGGGAGGGAGGAATCGGCGGTGCCGCCACTCGCGTAGTTGGAGATGGTCAGCCACTGCCCCGTCGCTGTATGTTAGGTGCCGCGCAGTGCAGAGGCTCCCCCGGACAGAGCAGTGTCGTGGGAATTAAGAACCAGGCTGATGGAGCGGTGGGCCCCCGTGATTAACTTAGCGCGAGGTCCTGGCGATTCGGTGAGGGGGGTTTTGGACGCTTCCCCCGACGGCTGCCGATGGCGACCCCGTTCCCGTTCCGTTCCGTTCATGCGTCGCTGTGCTGGTTATACTAGCGCGCAGGGTCCCGCCCGCGCATGGCCGCGCGCTTTGCCAGCTGGGAGGGGCGTGACGCCCCTGCAACACTGACCTGGCATCGCCCCTGAATCCGACGTGCCACTTGCAGGCGCCCGCGGTGACAGCCTCGCACAAGCTGACAAGCCGTCGCCGTCGCCACGTAGGACGACGGCCGATGGGTGCGCCACCGGACACAGGGCCTTTGGAGCAGGCGTTTGTTTAGTCGCACGGACATACTAGGAGCCATGTGGTATTTTTGGTTACCGACAAATTAGTATGATCACTGTGTGTGCAAGCCACAAATGCTAACGAAAAATATCTGAATTTCTAGAACAGAAGGGATAAAAAAAATCTGAAATTTGCACGCATGGATGGTAATGTGCTACGAGTACCTCTCTCTGCACGTACAGGTGCTCTGAGGCTACCTAAAAGTCGGTATTGCTTCTAAGATACACGGCTAGCTCATCATTGTCAGATGCTGACTATTTTCAATTAGTTAGGAGCATTAGGTGATGAAATTTAGGCCAGGAATCGCATGATCAAGCATATATATATAGAGAGAGAGAGAGAGGATTGTTTTTTTTTTATTTTTAAAAAAAAAGAAAAAGAAAAATGGAAAGGGAGAATAGAAAACATGGGATCACGTTGGCTGCATGTGCCGCAAGACTCGTCCGGTCCTACCAAGACCCGAGTGACCAACTACTAAGATAGGTCCGTTGCGCGTATATGTTTCTTTGATAACTTTGAAAAAACAGAAAAAAGATACATGATACACTAAAGGTTGACCATCCCTGGCAACATTCCGAGCACTACTTACCTATACAGATACAATTCGATACACATTTACAAATGATTTCCACGCAGAAAAGCTTTAATAAATTCATCACAACAAAGATATCTATGTTTGTTCTACAGAGCGGTTGCGGGATTAGTTGCTATGGAATTTCTTTGTTCAAATGAGATCTTTGTATATGATCGCACGCCGAGCATTGCATATTTCCTAAGTTCTTTTCAAGCTATTTTGGAGATTCTCTTCCTCGAACTATACTTTTCCCGATGAATAGCAGCTAAGAAATGGGAAATCAAAGTACAAGAAAAGCAAAGCTTGGGTCAGGGAAAGAAAGAAAGGAAGAAAGGGAGCGTCGGTCATGTGGGGATGGTACGGGAGTATGTTCTAAGCACGCCACTAATAAAATCCCGCTGCAGAATTATATAATCGTAATAATACTGCTCGAGACTTAAAACTGCTGCAGAGTGAATTCAGGCATTGGTGATGATACCTATGCCGTGCACGATCCGTTCGAAGCACCGGTCCATGCCATGCCCCCGAGCCAGCGTCGGCCACCGACACGGCGACTCCACCGGCCGCAGCCCCCGTTCCGGCGGATTGGTTTATGCACGATTCTGCCTCGGGATTTCCACCGCGGCAGAGATGTCAAATGGTCCCGGTCAAATCACCCCACCCAACCACATTACCAGCGGAATTATATTATTTCGGTTGCTGCCGGATCTTCAAACAAAAATAGTTCTAGAATAGAGGCCCACGACGTGGTTCCTAGTATACCGAGTGCTTGACAAATGGGTGCACTACAGCTGCAGCTCACTTCTTAAGCTGGTACTGGTATGTACCACATGACAAGTCAAGGAGGAAGATACTGACAAAATTCCCATATTTCCAAAACCAAAATGCTATCCAATCAGAAGAAATTCCATCAAATACTTCCTCTAGTCATCGAGTAACATTTCTGAGCCAGCTGATCTCTGCAGCCGATCTTGCATTTTTAACAGTAGCATGCATGTGCACCGTGGAGTATACTCTTACTAAAAAAGCATTCTTCGCCGATCTGAATCTCAAAGGCAATGTATGTGCCTAGTGAGAGCATAATGGTGGCCACAAAAGGGAGACAAAAATGATGTGAAAATTCGTTGAGTCACATGCATTAAGCACGGATCTATCTACCATGTTGGTGCTGGTGTAGAGATGATGAGAGGGGTGGGCTTCCAGGACAATGCAGGTATGCATCCCATGTGAGATGTTCGTTTCTTCAGTTCAGGCCCATGCACCTGCTCTCCTACTCTCTTCCCCACCCTACCCACTCACCAGCAATATCCCTTCATTTCCTCAATGAAACCAGCGGGCTCTGCACAAAATGCTACCAGCAATGCAATGCTCCAACAACCATACAATACAATTCAGAAAGGCCATTACCAGGTTGGTATCAACCAGCATCTAAGACCGCACGCAGCACCCTGGCCAGTTGCTACCACCCTCTTGTTAGTTAGCATGCACCAGTCTCAGGATGCATTCAGTTTTTTAGGATTGAAGCTTTGCTACCTGTATGGCTGTACGAGCAAATGATTAATCGGCTGATCAGGAAATAGGAGCAGAAAATGCTCAATGGAAGCGCAGTTCCAAACATACATGGATCCAACTGAAAATTCTGTACAAAGCATGTACTTGCCAGCGACGCCATGCCAAGATTACCTTACAGACCAGTGAAAACAATTTTTGAACAATCACCAGTGAGATCATCTGAATCTCTTTGTTCATACATTTTCTTCGCAAGATTCTTAGTAGAAAAAAAAAGCCATAAAGGAAAACTGGGTGTCGAAATTGTAAGATTTTATTTGGTTCTCCTGGCTATCTGTAAGGAGCCCTGGATCAGGTCATGTGAAGAAGTGATAACGCCCTCACAACTTTGGGGCAACAATACGTGGCTGTTATATGCCATTTACAAAGTAGCTCAACTATGTACCAGCTGCTGTACATGTGAAAGGAGCAACTGGTGCATCTATGCAGTATCTACGTATTCCAACTTCATTTTCTGACCAATTTACTTGAACAGCTCAAATCTTAGGCACCAGCTTCATCATGAAACTGAATTGCACTCCTTTAGCAATCTTAGGTTCCGGCCATTTAGCTCCTTCTGGTACACGGATGCATTTGAAACCTTGATTTTTGTAAAGGTGCAGGGCAGCTATGTTGTTTACATCGCAATGCAATGCCATGGTCTGGCATCCCCAACTCCTCGCTCGCACCTCTGCTTCTTGGACCAACATTTTAGCAATCCCTTTCCGACGTTCCTCCTTTCGCACTGCGACATTTGCTATATAAGCAATACCTGTTCTGCACAAGTTGGAAATAATTTTGCGTGGCTTTTAAGGGGAAAAAAATACTTGTTCATGCACATTTTGAAAATATCCTCGAATGCAATAATTGAACATCTTTAGACATCCCAAACAGACGGAAGCATATATAGCAAAATTGATGGTAGTGTTCGCTCCCTTCCCGCTTCAGTTGAGAATTGTTTGATCACACTATGTTAGATGTCATTGATCAAATCGAATGTTCCTTTTTTGCTTGCCCTTGTTACCTGTGCAATTAAATACAATCACCCTTGCTTCTCCAGAAAGGCTAAAGGCGATAACACACGCTTTTGCTTCCAATCCTAATAAAAGGAAATTCATATTGAGCTCACCATTTTCTTATGAAGAATCAATTCACCATTCTCATGGACTTCATGAAAAAAACCCAACAGCAATAGACCTTGAATGAACTGTGCTAATTGCCCTGAATGGCTATGCATTGTGTTTTCTTTGGAAGCTGTAGATAGGTCAAGGTTTCCTCATATTTTACATAGTTAGCTAGGAATGGCCCGCTTGTTCAAATTGTAGTTTGAACCATGTCGTTTGTTTCTAACAAAGGAAAGGGTTATCTGCGTGTACACCACTATATATGGATATTCATGTATTGAATCTACACTTGACAGAGTTACCTTTCTCTACCAATAGACCACTTTTTGTTTCCTAGTAAACCATGATAGGGGAGGCGAGCAAACATAAAAGGCTATGGAGATTGGCAAACCCGATACTGACACTCCATAAATAGAATATTTATGAGCATCTCGAGAACCTTGAATAACTGTGTTTGTTCCAAGACTGAAACGGGTAGGATTGGAGAGAATGGCAGTGACCATCATGGCGCAAAAATTTCTCCACAGTTGCAAAGTAACTGAGGGGTTATATGAAATATGCCACATCATTCTTTATCGTAACGAAGTGTTAACCATGTTATCTTACGGCATTGATTTAATTGGCTATGATAATCTAGCAAAGAAACACATAGGAAAACATACAGTGTGGGTTAAGGAAACATGTTCAACAATTATTATTTTGAGGCAAGGAGTGCGCTATGTTTCTTTAGTAAGAGAGAACAGACGCTCAGCATTTTTTCAGTAACAAAAGCTACAACACCCTCTGTATTTATAAAACTAGTTTGACAAAGCATGTTTTAGCTTTGACAAAAAAAGCTATGGAATAGTCCAATTGCATATTTGGCGAAATGTACTAATGCAGGCAAATTAGCCTTTTCAACTTCTACTAAATCTCAAGATACATTTAAGTGCTCTCCATTTTTGCAATTAGTTTATCAGAACAAATTTGGTTTTATAGATCAAAGCAGAAGGCGGCCTACTGCATACAATCACCCTATAAAATTAAATTATTTTCCAGCACATATTGTTGGTCTCTTCTATGACACATCAAGATATACATATCTCCTTCCCTAGACTCCAGTGCCCTCGAAACCAGGAAGGGCCTTGTAGTATTATGAAAGCTTTCTGATATTTCAATGCAACATATGTGCTATCGAAACTTCATTAGTTGCTGATTATAGTAATTATATATCATAAAAGCAAAAATGAAGAGTTTTCCTTTTCATCGATCGAGTCAAACAAGACATGCATGTAACCAGCAATGACCAATGATAGATAGAAAAACTACAGAATAGTAAGTAATGTTACTACAATATGAGTCATATAGCAATATATATAGCGTGCATTCATCTATCTTGACAACTAAACACATAGATTAAAAGGCGTTAATTTACATATTTTAATAACTAATGATGTACCTTCTCTGCTTCAGGGGTCCCCTTCTCGGAAGATAGTCTGCCACTGTGTCGATTGTAAGAATGCCAGCTATGGAGCCTCTGCTGAGATTGTATTTCTGAAATCTGGCATCTCGAGGATCTCCACACTCAATGTTGAAGCTATTATTTACAGAATTAGAATTGACTGCGACGAGGCAAGTCCTCATGCACCCGGGTGGAACTGAAAATCCAGATAGAAGAGCAATGTAACGATCAATCCGTAGAACAAGGTCCAATGGGAACTTGTAATCCGGAAAGAAAGAGCTGCAATGAGTGTCAGCTACTTCCCAACAATCCTCGAGCTGTGCATCTCGGACAACAATTTCAGGGTACAACGAAGGCAGCAATTCAATTGCCTGGCTAGCAGAGCAAATTCCTGAAAATGAAGTTCGAATGAAAAAAGGTCAAGGACAATGGCCACATGACAGCAAAGTGAGATCTCCCAATCAATATGATCAAAATTCCTCTGATAAAGTAGATTTGGTGATTGCACTTTGCATCATGTAATTAACATGTACTCTTGACACGGTAAATATGCAAATGTGTTCGGTTCAGATAAGCAAATTAGGTTAATTTGCAGTAGTACAGGGGCCAGGCATCAACCATACTCAAAGCCAAATAGCCAAATTGATGCTTGTAAAGTTGCCAAATGACAAGCTTTAAGCTCACAAGGCATGCAGTAATCAGGAGAATAGTTCAGAAATACAATTTTGGGTGGTGGGTACCATTAAATTACTACTTCTCAAACAGGAGGGCACACAGCACCAAAATAGTAACTTATCCTGAGAAAACTCAACGCATCAATCGCGCATATAATTACACTTGAAATTGGAATGGAGATGAGGGTGCAGAGACCTGCGGCAGGTTTGTAGGCGAAGGACGGGCCGTAGCGCCGGAAGACAGCGGTAGATCGGGGACAACGATCGACAGGTGACGAGGAGACGGAGGACGACGGGGAGCGAGACAGGCTCAGCGCCGGCGCAGCCATCCCTCCCTCGCGGCCTCGCCCTGGACTCCGGCGCCCCGCTGCTTTGCTGTCTCCCTCCACCGATTTTTTAATCTACTGTTCAGCGGAAGCCAAGCCATGCTAAGCCAAGCAATGCCCTCACGGTCAACTTTCCGTCTTCTTATTCGCATTGCGTAAACACCAGGAGCTTGGACGTTTGGTTCATATTTTTGCAAAAAGGCCATCTAATTATGATTGCGACTATTAATTACATCCCATCATTTACAAAAAGACCCTCTAATTTATATTGCATCTATTAATATTTATTTAGAAAAGTTCCTCTAATAATATGCATAAATCATTAGGTGTGTCCCCATCGTGACACTCGGCATGACCAATGCGTGGCAACGAAGACACTCATGAATGAAATAAAAGGGAAAAGATTTATGCAAATTCTTAGAGAGATGTTGTGTTTGTGCACGTAGGTGGCAAAGTTGCGTCAAGAATGGTTTTACAACCATCGATAGGTGTTTGTTGTCAAGAGAATTTAAAGTTAGTGGAGGAGGATAGCTCCCATAAATATCTGTTGATTGAGCAATAAGAAGATTATGTACTTTCTATAACATTGAATTTGTTCATCTTATAGCTCACTAAGAAATACCTAATGATAAGAAATATCTGATGATATAATCTTAAAAGAAAAGGTACCTGATCACGAGGATCCTTCGTAATCTTCTAAAATGTTTATTCAAGAACTATGATCTTTATCTTAGAACCGAACCATTTTCTTAGCTTAGACCGAACCATTTTCTTATATGTGAGAAGAAATTCTAGGTTAATAGGGAGGATGTTTAATTAGAATAAATATAAATTATTTTCTTATTTTTATTTATGATTGTCCAGTATAAACATCTTCAAATTGAACTTGTTTTCCCTCAGCAAATAAGAGGTTGAGCTAAAGAAAATTCTACCTTACGAGAGAATCGTTGGCACAGTCACAAACTATAGATCCCAACTCTCTCTCCAATTCAAGTCATGCATTTATATAATTGATGCATGGATACAAATCTAACCAAACAACATATATTTTTAACTCGCAATTAGCAATTGAATTCAACTCTAGTCAAAATAACAATATAACAACCGAAAGTCCACTGAATATAGATATTTTCGCCAACGACTAGTGAGCACACTACAAATCATGATTTTGAATCGCGGCTAAGGCATTTAGCGGCATGGCTGCCGTTACAACGTTTAGTGGGCTATAGCCGACATTTAACAGGCTAAATGCTATAGCGGCTGACCTTCATAGCAGCTATAGCTAGGTTTAGCGGAAGGTATAGCCGGCTATTTAAAAATTTGCTACGAACACGTATAAGTCAAGTACGGGAAGGAATAGTTAAGGCCCACAACGCCAAATATTTCTTCGAAAAAGAGGCACTACACCTACTTGCGAGAGGAGAACTGAATGATAATTTTTTTTTGCGTTTGCTATAGAAAATAATGAGAATAATAAAATGTGCGAGGTACATCATCTTCCCGGCATAAAAATATAGACAAAGCAGCATTCAAAAAAGATGTTATGATGGTGCGCCAATGAGGTAATGAATAATAATAATCTTTTATTGGCGACGCTTGGTGAGAATCACACTTCTCTTTGTGCCCTCGTTACTAGTAGACTGCATGCTATTCATAGCCGAAACAAGATGAATCATCACGTAAAAGGTATTTGGAAGTTGTAGTAGCATAGGTAAGATTTTAACATGAATGGAGTTAGAAATAGCAGCATGAATATCACAAGTAGTGCCGCCCGTGTCTATTATAGGTGTGGATCCGCATAACGCCAGCCTTTGAGATCAGAGAAGAGAATTGGCGAAACGCTATTTTTATACGCAGGTGCGGTTAACAGAGCGGCAACTTACAACTAAAACGACTAGTGCTAGTAGCGCCAGCCACCGGCAGTAGCTGCGACGAGATGGCTCATCAACTATGAGGATTTATAAGTACGAAAGATTCCTAATTTAGATCGTGATAAGTAATGGTGATATAAATATTTGCATAAACCCTTAATTCTGTGAACCGAATATTTTTATAAAATCCTCTAATAGATCTTGGTTATTAATCGTGATCTTATATTTACAATAAGACCCCTCCTGGATCAGGATTATTCTTTTTCACCCTGACTGCGCTGCTAGCGGGCCTAGCGCCTGGAGATGAGAGAGAGAGAGAGAGAGAGAGAGAGAGAGAGAGAGAGCAGGGTGCTGACTGCTGAGAGGGCGCGGTGGCCGGTGGATGGCGATGGCGGGCGGCGGGGGACTGAACCGGTCGTCGTCGAGGGGGCAGCTGCCGCCACAAGAGCTTCTCGATGATCTCTGCAGGTATTTCCCCTAACCCCTAACCCCATCTCGCAAGTTCTTCTGCGATTCACTCAGATCAATCCAAACCAATCCGAGCTGAATCGCCTCTGCAGCCGCTTCCTGCTGAACGTGCCCAAGGAGGAGCTCGAGTCGTTCGAGCGGATCCTGTTCCTGCTGGAGCAGGCGCACTGGTTCTACGAGGACAACTCCGTCGAGCACAACCCCAACCTCAAGTCCCTCTCCTTCAAGGACTTCACCTCCCTCAGTAAGTCCGCCTGTGCCTGAACCCTATCGGAGACCATGGTTTGATTGATCGCTGACGCCGCTGTCCTTGCGTTGTTGTGGTGGATTGGATTGGTGGTGTGTGCAGTGTTCAAGAGCTGCACTGCTCTCAGGCCCTACATCGCGCACCTGGATGATATCTACAAGGACTTCAACAATTACAAGTTCCGTGTCCCTGTGTCCGGCGCCATCATCCTGGATGACACCTATGAGAGGGTAATTTACTGATATTTTACTGCCCCCGTCTATTGCATTTTAGGAGTTCCCTGATTAAGATTTGAGAATTAGAAGTGGGAATGTAGGTTGCTGAGCGGCATTTTCTTTTCTTTATCAAACATTGGATTTGAGTATGCCCTACATTATTCTGTCAGTTATAATCGGCCCGATTTAATAAAGGAAAAGCCATGACTATTGATGGTCTATAATAAAGTTGCCCTACACATACAATTTCACACATTGGTCTGGAATAAACCAGGCACACACACATAATTGAAGCTTTGCCTTCTTTCTTTGATCCTTTGGAGCCCAAATATGTTGGGATTTTTATCGTTTTTCTAGGTTAATTCACCTTTGCCTCTTCTCTACAGTGCTTGCTTGTTAAGGGATGGAAAGCTGGGGCCAGCTGGAGCTTTCCTCGTGGAAAGAGGAATAAAGATGAGGAAGATCACACCTGTGCTGTTAGAGAAGTAAACTTCTGCCTGTTTCATGTTTTGTCCTCCAGTCTCTTTTATTTTTTTAGTGAATGATGCGGTTTCTTTTGGGCATATTTTACTTGCAGCAAGGAAATGGGTTTCTTAGATATCACTGAACACTGTTTCCTGCTTCTAGATGATTATAGTCCTTGCTTGGTTTGAGCTACAAATTGTTTACTTTTCTTCATTGCACATTTCATATGTCTAGATCACTGTGCTCTTACGCTGAATGTTCGCAATTGAATGCTTTTATCCCTTCATGGCAAATGGCTGTTTGGCTAGGCATGCACATTTCATTGGTATTGAACCCCTTTGACATTGCTGTGGTCTGCAGGAGTTAATTTTTCTTTTACGCTATTGGCAAGATGTATCAATATAAAAGACAACAAGTGAATTCCGGGTTATAACATTTTTCACAAAGAAAGGAAAAAATAAATGTGATCACTCTATTTAGCTCCTTCAAAGCATTTTTGCATAACTTTATTGAGCATAGAGGTTTTTCGTATGCTATAGCCAGTGCTTTGCATGAGCTACTTGAAAACCTGTGATGATAGTTTTTCAGCCTTTGTCCAATCTAAATCAGTTATAATGTTTATATTCGACAATTCCTCTTGTTCGGCTTGGCCCATAAGTAATTTTCGCTAAGTAACATCTACTTGCATAACAATGCAGGTTCTGGAGGAAACTGGGTGTGACGTTTCTACGCTATTAAATTTGGATGATTACATTGAAGTTTCAATTGGACAACAAAAAGTTCGGCTCTATATCATAACTGGTGTTAAGAGAGATACTGTGTTTGCACCTCAAACAAAGAAGGAAATCAGTGTATGATAAGTTTTGATCACTCTTATGAGCAGAGAGGCAGAATGCTCCCCCCCCCCCTCCCCCCCTTCTCCTATTGCTGCTTTACTTGGCTCTATATATACTTTATGCAGATAGGCTGTTCACATAGCTTGCCAGGCTGCTCTTTAAATTAAAATATACTGGAAATGGTAGTATATTGCATAGTTGCTTGACCATCGAAAACTTTGTTTTTGCTTAGTAAGTGGTAAAGTTAGCTCTGTGCTGAATAAATCCACAGATCCTCATTTTCTTTATGGCAGTCTTTGCTTGCAGCTGCAGTTTGTTTTTTTAAAAAAAATTGTAATATGGTCTACACTTTAGCTACTGTTGATTTCATTGATTGACTTTCCTTCATTACACCTTTTTTGTTTCTATTGTTTTCCTTTTCTTTTGAAAACTATGAAATGATACAACTGAGCTACCTTTCTCTGTGAATTTGATAGGAAATCTCATGGCACAGAATTGACGATCTTTTACCAGCTAGTGATGATGCGGTATCTCGTGGAGTGAATGGAATGAAGCTGTACATGGTTGCTCCATTTTTGACGTAAGTATCTTCTGGTCAACATTTTATTTCCTGTATTTTTCAGGTAGATGCTGTTATGGGGCATTGCCACCGTTGTAGTTTCTCTCAAGAAATGGGGAGACCCCAAGAATGTGCTTTTTTATTCTGCGTCAAGTCACCTACTTTTCCACAGCATAAATTTTTTACTTATACATTGTTTTGTGTCTGACCTTGTTCTTTCTCCAGGGGTCTAAAGGCTTGGATTGCCGCGCATCCTCCCATGCTGTATCAGAAATCAGAGGCATCTGCTAGAGGTTTCTTCTGCTCCCTCGTGCACCCATTGTGTTCAGGATTACAGAAGCTATCTGTTCTCTGAACAATCCACAAACAAAATTTGCCTTAACAATTCTGCTGAATAGATTGTCTAACTGCACTCTGATCCTAGTCGAGCTTGTAGTTTGGTCTCCCATAATTTTCATCACAGACATAGGATAACATGGCATTGGGCAGGTACCGTGTGGAAGGCGAAGAATTCGTCAAGCAGTGGTGCCCCTGTCGAGAACCCTGTTGCTAGAGCAGGATCTGACGCACAGCATGTTGACAACCGCCCCGGTAGAAGCTTCAGAAACTTCAGGTTTGACACGGCACGCATCCTGCAGTCCATGGAAGCTTCCTTCTTACGCACCTAGGAGCCTGACAAAGCATCAACCCGTGCAACTGCATCCTTGATGTATATAGGCTGTCGTCAGTGTTAACTCGTCACAAGGACATGATGTCTCCGTTTCGTACCTCCTTTGTCTCTTTTCTTTTCTGGTGGTACCTGTAATCTTCAGGGCAACAAAATGTTTGGGACGTCTTGCCTGTGGTATATATCGCGTTCTGTCAGACGCTTGAATCTGGTTTTCTGCTTGCCCCCGTTGAGTGAGTGGTGAATGTCTGAGATGTTCTTCAGACGGTGTTGCCGTGCAGCTTGTGTCCATTTCGTGCTGATTGGTATGGGCCCATATGTCAGTGGGGGAGGAGATCGGATCGGCCCATCCGTTGGGCCTCCAGGTAGGAGCGGCTATCCCAAAGCGGATTCGCGAGTTGTTCGTTTGCCGTTCGTGGACGCGGTGGTGACCCGATGACGTGTGCGGTGTTGGGCCAGTGGTCTTCTTCTCTTCCCCACGCATGTACCACCAGCCCACCACCAAGTCTACCACTACGGTCCGAGCTTGTCCCACCCTGTCCTTCTCGGATTCACCTAGAACTAGAAGCTCGATGCGATGGCGACGCTGGTGCGGCCGCCCGCGCTGCACATCTGCGCCGTGAGTGGCGCCGGCGGCGGGAAGGAGAAGTGGGCGCCGCTGCCGCAGCGGTCGTGGTGGGGCCGGAACAAGCCGAGCTTGCCGCGCCAGCCGCGGCAGTCGGGCGGGAATGGGGGCCGGGGAGGCGGGGGCGAAGCGCTGGACCAGGTGCTGGGTGTGCTCCGCCGCGACGGCGAGTTCCTCCAGGCCGCCGCTGGCGCCCCGCTCCGCGACGTCTTCTGGCTCCGCTTCCTCGAGAAGAAGCAGCAGCAGCGGAAGCAGCCGAAGCCTAAGCCCAAGCCTGCGCAGCAACAGCAGATGCTGCAGCAGGAGGAGGTGGAGGTGGAGGAACTGCCTCGTGAAGCTCCAGCCTTCCCTCCTCCCGCGTACCAGCCAGGTTCCTCACAGGCGACGAGAACGCATCTCAATTTAAATCCATTGCACGCACATCGCCCTGCTGACGACCCATTTCTCCGCGATTTTGCTAGGGTTGTCGTGCGTGGAGCTAATGGCGGCCGATTTCCAAGCTCTCAAGGTGTACGCCGGTAGCGCTCAACGCTTTCTCGCGCGGCGGTTCCTGGGAAGCCAGGGGCAGTCAAAAGCTCAACAACAACCTAAACCCAAACCCCAGGAGCAGCAGCAGATACTTCAACCCCCGGTCTTCCCTCCACCCTCCTACCCTCCAGGTTTCTAGCAAAATGTAGCAAGAGCTCTAAAATTTGGGTGTCAATTAAGCTACTTCAGTCACATTATTGACTAATTTACACTGTTGTGGTAGGGTTATCCTGTATGGAGTTAATGATGGCCGATCTTGAAGCCCTCAAGTTGTACATCAACTACTATTCCACCATCCTCACCACCCCGCTTCCCCAGCATTACGATCCCGACCTCCTTGCTCAGTACTTCGCCTCACGTCCACATATCCTCGCTTTTCGCACCATTCAGGTGAGCTATGATTAAGCTCCCCCTGTGCTATTTATTAACATATACATTTTTCTAATTGTTGTAGCTAATAGGTCAGTTAACTGTCAATCTTTGTCGCAGATACTCTTTGCATTTGTCTCAGCTGTGGCAAAGATGCAAATTTCTAAAAGATCACAGTTGACCGCAGATGCTACCTACAGCAGTGGCAACAGCAGCAATGGTTTCGATGCTTCTCAATACACAGTTGGCCAGCTTCTCAAGGAGATGTTTCTTGACCTTGGACCTACTTTTGTTAAAGGTCAGATAGTCATGCTTGACAGATTTAAAACAAGGTGGTAACCATGTGGCTCGGAATGCTTTTGACATCTGTCTTTTCTTATATGTATGCAGTTGGACAATCCCTTTCTACAAGACCTGATATCATAGGTTCAGAGATTTGTGAGGTTAGGTAAAATTCTCCTTGTTCTGCATTTTTTTTGCTTCATTAGCTCTTGCTTGGCATTTTAGTGGTCCTTGTATTCTGTCTCTAGAAATTAATTGATCTGTTCCTATTCAATTTTAGGCCCTCGCTGAGTTGCATGAAAGAGTTCCTCCTTTCCCAAGAGAGGATGCAATGGAGATTATTGAAGGAGAATTTGAGTGCCCTGTATCACATATTTTCAGTTACATTTCGGATGAGCCTGTAGCAGCTGCTTCCTTTGGACAGGTAATATCTTCATGTGTTTCCTTCGTGTTTGTGCTATGTTGGAGCAAGTTATTTGGAATTCCTGATGTATTCTTATTCATTTTTCTACATCGTTATTTTCAATATGTACTGTTATGCTCAAGAAACTCTTGTAATTTTACTTCAGGTTTACCAGGGGCGGACAGTTGATGGTGCTCTTGTGGCCATAAAGGTTCAGCGGCCAAACCTTCTACCCGCTGTACTGCGAGACATATATATTCTACGTCTTGGGGTCTGTATATTTCCATCTAACATATAATTTTGCTCTTCAATCACCTGGGGATTTCTGTTGTCCTTATGACACCCTTTACATGTCGTCTTCCATATCCTGTTTCTTAGTATGATATCTGTGATTTTATTTGTTTGCAAGGCCCTGTTCATGGGATTTGTTAGTAACAACAATATGTACCATTTCCAAACATTACTAACTGTCCAGTGAAAACTAGACATAAGTTTCTTCCGCTATGGATAACCTTTCTCCCATCCTAAAAACGCTGCAGCTATCTTCCCTGTTCAAGAACTTGCTTTAGCTATAAGTTCAGTGTACTAGTGACTGTAGCATCTCAACATTTTCTATTACTTTAGTCTCATTCATGTGATGCTTTTCTACTCAGTTGTTTACTTTCTATAATTTGTTTCAGCTTGGTTTCATACGGAAGGTAGCCAAACGAAGAAGTAATATTTCTCTCTATGCTGATGAGTTGGGTAGAGGTTTCGTCGGCGAGTTGGACTACAATATTGAAGCTGCTAACGCTACCAAATTTCTGGTGCTTCTATGCTCTTGTCTCCTACCCATGCTTTTTGCTAACATATATACATCCTGTTGGGTACTTCGGCTTGGTGTTTTAACTAATAATTTCCACTCTTGCAGGAGGTTCATTCTAGGTATCCTTTTATGCTAGTTCCTAAGGTTCTAAAACAACTTACTAGAAAGAAGGTTTTAACAATGGAGTGGGTGACTGGTGAGAACCCCAAGGAGTTGCTTTCCTTGACTAAAGGAGTTTCTGGAAAAGTTACTGAAGTTTCAGAAAAGCAGAAGTTGGAAGCAAAAACTCACCTTCTTGACCTGGTATTTACTAACAATTTTAATAAATTATTATCAACCAACCAGTGCTTCCTCTTAGAAATTATTTGGAATTTAAACTGTTTTATGGGGAAGAGCTTTTGTAACTTAGGTAGTTCAGTAATCGTGTACCATCTTGCATCTATTTCAACATCATGGCACTTAAACACGTCTATGTTTTGAATCTTGAGAGGGTTTTCTTTTTCTGTTGTGGTGCTAGCATAAACATACCAATGATTAGTACATTTCAAAAGTTCAATTTGAGCTTGCTGCCCTATATGTTTTAACATCTTGTTAATTGCTCGTAAGGTCAATAAAGGTGTCGAGGCATCATTAGTGCAGCTTCTTGAGACAGGCTTGTTGCATGCCGATCCTCATCCTGGCAACTTGCGTTATACACCTGAAGGTCGAGTTGGGTAAGCTCCAGTACAACATAGGTTCACAGGCTGAACATATACATGGCTGCTTTCGGGTTTTCCTTCCTCACATTTCGTGTGATATGAGATACTTCAGCTCCTTTGTGGATTTGTAGTTGACATGAAGCTTTTGTGATAAAATACTTCTGGAACTGTTGATAACATCTTCCTAAATATATCAGGTTTCTTGATTTTGGTCTGCTTTGCATGATGGAGAGGAAACATCAGCGAGCTATGCTTGCAAGCATCATACACATAGTAAATGGAGATTGGGCTTCCCTTGTCTATGATTTGACTGAAATGGATGTAGTTCCACCAAACACCAATCTGCGCCGTGTGACAATGGTAATCCATCAAACTGCAGCTGTACCACATATGTTTTCTTTCTTTTTTCTTTGGTTGTGTGTGTGTGTTGTTGGGGGGGGGGGGGGGATGCTTTAAGTGATTTGGCCCACTCTTTGTATTGAGTGGCATCATATACTTCTTGTTTTCAGTTCCTTGGAATTGCCACTCACATGGTCTGATATTGATGTCTGGCTGAAATGAAATGATTAAACATAAGATATAAACTAAATAAAATGAGGAACATAAGTCAAATAGTTAATCAGAGTCCATTTGCATTCTTGGAATTCATGTAGAAACTATGTGCCACTGAAAAAAGTTCATTGTTCTACCATGTGAGTGACTTATGGGCCTTGGACCCCCTCATGTCAGTGTGTACACAGGCTTACAGCATGTGCCATGTGGTATATTTTGTTGAACATGGACTTATTCTGTGGCATATGGTATACTTATTCAAACTTTAGGAATCTTTCTGGTAAAGAAATGCAGATGACAATGGTCGATCCAGATTTATTTATTGTTATTGTGGAGTATATTATCAAATACACATGGTTACTAAAGGTCAATTCCCTGCTTGATACTTTTTTGGACCATTACCTAAATTCTAATGTTACAGGGCAAATATGCTTTTTTGCCAAAAGATTGTGGTGATAGACTCCCACGTCTATCTGCTATTCTGCATGCTCCCTCTTTTACAGTTGTATAAAGAGGAGTTAATTCATGGCCTTAGTACATTGTTCAGTGAACGTTCTTTTACTCATAATATTGTATATACATAGTGCTGTTTTCTAGTATGTGCCATTCTTTTTTTTATGTTTGTAATTAGTGCGCCTTTCCATGTGCTAGGAGTTGGAGGACGCATTGGGCGAGGTAACCTTTGAAGATGGAATTCCAGAAATCAAGTTCAGTAAGGTGAGTAATTTACTCTATTTGTAGGTTCAGCTCAGTGCAGTGGTGGTTTAATAATCTTTGTGCCTATCTTTTATTTCAAACTAAGTGGCATAGCTAATGACATTCTTTTCACATTGCTTTTGTACTTGTTTACTGCTACATACATCTTTTAGGTGCTTGGAAAAATTTGGTCTGTGGCATTTAAATATCACTTCCGTATGCCGCCTTACTACACACTGGTTCTCCGGTCACTTGCTTCTTTGGAAGGTTAGCTTGTTCAGTTGAAATTGAGATACCAAACTAGTTCAACACATACTTGCTTATTTCTTTCCAAATATTTCTGTTTTCATGGTGACAGTTTTTCAGAGGTTTATTAATTTCCTTCCTTTCCTATTGATAGGACTGGCTGTGGCAGCAGACGAGAATTTCAAAACATTTCAAGCAGCATACCCATATGTTGTTTGGAAGCTTCTTTCCGATAATTCACTTGCAACAAGGAGACTCTTAAATCAGGTGTCATTCATTATCTCATTTAGAACAGTGTGTGTAGAACTAGCCTCTGAAGTAGGTGTGGTACTAGGGCCGTCAATGGGGCCTTCTTATCTTCAATCCCAAAGTTGGACCAATATATTCATGTTATGCTGCCCTCCTTGTGGATTAGGCTGCATTAATGTGATACCTGACCAATCGGTTTTCTTACACAGGCAATTTTCAACAAAAAGAAAGAGTTCCAATGGCAGAAGGTTGCCGCATTTCTAAAGTTAGCTTCAGCGAGGTTTGTTTCATAGTTCTTACCGTTTAGTAAATTGGTTCGGGTCATTTTAATATGTGGGTTCTTTCAGTGCTCTCTTGAATTACTTAGATATCAATATCTTCTGGTTAGTTAAGTATTGATTCTTAATTGACTGGACTAAAGAATCAAATTTAGGTTTTTTTTATGTTGCTTGCATATTTATGTATCACTTCAGACCTTTTTTTAAAAAAAGATTTATCCTATTAATATTGGTAAGTTGGAGTGCAACGTCACTTGTTTTTATTAGTTCTATGTGCACTGCAACCCGGGGTCTGTTATTTCCTTACTTCAGAAAATAGAGGCAACAAAAATGCATGATAGATGGTAGGTGGGTAGTTTTCTGATTTGCTCAAAAATATGCTATGCATGTGCTAAAATTACCTAAGCAGTCAGTTTTGTTGCTAAAGATTATACACCTACTGATGTCATTTTCATATGTGAAGGAGCAACTTCAAATATAATAGTGGAGCTTTGCCTGAACCTGACACAAAGGACGTGACTGTCGCTAGCCTTCTAGAGATCAGTGGTACATCTTCACTTGACCGTGCTACAGCTACACCAGAGAGGGCAGTGCACACTGCAAACCTGTGTGTGAGACTTTTATTATCAAAGGACAGCGTTGTTATTAGGAGACTTATTATGACAGCGGTATGCATCACATCTTATCTCCACACTCCTATACTTATCAACCGGCCCTCCTGGCCATCTTTTCAAAATGATGAGTTCTAAGCTCATCATGTGACCCTTATGCAGAATGCAAAATCTCTTGCCCGTGATCTGATCTCCAGAGATGCATCGATGTTCCGGGTGCTCCTCAGTAAGGTTATTGCAGATGTCGTCTGCCAGTGGATGTTGAACGTCGCAGGCTTGAAACGAGTTGCGGAGACCAGGATGCGGACGCCCGTGACCATAGGAAAGAATGATGGCCATCTGGTGCTGTCTGAAGAATCATCAACCCTGATGGCACTTCAAGCGGTCGTAACAGACCGCAGGATGCAGGTCATATACTCCAAATTTGTGAGGGAGTTAAGAGAAGAGCCTGTCCTGATGGTCAGGGTGAGCTGGAACATGTTCGTCATCTCGGTCACATCTGCTGCGGTCGGCCTGCACCGCTTCATGGTGTTCCTCTCGGAGGAATACTTGCCGACGCTGCCGCCGCCTGTGCCCCCGCCCCGGCTGGTTCAGATTCAGACCCTATAAACTGCAGCGACCAGACATAGAACATAAAGATGGTTCCTGGTCGCTCATGTACTGTGCCCCTCCCCTGTATATAAACGCTGCAGGATCAATCAGTAATTCTGCGGCGTGTTCCTAGCTAGTTGCCATGCATTTTTCTCTTCCACTATTGGATCACGTGGGGTGGACTGTTATCTTAAGCTGCAGTTGAAACCTGCTTTCGCGGGAGAAGGGAAGACCGAAGCTTTTTTTTTTTTTGGTAATGCTGGGTAAATAGCACTACCATACGTACAAAACCGATTGAGTGCAACTTGAGTACAACCAAGGTAGAAACATCTGGATAGAAGCTCTTAGGCAGCGTTTGGATTAGAATTTGAAATAGTATCGAGTACATCTAATATCAGCTGTTTGAATGTTCCTGAAATTGCTATTGGAAACTTACTTCAATACCAAGGGGTATTCAGCACTGTATTCGATCGCATTCGCGTCACCCTTGCTTCTTCCGTGGTGCTCCCCCCGTCGCGCCCCTCCGCCTCCGCGCCGCTCCCTCCGCCGGCGCCTGGAAGCTCCTCCGCGCCTGGAAGCCGCGGGTAACCAAGTGGTAATTTAATACCAGTTGTGGGCTCGAAGGCTGAATTCGGCGACAGAGTGGATTCTTTGGGCCAAAATTTGGGCCCACATTGTACCGGAGACGGCGAGGAGGCAATTGCTTCGATTCGTGTCATCGTGAGCTCGACCCGGCTCGGCTCGGGTCTGATTGTCCGAGAGCTCGACAGAGTTTCAGATTCAGAGGTGGTGCGACCTGTGAGGGCAGAGGAGGAGGGAGGAGCCGGCGGAGGATGGTGGGGGGACGAGGAGGGGCGGGCCGGCGGCAGGAGCGGCAGGCCCTGATGGTGGCGTTCGCTCTGGCTCTGCTCATGGGCACCGCCGTCTACTTCCGCATCTGGGCCCGCCAGTCCAGCGACCCCTCCTTCACCGTCGACGACCGCGAGGAGCTCCGGTTCGCCTCCAAACCTTCTCTCCTCCAACAAATTTTGGTTTCCTAAATCTTACGTATTCCGTCATCACAGAAGAAAAATATATGAAGGAATCGAATCATCTTTGCTCAAACTTCTGATCACTGATGAATGGATCCATGTGTTGAACTACTAACGCTTTCGCTGTAGAATGCATCGGTTGGATCGAGTTAGTGCGTCCATCAGTTTCAGTGAAGTTGTGTCCTATTCATTAGCGTTAGGAAGTCATGGATTGAGACGGGCTCCCAAAAACTGACGAAACCCAACAATCTTCACTTGGTGAACATTCAGACAATTGACTAACCAAATTCAGGCATTAGATAGAGGAAACAAAAACTGATGGATGGTAACTGTACTTTTGTTTCCTCTGATGTCTGTATATGGTTTATCAAATGTAGTCATACATCACTTGGGATCATCTGATGGATGGAGTTAGCTGCTCTGCCTTTTAGCAGAGAAAAGAAATCGGAGAGGCAGAGTTTAGGTTGTTTGGTGCCACAAAAGGTCCGTTCTCCTCTATCAATGGCTTATCTGCAGTGAAGTTCAGCCACATGTGATCTTGTTTCTTCCACATCTGGCAACCTCTTTATTATATGGGCGTTTTCATGGCTAGCATCCACATCTTTAGCTTTGAAAAAGAGCGGCAACGAGCAATTATCTTTTGCTGGTTTATGTTAGCCTAAGCTTCTGCTTTGCTTTTCTTTTCTTTTCTTTTCTTTCCATATGTATTTTACTTATTTACTTATTTGCTGCATCAACCATCAGGAGGCAATTTGAACAAGCAAACCTAGAAGCGATGGATGAATCTGCTGAATGGAGAATGAAATATGACAAAGAATTTGAGAAAAACAAGCAGTTGCAAGATGAATTTTCAAAGGTATTGCTTACTTGCTAGAGACTTGTATGTGACTATGCTCCTCAGACACTATATACAATGCTCATGTGAGAATGATCTTCACAGGTTAAGGCCTCATTGACTGGGACAGCCAGGCGTCTTGAGTTGTTAAAAAAGGTAATATTTGGGGTCAAAATTTATTATTTTAATCTCTATTATATCACGCCCTTTAACCCTGGGCCACCTCCTTAAATTTTTGCTTCTGCTTCCTCTCCACCCATTTCCATTTTTAACTCTTCTATGTGCATGGCCCACCTAATCATTTTCATTGCTGCAGGATAATGAGATGTGGAAGAGACAGACTGAATCACTGAAGCAGCAGTGCAATTGCAGTCTTCCATTGAAAACTACGAAAGATTAAGGGCATGGCAGTGGCAGGAGTTTTTCAGCTTCTTTGGTGGATTATCTCAAAGATTTTTGTTTGTTCAGCACCAGAGGGAGGAAAGCTAGATTGGGATATGGAATTGGGATAGGTGAATTGAAGAAATGGCTTCCACAGTGTTGCTTTGTTTGCTATTCATGGTGAGCTTCAAGCTTCATCCGAAGTGATCAGTTGCCAATTCATGAGTAGCAATGCAAATTACTGTAGGCACGAGTTATGAGATGGTGAGCTTCTTTTTGTCATTAAGGATATCTAATTTTAAGTTAGTAACTTTGGATTGGCAATTTTTATCTCTCTACTTGTAAATACACAATGCATCAAAGGAAGCAAAAAATTAGTGGCGAAGATCAAAACCAGGGCCGGCTTAGTGGTCATCCTCCAGTTCCTATGCGCATATATATGTATATACATTTCGTTGAGACCCTGCTTACGTAAAAAGAGTGCGAATTAGATTAGAGCATATGAAGATGGCTTATCTCACGCAGTCGCTTGAATCACCCACGAGTTTTGTTCATGTTTTTTGTAGCCACTGGCGACAAACTGGATTCAGGTAGTGTAACGGCATGATATAAGACCGTCCGTATACCAGAATTTATTGATCATAAGACCGTCCGTATACCAGATTTTATTAGATCAACTCCAGCAAGACTCCTGTTCGACTCTGACTCCTATTCATACCCCTACTGAAGTTCCTGCTCAAAAAGTAGTAGCTACTAGTAGGGGCTGAGAGAAAAAAATCAGCTGTCCTACTTGAACCCCTAGTAGGGAGGCACCAAATCCCCCGTCCAGCCCTATCTCCCACGGGTGGCTAGGGCTGGCCGAGCGTCCCCGCTCCTCCACCCTGCCACACACGCTCTCTGCTCCGTGAAGACCTCCCAGATCTTGAGCATGGAGGACGGCGCACACAGCGGTTGGAAAAGCTCTCCAACCTTCGATTGGAGGCTTCAATTGGACGTCCGGAGCTCCCCCGGCTCACTGCTCGGCCTCCACCGCCCTCGCTTGGAGCTCCGCCACCCGCCGGTCGCCCGGAGCTCCGCTAGCCCGCTGCTCGGCCTCCACTGCCCCCGCATGGATCTGCGCGACCACCGCTCGGGCTCCGGCGCGCAGGCCCGGTCGCCTGGAGGTCCGGCGTCCCCGCCACTCGGGGCCCCGCCGTTCTGGATCGGGACTGGACCGGAACGGGGAGACGGAAGAAAGGATGGAGAGGGAGGAGAACGGTCCCACATGTCATGAAAGGAAAAAAAATAGACACCGACATATGGATCCCACCTGTTATATTGAAATGGGCTGAAATGTAGAGGCTATTGCTGGAGTTTGAACATAAAAATAGAGCTCCAAAAAGTTGGAGCAAGCCCTTACTAAAAAAATAGGAGCCTTACTGAAAAATAGAGGAGCCTTGAGTAGGGGTTTATCGCCGGAGATGCTCCACTACAGTTCACAGAAAATGTCAGATTTTATTACATTACAGTTCACTGTAAAATGCCATAAGCACTCCAAGGATCGAATTTACAAGACAAAACGGTATGCGACGCCGGAACATACATAGAAGCGTTACAGAAGTTGTATATGTGCCCAAACTGACTCCTCCCAAAGCGAGAGTTCAAACAATACACGCGCAGTCAAGGGAGAAGCAGTATCTTGCCGATGTGCGTGCTAGTTTCCATCAACCTGTGTGCCTCGGATGCTTCAGATAACGGGAATGTCTTGTAAATCACCGGCTTCACCTTGCCAGCTGTGACGGCAGGCCACACATTCTTTTCCACCTCGCTGACGATCTGAGCTTTATTGGCAAGGCTTCTACCACGCAGTCCAGCAGCTGCACAGGATTTTGATAGTCAATAAGAGCTAAAATAAAACACCTACAACTGCATACACCTATAAAGAAAACACGAAAGACTGGCAAAACATATCAAATAGTGAAGTGGCAAAACATGTACTGAGCATCACTGGAATTCAGAAGGGTTGTCATTGCCTATAGACCTAGGCAACTAACTAAAAATACCTTGTATGGTCAAGCGCCGTGCCAGAACAGCTTGCAGGTTCACTTCAGCTACAGCGCCTCCTTGGAAGCCAATGATGAAAAGTCTACCATCAACGCCTAAGCTGTTCAGGTTACGCTGGAGATATGATCCTCCGATATTGTCCAGAATGACATCAACACCTTGGTAAAGAGATTTTCAGATTAGTCTGTACAACATGAAAAATTAATATAATGTCTTGGTACATAATAATGAATAGAGGTAGCTCATCCAAGGAGAAATACTACAAAAGAGTGCTATCAGCATTCAGGTACCAGTGGCATAGTATGACAATGCAGACTTTGCGTACAAGATAAATGACCAAAGATAAGAAGGTGGTAGGCTATACCCTTTCCATTGGTTTCCTGTTTGACACGTTCAACGAAGTCTTCAGTTTTGTAGTTTATGCATACATCAGCACCCAAATCTTTGCAGACTGCTAGTTTTTCTTCGCTTCCTATAATATTTTGACAGAATTAGTAGGGACATTACGAATTACATTTAACTATAATTATAATATCATTTCCATTACAGTGAACAAACCTGCAGTCACAAAAACCTTAATTCCGAGGTGCTTCGCAATCTGAATAGCGAAAGTACCGATTCCACTTGACCCTCCATGGATCTGCAAAAATTGAAGGTACACAGTCATCAGGGACAAAAATTGTGCGCACCATTTACTGACAGCTATGTAACTGACAATAGACTCTGCAGCCCAATAGGCATTTAGGCGCCAGTGAAGAATCGGGTATCTCTTTTAGTACATTTATATTTAGTCTGCCCCAACTTGCTTGGGACTAAAACTAGGCATCCTCAGCCTCAGCTAGTGAAGGCATGTGATTCATAAACCGACAAGTAAATAATCAGCTCATCAGATTACTTGGGACACTTAGTGATTTAGGTGTACGAAATTGGGATGAAGGAACTGGGATTCTATCAGTTCACACCACGCAGCTGTGGTGACGAAAAGAGTGTGTTGTTCTTACAAGGAATGATTCGCCGGGGGAGAGGTGGCTGGTCATGAATACGGTCGACCAGACGGTGCAGGCCACCTCGGGCAAGCCGGCTGCGTCCGTTAGCGACACCCCCTCCGGCACGGGCAGCAGCTGCCCCGCCGGAACCACCACTTTCTCCGCGTACCCGCCGCCGCTTAGCAACGCGCACACCTGCAAGGCAACAGTGAAGTGAACAAAAGCAATCAAAACAACAGAAGAAGAAGCCAAATCTCAATTTGCCACTGGAGCGAAGCAGGCAGGGCAGCTGATTCACTTCACCTTGTCGCCGATGGACCATCGCGAGGGCACGTTGGGGCCGAGCGCGAGGATGGTGCCCGAGCACTCGAGCCCCGGGTACGGGGACGCGCCGGCGGGCGGCGGGTGGCGGCCGTGGCGCTGGAGCGTGTCGGCGCGGTTGACGCCCGCGGCGGCGACCTGGAGGAGGACCTCGCCTTCTCCCAGCGGCGCCGGGTCCTCCACGTCCTGGGCCTTTAGCACCTCAGGCCCGCCGCCGCGCGTGATCACCACCGCCCTCATCTTCCTCCCTCCGGCTGCCTTCACTCCTCGCGTCCGCTTGCTCGCGGCAGTTACTTGCTCCTTGCGATAACTCCACTGGAACTGTTCTGCGGTAGTGGTAGAAGCCTACGACTATTCTTTTTGGCCGGGCCAATTAATTGTTTGTGGACTGAGCCCGGGTCGGCCTAAATTGGAACGCACCGCTCGATTTGGCTCGGCCCAATAAGTTTGGACGAGGACCGGCTTCATCGTGTGCCAGCCACGCATTGTTACCCGTCGGCCCACAGTTGGTGTTGGTTAGGCGAGCAAAATGAAAATGGGGACGCACCATGGACGGGGAAGGAATTTCAGTTCTAGACAAGATACGACGATGTGAGCGTAGGCAGCTAATCACCAGCCTTTTCTTTTCCTCAGAATGCTATAGAATAATACTTTTCATTACGAGAATATACTCGTGTCTAAACTCGAGTTCAAAAATCAGGCTAGTCGTACAAGGAGGAGTTCGAATCGACCGGGAGGTCCGGGAGAGGAAAACGAGTCCAAAATCGGCGCTTGAAAGTTACCAGGCTTGGCCCAAATACTGGTCTCCCTTGCCAGCCCAAACAAGCACTGCGGCACCGCTGGGCCTAGGTGAGTGATCAAGAGCAGCACCGCGTGAAGACTCTGAGTTTGAGCCGTCCGTGCGTGATCCAACGGTAGTGTGGAGTCGTGGTTCCCCTCCCAGGAGCGCGCGCTGTTTAGTCCCACCTCGGCGAGCCAGCCAGCCGCCGACGGCGCGCCTGCTACATAATGCGGCCCTGGTGCTCCGTTGTTCCATACTTACCTGGACGGGGTCGATGGGCGATCAAGAAGGCTCATGGCCTAGATCAGTGGCCCACATTGCACTTGGTGGGTGCGCTGGTCTACCATCTCCCCAAGTGGGAGAGTGGACGTCATAATTTGTGGTAGAGGGGGTACGCGTCCGCGCGGCCCCTGCCAATTCTAAAGAATTGAAACTTTGGTACCTGGCTAAGCCTCTCCTTCCTTGTTAATTTGGGAGTTTCTTCTTCCTGTTTGGTCCCTTGGTAGTGGTTCAGGCCATTGTGCAATTCGGGAGAAGCGTAGCCCTGGCTCGGCAAATTTAGGAAATTGAAGGATATTGCCACCTTAGTTTTTGTAGTATGTTTGTTACGACAATGAGCTGCACACTTCATTCGAAGTGATCGGTTGCGAGCTCATGAGTGGAATGCAAATTGCTGGGTACAGCATAGCGGCTAGCTCCTTTTTGAGCAAGGTTTTCAATGTTTTGAATAATTTTGCGTTGGTATTTGGTAGTTTGCAAGAATATCAATGCAAAGTTGAAAACTGGGTCTGTCTTAGTAGCAAAAACTGAAGAATCCTTTGTACTAAGATCACCACTGCGCGACGGATGTCCATTGAGGTTTTTCACGCCCTTTGCTCGGCGAAGACCATCACTCTTTAACTGTTTGCAGATACATGATCAGCAGTGGTCTTGACACTTGTATTGTATGGATGACAACATCAGGTGGTTCCGCATGCAAAATATGTCCATGCTACAAATTCATTGCATCGCGGTTCACCGAATAATGCTATCAATTCTTCACGGATTCAATTTACAAGATAATTGCTCGGGAAAAATGGGATCCAGTTTTCAAGATAATTTGTTTTAAAAAAAAGTTTTCAAGATAAAAAGGCAAGCGGCATGCCACTCAAGTACATGATACATAGAGGTCGTTACAGAAGTTATAGATGTGCTAAAACTGACTCCTCTAAAAAGTGAGCACGCGCAGTCATGGGAGCAGCAGTATCTTGCCGATGTGGGTGCTAGCTTCCATCAATCTATGCGCCTCAGCCGCTTCAGATAACGGGAACGTCTTGTAAATCACCGGCTTCACCTTGCCAGCTGCGACGGCAGGCCACACGTTCTTTTCCACCTCGCCGACGATCTGTGCTTTATTGGCAGCGCTTCTGTTGCGCAGTCCAGCACCTGCACAAGATCATGGAATTTCAATCAAGAGCTAAAATAAAATAGAACACAGCATCTATAAAGAGAACAGCCGAAGAACAACAGAACATATCAAATAGTGAAATGGCAAAACACATACTGAGGACCACTGAATTCAGAAGGGTTGCCATTGCCTATAGACCTAAACAACCAACCAAAAATACCTTGTATTGTCAAGCGCCGTATAAGAACAGCTTGCAGGTTGACTTCAGCTACAGCGCCTCCTTGGAAGCCAATGATGAAAAGTCTACCATCAACACCTAAGCTGTTCAGATTGCGCTGGAGATATGATCCTCCAACATTGTCCAGAATGACATCAACACCTGGTAACGAATTTTCAGATTACAGCTTGTACAGCAGTAAATTTGACGATGATGTCTTGGTACATAGTAATGAATAGAGGCAGCTCTTCCAAGGAGAATGCTACAAAGAGTGCTATCGGATTCAGGTACCAGGGGCATAGTATGACAACACAAACCTTGCATATACTATAAACAACCTAAGATAATAAGATGGTAGGTTATACCCTTTCCATTGGTTTCCTTTTTTATATGCTCAACAAAGTCTTCAGTTTTGTAGTTTATGCATACATCTGCACCCAAACCTTTGCAGGCTGATAGTTTTTCTTCGCTTCCTATAATATTTTGACAGAATTAGAGGACATCACAAAGAACAGTTGATATAATATCATTTCTTCAATGAACAAACCTGCAGTGACAAAAACCTTTATTCCAAGGTGCTTCGCCATCTGTATAGCAAAAGTACCGATTCCACTTGATCCTCCATGGACCTGCCAAATTGAAGGTACACATTCATCAGGAACAGAAGGAGACAGAGATTCACTTTAATCCTGTGCTAAGAACCACAATTGTGCACACCATTTCCGACAGTTAAGTAATTGCGGAGAGACTCAGCAGCACATTATGTGCCCGCGAAGAATTTGGTACCTCTTTTAGCACCTATATTCTGCCTGTCCAACTTGCTTGGGAGTTGGGACTTAGGCTCTGTTGTTTTTACCTTTATTTTAGGCGTGCTTTACACTATTCTCAGTCTCAAGGGATGCAATTTCTAAACCGGCAAGTAAATAATAAGATCGTAGAAATAACATCTGATGAAAATGGGGATCAGATAGTCCTGATGTCATCCCATTCCGGCATTCCCTAGAGGATGCATATTCACTGATTAGTGACTCTACTGGGTTCCCTTTGACGCAGCTGTGTAGAAGATTGTCCTTACAAGGAATGATTCCCCGGGGGAGAGGTGACTGATCATGAACACGGTTGACCAGACGGTGCAGGCCACCTCGGGCAATCCGGCTGCGTCCGTCAGCGACACCCACTCCGGTATCGGCAGCAGCTGCCCCGCCGGCACCACCACCTTCTCCGCATACCCGCCGCCACTAAGCAGCGCGCAAACCTGCAAAGCAACAGCGAAGTGCACAAAACCAGTCACATCAGCAGCAGCAGCAGAAACAAACGGTCGATTCGTTTCACCTTGTCTCCGACGGCCCACCGTGAAGGGACGTTAGGGCCGAGCGCGAGGATGGTGCCGGAGCACTCGACCCCCGGGTAAGGGGACTCGCCGGCAGGCGACGGGTACAGGCCCATCCGCTGGATAGTGTCCACGCGATTGACGCCGGCGGCGGCGACCTCGAGGAGCACCTCTCCTTCGCCTGGCGCGGGTGGATCCTCCACCTCCCGCGCCTCCAGCACCTCCGGCCCGCCGGGGCGCGCGATCACCAAGGCCCTCATCGCCCTCCCCTCCTCAGTGGCTGAGCGTGCGTTTGGCTGGGGTTTTACGCCTATTGCAAAAACTAAACGCCCTAGGTGTTTTTTCTAAAAGCAGTTTTTACCCAAATACAAATGTAAAAATACTTCCCCTGCTTTAAGTGATTTTTAAGATAAAAAGTTACCCACCTACCACTGCTATGGAGAAAAACGGTTGGATCTACTGACCTCCCATCCCCGTCCGCTCGTCAGCCCCTCGCACCCCCCCTCCTCCGGCGGCAGCCTGCGTCTGCGCCCCCCGGTAGAAGAATTTTCTGCAGAGGTTCGGTTTGTTTTGGAGCTAGCATCTCTATTTATGAGCCATTTAACTTATGTAATTGCTACAGTTCTATTTATATGGGCTATATGGATAAAAAACTTAGAAAATTTAATATTTTTCTTTCCAAAATATACATTTACACGCGAAATAGGGAACATATTATGTTTATATGAGTATTTTAGTTTATATACAGTCCCACAAATATTTAGGAGTATTACAGGTATTTCACCTACAGCTCACAGCTGCTCTGACCAAATGGTCTTCTGCTTTTTCCACAGCCGTTTTTCTACAGCAGCTTTTCTACGGTCTACGGCTCACAGCAGCTTTTCCAAAAATTACAGCCCAACCAAACACAACTTCGGTCCTATCGCGTTCCCTTGCTCACGGTCAAAGCTCACTGAAGTTGCTTGCCCCTCTCGATAACTCAAGCCTCCACCCAACTGTGCTAGAAGCTTACGACGACGCTGCTCTTTTTTTTAAAAGGAACGACGCTCCTCTTGGAGTTGGAGGTCAACATATGACCTGTTCATAATACCGCAGCTTCCCGGAAACTTTCTAGCACCCAAGCTTCCTCCAAATTACAATAAATTAAAACATGGGAGGACAAGAGATTGTGCCGGACGTGCAAATTTATGGTGCAAATTTACATGCTTAAAGCAACTCCAAAAATTTAGATATAATACTAGCTAAATTTAGAATTTTAGAGAACGGTAAAAAAAATAGAAAGATTCCTGACCGATGGATAAACTAACGGACTCTCTTATTTGACTATCCATACCTAAATCACCTCCACTTCTGATCATTTTTCGACGATGGGGCGATTTTTTCCATGGACGCCTCGACGCCACCACGCCGCAGCCGCGACGCCTCAACCCTAAACCCTTCGACGCCTTCAGCTTGGTTCCCCGCTCATCTGTCAGGTTCAAGTAGCGAACGTGTCGGCTCCGAAAATGGCCGACAGCTAAACCTACTCGAAGTGTGTATTGCACATTGTGATCGGACGTGGCCTAGCATACAATGACTCAAGATTTATACTGGTTCAGGCAAAATATCCAATCACCACTCGGGGTCAATTGATTATATTGCTTAAACCCAGGTGCTCGAGAGAGTTTGGGGGAGTTACAAACTTTCGAGTGGAGGATGTGATGAGTTTCTTGTTTCGTCTCCTGTTCAGATCTATCGAGAGATAGGCTCTTATTTTTCTAGGTGGATGACCCTCCCTTTTATAGTCCAAGAGAGGTTTAAGGGTACGAGGATAGAAAGAAAGGACTTCCAACTCCGCTGCTCGGGGTCGTCAGCTTCATTAGTTGGGGCTTCCCATCCCGTCAGTCGGAGACTTCCGGCGACCACCATCCAAATCCTGTGACGTGGAGTGGCCGTCTCATCTGGTCCCTGTGCGTCGTGCTTCATCGGTCGGGGGCGGACGTGCGCCGATAAGTACGGTACGGCCGTCACGCCCCGTCCCTAGCGCCACGCCCGGTCACTCCATTGTGACGGAGGCGTGCCCGCCGGATCATGATGGTGTTATGCCCCATCCTTTCGCGAGGACAGGCAGATAGAATGATTCCCCCTACGGCCACAACAGAGGGGATTGCACCTCCTGTGATTGGAGTGGTTGGCCCTGTATGGCAAGTTGACTCCGGCGTCCACCCTTATCCTCAGCACCTGCTCCCAAGGACCGTCAGTACTTAAGGTCTGGCCGGCCCCCGACCTCGTCAGTCGGGGGCAGCGACACATGTATGGCAGAGTTCGATCGGCGCCTTAGTTCAGGACCATGATACGGACCCAGATCCCGGTCGTCCCTCAATCGGGGACGCGGGTCGAGGCTCCTGCCGATCGGCTGGCCGGTCGGAACCGTGGGTCTGGGCGGTCTGGAGGAAGCCACGACCCAGGAGAGCGGTTGTTTGATTCATGCGTGATCTTAGGCTATCCAAAGTTCCAGCGGGAAAGTGGGCCCGCTGGGGACCCCGAGTCCTTGGATCCGTCAGAATGGCTGCAAATCAGCACAAGGTCGCCGCAGCAGGGGATGGTCGGCGACTTAGCAGCCACAGCTGGGGACGGGCAGCGCCGTCCCAGCGCCTTGATGGCCGCGCCAAGGGATGGGGAGGAGCGGCGGTGTAGCGGCCACAAGAAGGAAGGGGGCAGCCACGCGAGCTGAGGCGGCCGCGAGGGGAGGGTGGACGCCCGCGTCTCCTCGGCCGCAGGGGAGGAGCGGCGGGGACGAGCCGCGCCTGCAGGGAGGGGCGACGGGGAAGGGTGGACGCCTGTGCTTCCTTGGCCTCTGATGGGGTCGGAGGCGGCCTCCGCCTCCGCGCGCTGGCCGGGAGAGGCGCCGGGTGGTTGCACGCTCCTCCGCTGCCGCGCGCTAGCTGAGAAGGGCGCCGGTTGGACGCTCATCCGCCGCCGGGTGATGGCTCGGAGGGCTGGCTACGTGCGCCTCCGCCACCGCGCGCTGGCTAGGATGGCTGGGCGGGCGCTGTTCCACCCCTGCACGCGGGTTCGAAGGGGCGGCCACGAGCGGCGTGCAGGCAGGGACGGGGGTTGCAGACACGCGGCAAGTCGCCGAGGACGGGGTTGCTGCCTGGGCAGGGGGCGCGCAGGAGGAGGAAGTGCCGCGGGAAAAGAGGAATGAGTGCGAGAAGGGAGATGGCGAGTCGGAGCCGCTTGGCAAAAATGCCTAGCGGAGAGGAGTGGATGCCGAGCCAGATAGAGAAGAGAGGAAGCAGGAGAGGCTGTTGGATCGTTTTTTCCGTGCGTTTTTATATGAATGGATTTAGATAGGCTCTTGGATTCAAACAAGAATGTCATTAGCTAAAAAGAAAAGAATTCATTAGTCCACCGATTGCAGTTCAAACAAGAATGTCATTAGCAAAAAAGAAAAGAATTCTTCAAAAAAAAAGAATGTCATCAGCAACTGGAGGATCAAATCTGAACCATTTTATACCATCAACCGATCACATTGCATCATTTATGCACCCCCTGCAAGCAATCAAACCCAGCCTAAACGGGCTCAACTTGCCAGCCACACTGCAAAGTTCGAGGTTATAATTGAGATGCCATGGGATACATTTTTAAGCACGAATCTGACCCATCATGGAAGGGAAGAAAACTCCAGTGCCACGGAAGATGCGTGGATGGCCATGCCATGGCAGCATATTTTCAGCACCAACGAGCTGTGTTGAGTTATTATGTTACGACTTCTACTACCCAAAGATTCTTTTGATTCTTTTTTTTGTTGATGTAACTTACCAATTAATAATAGGTCGGCTCGCCATGATGACTTTTTTCATCGTAAATAAAAAAGGTTACGCCTTCTACTACTCAAAGATTCCCATTCATTTTCTCCGAGCAGTAGTACACGTTTCTAGCCTTCAAGGTGAAACAAAGTTCGATTGGGACAATGTTCCTGGCGGTTAAATCCGAGCTCAAATCAGACAGAAAAACTTATGTTCAAATCGGCCTGGAAGGGGGCGCGAGTCCAAATCCTGCGTGAAACTTGGCCCATATACTGGTCTCGCTTGTCAGCCCAATCGAACACCGCTCCCTTGTCTCCTGGGCCGCGTGAAGGTTCTGAATCTTCCGGACGGGATCCAACAGAGCGCGCGCTGTTTAGTCCCACCTCGGCGAGCCAGCCAGCCGCGGACGGGCGCGCCTGCTACATAATGCGGCCCTGGTGCTCCGTTGTTCCATACTTACCTGGACGGGGTCGATGGGCGATCAAGAAGGCTCATGGCCTAGATCAGTGGCCCACATTGCACTTGGTGGGTGCGCTGGTCTACCATCTCCCCAAGTGGGAGAGTGGACGTCATAATTTGTGGTAGAGGGGGTACGCGTCCGCGCGGCCCCTGCCAATTCTAAAGAATTGAAACTTTGGTACTTGGTGTCACTTCTAGGTTTGTAAAATTTAACTTAGGTCCTCAGCCCCGCGAGCAGGTCGTTCTTTGTGAGTTTTCTTCGTCATCTAATTGCAGGGTCTCCGATAACGTTTAATGCCGCTATATACGTGACAACTGCTGTTTTCTTTTTAGCTTCTGCATGGTGTCCAAAAGGCGCTCAGCAAATTGGTACTACAAGCTGAGCATAGATAAATTAGCCAATTTCTTTAACATGAGTAAATACCGCATCTAGAGTCGAACCTTTTTTTTTTAATAATACAGTGTTGAACTTTGATCATGATGAATTGGAACTCTCGGTTTCATGTAGAGGGTGACACAATATACTGTCTCGTACCACTCGCAACCATAGGCACTATTCACAAACATAGCCCTCGATGAAGGTCCAACTCCATGATCCCGAGTTTTTCTCTTTTTTTGAGAGAGAGCAATGATCCTGAGTTGTTCAGTGGAGACGTTTCGATGAGATTGAACTGGACTTACTGGAGACGTTTTCCGCGATTGAATATCTTGGATGCTTTATGCTGTAATGTATCGTGCGTTTCGTCGTCCTCAAAAGTATCGTGCGTATCCAGCAAACATGTTACATTCCATTGGCGCTGGCGCTGGTAGGGGTGTGGGAACACACACGGCAAAGAGGATGACAGGGAGGGAGGAGTTCGTTACCACTCACGGCCGGGCCCTGCTGCCGCACCTGCGCTGCCTCGCAATCGTGGTCGTGGGCGCCGGCGGCGGCTAACAAAAGCAGTGGGAATCGAAGCATCTCGGAACGATCAGATTCCCGCTAGTATTTTAGATCGGCCCAACCATCGGACGAGGGCTAATCCGGTCGGGTTCGCTCGGGCTTGGGATTCCGTCGCCATGGGCAGCCTCCGCCTCACCGGCTGGGCGTCCGCGCAGCGGGGTTATCCGGCCGCCGCCGCGCCGGAGTGGGGCGTGCGCCGCCGCCCCCACCGCTGCTGCTACGGGGTGCCGCTGCCGCGCCCCCGCTGCGCCCCGTCGCCGGCTCCGGCGGTGGCGTCCTCTCTCGGCGTCGGCGCCGCGGGGCATCTCCGGACCGGGGCGGAGCATGAGTGGCTGTGGGACTGCCGCGGGGCGAGGGATTACGCCAGGGAGATGGAGGTGGCGGTGCGGGTCGTGCAAGTGGCCTGCACCCTGTGCCAGCGCGTCCAGGACTCGCTCCTCCACCCCAGCGCTGACGCCGGCGGCTGCGTCCATTCCAAGCTCGACCGCTCCCCCGTCACAGTCGCTGGTTCGTACTTGCTGCTAATCCACCAGTTTCCCTTCCCTTCGCGAAGTACTCACTCCATTATGAGAAATTATATCGAACTGAGGACTCGCAATGAGGATTAGGTACACTGCGCTGCAATAGAAAATTGGAAATACGCTGGTGATGGATACACGATGATTACCTGGGTCACAACTCCCAATAATTAAATAGAACGGCGCCCAGATAGTTAGTTAGTTATCAATTGTCATCGACCTCTGTTGGGTTGCAGCATTATTTGCAGTGGAACATAATTTCCTACATTTGATGACGACGATTAGATATTAGTACTTGGACTGGCTGACTAATTACAACACTACCTCGTGCAACTGCTTGGTTGAATTAATAGAATAAAATAGAATTCATTGCTCCAGGATATTAGCTTATACAGAAAACTGATACAACACAACTCTTGGTCTAATGATTGCTCCACGTGTTAAGGAGATACTTTGCCTAATATGTGGTTGCAGCAGTTTGTGCCTCTGTAATTTGCATATGGTGACATTTTGCTGTGCTCCTTCACGCCAGA
The DNA here is from genome assembly GCF_002211085.1 of Panicum hallii. NCBI lineage: Eukaryota > Viridiplantae > Streptophyta > Magnoliopsida > Poales > Poaceae > Panicum > Panicum hallii. Next base: position 58,381,451 of record NC_038042.1, on the reverse strand, counting down.
TTGGGGTGTTCAAGCGATTGTAAGCTGGTTGCTTTCCAATTCCTTTCATGATGAGAACATATCGATTGTTGCTGAAGAAGATGATGAGACACTATCTAGTAGTGACGGTGTGGCTTTGCTTGAATCCGTTGTTGAGGCTGTCAATGGCTGCCTGGTTGAAGCTCCAAAATATGGACTGAGATCCCCGGAGAAAGAGCTCGAAGCTCATGATGTTATTCAAGCCATACGGAAATGCAGCTCTTCCGGAGGTCCGAAAGGAAGATTTTGGGTGCTTGATCCTGTCGATGGCACCCTTGGTTTTGTCCGAGGGGATCAATATGCTATTGCTCTAGCCTTGATTGAAGATGGAGAAGTTATACTTGGTGTTCTTGGGTGCCCAAATTATCCAATGAAAAAGGAGTGGCTCAATTATCATCAAAAGTACTATAGATTGATGTCTAAGGTTGCTCCTCCTCCATTGGGGTCCTGGCATAAGGGTTGTGTGATGTATGCTCAGAAAGGGTGTGGGCAAGCTTGGATGCAGCCACTGGTTCATGACTTTGGTAAGGTTGATTGGCGTCACCCAAGGGAGATTCAAGTATCGTCCATCAGTGATCCATTGTCAGCAACATTTTGTGAACCTGTCGAGAAAGCCAACTCAAGCCATTCCTTTACAGCAGGACTTGCTCATAGTGTAGGGTTAAGGTGAGTTCTTACTTTTGTTTTTCTGTGTAACATTGCTGATATTATTTCACCAGCTTGAAAATTTATTCATACATATACAAATGGCATGCACTGGTCGGTGCAAGGTTTTTTGTTAAATAGGATACTGGTTTTACATTTCAAAGTTCAAACAGAGTGAAATGTTGTCCAAAATGTGACTCCTGCAGCTGGTCATGCTGGCTTTTGAATGTGCTGTGTATTCATATCCTTTTTGTTTGTTTCCAGGACTCAACCTCTGCGTGTGTACAGCATGGTGAAGTATGCTGCAATAGCACGAGGTGATGCAGAGATATTTATGAAATTTGCAAGAACTGGATATAAGGAGAAGATATGGGATCATGCTGCAGGGGTGGTTATCATTCAAGAGGCTGGTGGAGTGGTCACAGATGCTGGAGGCCGCCAGTTGGACTTCTCAAGGGGTATTTACTTGGAAGGTTTGGATAGAGGCATAATAGCATGTTCCGGAGCATTGCTTCATCGGAGAATTTTAGATGCTGTTGATGCAAGCTGGAACTCATCAACACTATGATCAAAACAATAAAATCTTTGCTGCAAATAACCTCATGTTGATCATAGCCTGCAAAGGTGAATTTTACAAATAATTGTTGCTTACCCCTCTGATCAAATTTTCCTTTTTGTCTTACATTCTGATATCTCGTACAGGTAGCTTGGAGAATCGGTCTAAGTATTCATTTCTGTATTCTTATAACAATGAGGGTGTAATAGTGCCAGCATGTAGGTTAGTATTAGCTTGTCTGCTCATAAACAAGCTGTCACTCGAGACTGACAAATTGCTGGCTTTGGTCATCGATGGCGTATGTAATTTTGTATAGGCGTTTTTTGATGAAAAGCATCTGCGCATGCTTTTACTAATGATCTGTTTCTTTAAAACTTCTGCCTGTCAAGTGGCAGCCGTATTGGCTAAGACAGTTATCTGTGCATGCTCAGCACCATTTGCTGACAATTCGAATGTCTAAACCTTTGATTAATTCATCAGCTGATGTTATTGTCTGCCAGTTTTCATCCTCTATGCTATGCTTTTAGTTCTCGTTTTGTTACATGCTTTCCCTACATATGAATTACTGCTCCATATAGTCATGTCAAAAGGAACTAAAGAAGACAGATCATTTTTTTCATGCAGATTTTTGTTATGTATATGGATCAAACATATTCACCACAGGAGCACAAGTACCAGATTAATAGCAGGTCTACAGATGAGACACAATGCATGATGCTACGATGAAAACCATGACGCACATGCGGCGGAGTGGTGACTCTGTGTGATTAGCTGGAGAGCTGCACCGAGCAGCACTGGCTGAACAGCTCCTTGCTCTCGTCCTCGATGTCATCCGGCTCCATTTTGGGTTGGAAGCTGCTCCATGCTGGCTCCAACCCTGGCGGAGCGTTGGTGTCGAAGCTGTGCACTAGCGAGACTGTTCTGAAGCTGTCGTTGCTGGACGGCACCTGGTACCCGGCGAGGAAATAGAGCTGCGTGCCGACGGCGGCCATGGTGAGGTAGAGCCGCTGAGCCGACGACGGGAGGTTGGCCAGCAGCGACAGGTCTGGCAGTGCGGAGTGGTCCCAGATGCTCCAGATATTGAGCTCGCCGTCATAGACCTCGACGTGGCCCTTCCAGCAGTTGAGGCAGTCGCCGGAGCTGAACAGCCGGTTCGCCACCGCCACGATCTGGTTCGGGGGCACGTCGAGCTGCCACATCCCCGGAAGGATCTCCCACGTGCCCCTCGAGCAGTGTAACACCTCCGCCGAGCTCCGCTCCAGCGCCGACGACTGTAGCACGGTGGTTCCCGGCGTCAGAAGGGCGTCACCGGCCGTCAACGTGCTCTCTGCGAAGCCCCCGACGACGTGGAAGCTGCCTTGCCATGTCACGCCGACGCACTTGTAGCGCATCGTGCTCATGTTGGGGAGAGCCGACCACTGGCCCTTCTCCTCGTCGTACACCTCCGCCGCCGCCGTACCCCGGGCGCCGGACAGCGAGCACTGCCCGCCGGCCACGCAGATCCTGCCCCGGCACGGCGCGCACGCGAAGTCGAAGCGCGGGAGCAGGAGCGGCGCGCAGTGCTGCCACTCCCCTCGGCGCACTTCGTACCGGAGCACGTCTGCCCTCACGCTGACGTCGGTGTCGTGGTACACGCCGGCGGCGGCGCCACGCTCCCTCTTGCACAGCCGGCCGCCGATAACATACACGGATTCGCCCAGCGCGACGACAGCGAATCCCTTCAGTATGTGGCCGTCAGGGACACCCGGGAGCGCGCCCACGCGGCGCCATGTGTTGGCACCAGGCTCGTAACACTCCAGGCTGTTGTTGCTGCCGTGCGCAAAGCACGCGTATATCCTGACGCTGCCATCTCTGCTGACGACGTTATCGCCGCCGCTGCTGCTCCCGGTGCTAGAGAAGGACGGGGAGGCGGCGACGTTGCAATGCAAGGAGCCCATGGTTCTGAACCAGTCAAACCAGGTACCAACTAGCCTCTGCCTTTTCTTGTGCTATTCATCAAGTAATTACCATTGCGATTTGTGTAGCTGGGGTTGGCCGGGGGAGTTTGCAAAGCACCACACAAGTGCCTATTTATCGAGATTTGCATAGGGCATCGCCATTGTGCAATTTGCCATGCGGCTTTTGGCGGACGGAGCAATCGATGTGAAGCATAGGAAGGTGCTTATCGGTAACTCCGGCCGTGCCGTGGAATCTATCGAGCTTCTAGAGCTTGTCTTCTTCCTCGCATGAACAACGATGCTGTAAAAATATAGTGGCGGCATCGTGCAAGCAGATAGCGAACAGGGCAAGTGCTCGGCCTATCTGTTTGTACTCATGCATGGACATTGCCAATGTTGGGACAGATTTCAATGTTCCATACTGAAATCTGTCCAAGTCCCAACCCATTAAAGAAGGTTTTTAGTAAGAAGTTGCATACCATAGCAGCAGCAGAAGCAAAAAAACTAGCAAAGAGATATGGAATTTAGTAAGAAGTTTGTGAGCAGCTTCCTCCCGAAAAGAATTAAGCTTATGGCATTTGAAGCCGGAAGGACACAGAAGATAAAGAACTTCTCCAACACCATATCACTGGCATGTCCTATCTAAACATCTTCCGGTTATTAATTTCGGTATTTCTAGTCAGTCCGGAGCTCACAGACTCGTACATATTCAGGTGCTGATCAATGCCACGATATGCAAGCAAGCTGACCAAAATGCACGATGATGTTCAGTTCCGGAAAGCTCCAAGTCATTTCTTTCAGTTCTCGTCCAACCAACCTATATGACACGCGTTGGCATGTACGTTGGTATGCCTACCTTAGGCCGGGTCCTTATTTTTAGCCAACCCCTGCACTAATTATAAGCTTTGCTCCGTTGCCATGACTCTCTTGCTGTCTCAATAAGTCCCTGCCATTCTTCATCTGTTTCTTTGGTCCCTCCTTTATCCTTCCTCTCTCTCCCTGCATATATCCATGCAAATTGTCCTTGTTCTGATGGGGCCATCCATTCTCTCTGAGAGTCCTAATGTCCTGAAAGGGATTGCTGGATTCTCTTGGAGCCCCCCAGTGCTTCTCATACACATCATTCGGCCACAATAGCATAACAATCACACGACATGATATACTTCTCAGGATCAGTTAATTGTTCGTGTTCTTATTTTTTTTCTGTGGTGTAGGCTTCATTGATCCAATGAGAAGTAGTTGAGGGTGACAGAAAGCACGGTCAAGGATGGCGCCTAGCATCCTTCACCGTGCACTGTCCTTCTCTAATGTGCCCGTTCATCGCCATGATGTGCCACCATTAAAGGTCTCAATTTCGTTTGTCTTCTACAACCGATGCATCCATGAACATGGGTAATTGGATTCTACTGATGAGGAATAGATGAATTGGCAAATTAATCTGGATAAAAAATTTGCAGGAGGCCTCAGCTGCGTCCAACAGACATGAAGGCCTCGCGTTATTGACGGCAATTGCTGAAGACACTGGCTTCTGCAACCCTAGTCCTTTGCCAAATCACTTGGCGTTGGAGAAAAGCCTCATCAGCAAGATCCTCGTTCTGAGAGAGGCTCTGGATCTGCCATGTCGAAGTTCATGCGATGCGTTGGATCCGGTTCATGCCAAAACTTTACATATTTCTCACTTCGAGATCATGATGGCTTATACAAATCTGTTCTTCCCACTTAATGCAGTTACTTCTGGATACCCTGGAGGCTCTGAAGATTACATATCCGAAATGTTTATCAGGCCTATCAGGAAACCATACATCCTCTGAACAGCAGGTCTGTCATCTGAATTGAACTCCTTTTATACGTACAATGCTCTCAAAATCTCCCCTGGAAACCATCCATAAATAAAGCATGTAGCCTGTCAAACAAGGTCTATCTTAAGGAAATCTGATTTCTATACTACTGAAAAACAAACAGGGTCTTGTTCACCTCCGCAAAGTCCTCATGTCAGTACAAGAACGCAGCCAATTGAGTAACTTGGGCGTTGAGAAGCAAACAATCATAGAGAGCGAGAGCTTAGATCGTGTAGGTATGCAGTTTGCCTTGCCCAAGTCAACGTTTTGCTATCAACATATTGACGAGAAGGCTTGTATCATCGTACTGGTTTTATGGTCATTGAGTTATTACTCACTGTTGAAACTGGATTGTAGGTGGGCATGTCGCTATGATTTTTGATCAGGTGATTCCGGTGGCGAAAGAAATCTTCAGTTTCATGGAAAGCTCCACGAGTGCAAAAGCAGCAGCAGCAGCAGCAGTTCGTCCAGAAAAAAGAAGCCTCCCTCCTGCTCTCTGTCGCACCAGATCTCTGGTGCACCGCAGAAGTGCCGGCCATCATCCATCAGACAGTGCCGAGGTTGCAACACCTTGCCCAGACGGTGCAATGAGGCACGCGAAACAATTGAAATTTCAGAAACCGGTGCCGAGGCAAGAGGCGGATGAAGGCGGTTGCACCGGGGAGGGTGGCCAGACCAGCAGGCGTGATCCACCGTCAACTCCTACCGGTGACTCTGTACTGCTACAGTCGACGCCGTCGTCTATGTCCCCACATCCACTGTCGGCGCCGCCACCCTCCCCCATGCCCTTGCTGGGCATGCCCATGCTGCTGCAGTCGTTGGAGGCAATGCAGCAAGATGACAATGCCTCCCCGGCAGTGGTGTCACCCCCAGACGCACAGCCTGCTAAGGTGGCAGCGCCGACGGCACAGCAAGACACGGTTGATGTCGACGACTCTGCAATCTCCGTGTCAATGGAGGCAGGTCAGCCTAGCTCACCGTCATCCATGGACGGCAATGCCGCCGTGCCAAGCGTACTGCCGCCGCCGCCGCCGCCACTTCCGGCGAACGGAGACAGAGTGCAAGGAGGACCATCTACAGACAAACCCGCTGAGGTAGTGGCAAGCGCATCGTCTCCGCCGCAAGGAGGGCCGCCTGCAAATGTCTCACGAGCGCCGCCCCCTCCGCCTCCTGGAAACATCTCGGCCGCGCTGCGCGCCAAGAAAGCGGGCAAGCTGAAACGGTCTACACAGATGGGCACCCTGTACAGGCATCTGCGGGACAGAGTGGAAGGCCCTTGTGCGCACGGCGGCAAGAGACAGACCGGGAACAAGCCCCGGACGCCGGGCGGGTCCAAGAGCGAAGCCGGCCAGGGCATGGCCGATGCGTTGGCGGAGATGACCAAGAGGTATAGTAGCACATGCTGCGCCGCCGCCATTGGCATGAACAGATCGGTGGGTCATTCATGTGGCTGAAATGAATTTTTACCATCTTTTTTTCTGCTGTCGGAAACTTGGAACTGGAAGGTCGGCCTACTTCCGGCAAATCGAGGAGGACGCGGAGAACCACGCCGCGGCAATCCTGGAGCTGAAGGACGCCATCGGCTCGTTCGAGTCCAGGGACATGGCTGAGCTAGTGAGGTTCCATCAACACGTCGAGCAGCAGCTGGTGTGCCTGACCGACGAGACACAGGTTCCCATCGTGCTCAGTCAGAACTGTTTCGTCCTCGGCGAGCCTTTTGACATGCTGGCGAGCTGCGCTGCAGGTGTTGGCGAGGTTCGAGGGCTTCCCTTCCAAGAAGCTGGAATCGCTGAGGATGGCGGCCGCGCTCTACTCCAAGCTGGATGGCACCGTGTCGAAGCTCAAGGGCTGGAAGCTGGCTGCCCCCCTCTCGAATCAGCTTGACAGAGTCGAGGGCTACTTCAACAAGGTCTGACCGTTTGAGCACCAGTAGAATTTGCTGGGACGCACACGTCCGTCACAAGCTTGATCAATGGTTGGTGACACGGACCTTTTTTTTTTGTTTGATCAATGGTGGCACGGACTTGTGCACGTGCAGATCAAAGACGACGTGGACATGATAGAGCGGAACAAAGACGAGGAGGCGAAGCGGTTCCTGTCTCACAACATCCACTTCGACTTCGCCGTGCTGGTCCGGATCAAGGAGTGCATGGTGGACCTATCGTCCAACTGCCTGGAGCTAGCCTTGAAGGTACTACTTGTACATCTACCAGACCACACACATAGCACTTGTTCATCTGCGCACACAAAATTCACTCTCGCTGTACATGGCTGAGCTGCAGGAGAGCAAGCATGCCAGGGAGACGAGCGCAGTACAGTCGCCAGGTGCTTCTCCGCAGGCCGCAGCGCCGTCGAAGATGCTGTGGCGGGTGTTCCAGCTGGCCTTCCGGGTGTACAACTTCGCCGGCGGCCAGGACGAGCGGGCGGACAGGCTGACGGCCACCCTAGCGCACGAGATCGAGGCCCATCCCCTCTAAACACCCTAGCTCAAAGCCTACAGTGTACGTACATCCACGGAGGGAGTACCCATCACGTGTACAGTACGGCCGTATAAATACACATGGAGTTGGTCCTGCTTGCACTTTGTATTGTACCACTACCACCTCGCGTCCCCAACCTTGGACTTGACTGTAGCCATGGGCCATGGCTTGGCCGTGCGAGTCGCAGGCCGCTCTGGTGGGAGGCCGGGTTGGACACGCCACGCCATTAAAGGCGGTTGGGCTCATAAATGTTAGGGCATGTAGCAGCGGCAGCGCCGAGCGACCCCGTGCCGGCGTCCCGTCGCCGGTCATAAATGCGCCCCGGCGGACGCGACTCGACGGTGTCCGTCCGGGGGAGAGGAGGAGAGGACCGAGGCGGAAGCGGAAGGGCCGGCGCTGCAGCAACCGAAAGGCAGCAGAGCCCTCAAAAGCTCTGCGCTGCGCTGCAGCTTTCTCGGGCCGGAGAAAAGCCGAAACAAACAAACCAACGAACACGGAGAGAGAGAGAGAGAGAGAGAGAGAGAGAGAGAGAGAGAGACGGGGGCATCGGAGGGGGAGAAGGCGAGGGAGAAAGTGAGCGAAGGCGCTGTCGCTGCTGAGGACATGCTCGCGGCAGCGAGGCATGCGCGCAAACCATAGGGGGTGTCAGGGAGAGCGCGACCACTTCTCGTCCCGGTCCTCGCGTGCTCTGCTACCGGGTTGGCTTGGCTGGCTCGTAGGGGCTTCCGCTGCGCGCGGTGGTGTGTGATCGATCCGTAAGCCGCTGGTGCCGGCGATGGACGCGCAGCAGCTGGATTTGTTCCTGCGTCACCAGAGCATGGCCAACATCTGCGAGAGCGAGGTGGGTGCTTCTCTCTGTCTGGGCTCTGCCCGCCCGCGCGTCCCAATATTCTTCCTCCTTACGATTGGTTGGTGCTCAGCCGTCTGGTTGGTTTTGTTGCTAGGATGCGCTGGGGTCGTCGGAGTCGGAGCCCGCGAGGCCGGCGCGCCCGCGCGGCAAGAGGAGCCGCGCCGCCGAGGTGCACAACCTCTCGGAGAAGGTGGGTGCGCGGCCCTTGTCGCTCTCGTGCTCTTGCCGGTTGGTTGGTTATTGATCGGGTGAGAACATAGCCCTGACGCCCGCCGGTTTAATTGGTGCAGAGGAGGAGGAGCAAGATCAACGAGAAGATGAAGGCGCTGCAGACCCTCATACCCAACTCGAGCAAGGTCGACCGCAGGGGCCACCTTGTCTCCTTTTGTGTGATCCATTCTTGATTCTTATTGCGTGGGTTAGTTCTGCGTTCTTGGAATCAGGAAGCTAATTTTCCTGCTGCTTTTGGGGAATGGTTTCGCAATTGCAGACGGACAAGGCCTCTATGCTTGACGATGCCATTGAGTACCTGAAGCAGCTTCAGCTACAAGTGCAGGTGAGCAACCTGATGCTGCACTGCTAGTTTGCTGCTACTACTGATTACTAACAATTGGGATATGCTGCTGGACTACCCAGTACCAACCAACAGATGTGAACGCTAAATGACTAATGATTCAAATGAGCATTTACTTGATCGTAGTAGCTGATGACAGATAATGTGAATGTAAAGTAGCTGAATTTTCTGCAAAACTGTGAAAGCATGAGATGAAATACTAGTATCAATCAAGGTAGGGAGAAACATTTGGTGCTAGCACCTTGTAGATTTAGATGGATTTTCAAATTTTACACCAAAGTGAATCGCATGAGAGAATTATCAAATTCCATTGCTTTAACTTATGTATATGAGAAAGAATCAAGCAACAATTATGCCAAAATGGTGGCTCCTGTGGGAAAAAAAAAGTCCAGTATCACATTGGATTATGGTCTGTTTAGTAGCTAGAGTCAGAGTAATCAGGATGTATAAGTGTATAATTGATGCATTAAAGTTGTATATATCCGTTTTGAGTATGTACACTTGGGTGGCCAGGATTAATCACAATGCATGCTTCCCATCATAAAAGAGAACAAAATGTTTGTCCGTAATGTTTGGAGTAGCTCAGGAATGCTTTAGCTATTCCAGTCACCATTCATGTATTCCTCATTTATGCAACCTAATATAACTTTCTTTGTTTTTCTTTCAGATGTTGTCTATGAGGAATGGCCTGTATCTACCCCCAGCAAACTTATCTGGAGTACCTGAGGCTCTGGCACCCTCAGAAGTGTGTGCCACGCTTAACCAAAGTGGTGTCAAGGCATCAGATTCTGGGGTTGCCCTACTTCCTGTGAACCAAAGTTCTGTAGCTCATCATTCATTTGATCCACCAAATCATGACCAACGGCATAACAAATCGCTTGTCTTGCAAAGTGTCCCTACTAGTTCAACGACCATAGCTCGATTCCTTCAAGAGCCAGCTCAGGCCAACCTTCAATCCTTTCAGCTAGCTCTACCTCCTGAGGTAAATAATCCTTGTCTAGAAGCACAAGTTTGACATGAACACGCTTGTTTGCAAACATTTAGTTATACCTCACATGTATTTTTCGTGATCTGTTTCTTAACTAACCCATATAGATGATCTTCAAGGAGGACATGATGTTAAAGCATCACCTAACTTCCGTTCAAGAAACCACGTCTTTACCAGGTTTAGAGATCGTACAGTTTGAACAGCCATTGTTTGCCCATTGATGAGAACATTAGCCTTCTTACTGATTTCCCCTTAATTTGTTCCTTCAATAGGGCATGAGCTCAAGCTTGCTAGTCAGGAAACATGTATGGTTAATTCTGGTCGTTTCGATAGAGGTTCACAAAGGAAAGAAGTAGCACGGGACATGATGCCGAAAAACACTGAAAGTGTACTACTTATGCCATACTTGCACAGGTAAGCTTCCTTTTGGCCCACAAAGAGATTAAGTAGACATTGTCTCTATTAAATATGAAAAGGGATTGTCTGAAAAATAAGATGTTAATATCTTCCCTTCTAATTCCAAACATTTCCAAAATCAGTGATGATATCCAATTGTCTACTCTCTATTTGGATTGGTCTGTTTGGTATAACAGTATAATATCGTCATCTTCTTTTTCCGCAAGATTTTATACTACTTCTGAGAAAGGCATTGTGCTATATGACGAGCTCCTGTGAGCTTACGTTTCAGTTAGTGATTTTGATGCTGGTAATTTATTTACTTGCAAGTTAACCCTTTGCTGAAAGCCTGTGAATTTACTTGCAAGGTAATTTTATTGCTCTAGCATAACCCTGTGAATTTGGTGAAAATTTTCCACATTCATCATGAATTTGGTCAACTTAGGTTTTGTTAGATTATTATGAAGGACAATGTTCAATTATACAGCATCCTTTGCTAGTTTGCTTCCTCTCTGATCAAAAGCGTGTATGCTGTTCTCAAGAAATCTGGTGCCTCTACTTTTTAAGTACATATTAGCTCAAATCTGTGACTCTTGTTCTTTTTCTAACCATGGTCAGCTTGCAAAGCGGTGACGCCAACGGAGGTCTGAGGGCAGAATCAAGCTAGCTGCATGATGGATAGACTGTTCTGAATGCTTTTCCCGTTAGGATGCTTCATTTTGGCAGGACATGCAAGAGTACTAACTAGGAGAAGCAAGTTCCCGCGATCGTCAGTCCCACCTTGTCGATCTGAATGTTAGCAGCTATATCAGATTGTAGTCTGATAGACTAACTTGTAAAGAAAGGCCTCAGTCAACTTGCAAATATATCCACTATGGACCTAAGGGATATATAATCATGCATATGATGAATTAGTAAGGCCACACTGAGCAGTAATTGGGTGACTGGAATGCCTGGCCATCAGCCCATCCCATACTCCCACTTCTGTGATTCTGAGTGCCTCTTGAGGTATCCGTAATATAATGCTATCGACATTTGCAGTGATTAAATCGGGATAAACCTGGAGTTTTGCAACGGCACAGGCATGGCCATATAAGAGACTGGATGCAGGATCAAGGCAAGCTGGAGACGTGCCTAGCAACCTGAAGCAGGCAGAGGTTTTTCTTTTGGGAATATTAGATTTGTGTCACTATCAATTCCAGCATCAATATTTGCATTGCTTTTGTAGTATTCTCGGACTCATGCTGCATAAAATTTGTTTCATTTATGCTACTGTTGTACCATTTCCAGTGGTAAGGATCAAGCAAGTTTTGACGCCAAAATTGGTACGGCAGTGGCAATACCATAAACAGAACAAGGTTTATGTAGTACTAATACCATGAGTTTACCAAGAGCAATGATTTCGAAACGTAATTGGAATAATGGCACAAACTCTCCTTCCTTTTTCTTGTTCATGAAACGTAAGGCCCAAACGGCCGCTGATGGCCACGGCCTCGCAGCTCACAGGACAGGCGCACCTGAGTGCGCGACGAGGCCGACGCCGACACATCCATAAGACACAGCGGCTGCAAAAAACTGACAGAGAACCGCTCTCATCGCCCATAGCATCAGCTCGCGGTTCTTCAGCACGGCGCTCAGCTATCCCCGGGCCCCGGGCAGTGAAATCGTGCGATGGCGAACCGAAGGCAGCGCGTTGCAATGGCGCCGGCGGCAGGGAGCAGCAGCAGCAGACTTGGCATCGTGAGGCCGGCCACAAGAACCTCCTCCGGAGCGAGGCCGACTACCAGGTATAGTACGCATGGCGTTGAATTCCATTTCCATCCACCACGCACCGGCAAAATACGTCCTCTCAAATAAGCATGATAGTGTCTCCATGAATTAATATTGCGTAGGAAATGCACTTCATCTTGATGGGACAGTAGCACTAGACAAAGGAAGATAAGTCACTGGATTTCTTTTCTGAGGGTTTACATCATCAGAAAATTAACCATATTCCTCATCAAATCGTTATTTTACCAAACATTCCAGTTGTGCCACTAAGTACTAAAAACTAGCCAGGTAAAAACAAAAAAAGTATCCCATCAATTCTAAAAATGTGGTGTTTTCGACTTCCAGTCTCCAAGATGCAACATGGCCATATTTTTTTTATAAAAACATAATAGCAAAGACTGAAACCAAAAATGGTAATCATATCTACTGATAACATTTAAAAGCGGACATTCTAATACTTTTACGCATATTATTGGTCAACCATGCACTGTCATTAATCATTATAAAGAGTTGAAGACAAGCTGCTAAAGAAGCTCCGAAAATGATTAATTCAAGAAAAGAACATGCACAGTTTACATGAACGAAATAATCATAGAAGAAAAGATAGCAAAGGTAAAGTTATGTCATGCACGCACTCACCTATATGCTGTTGGTGAAGTCGGCATTCTGTCACCAGCAAACAAAGTATTCCTGTCAGCGACCTCAGCAGTAACAAATATTAACAAAAGGGTTTGCGGGATGCATTGTGATAATATTGTCCAAGCTAAACATCAAAGGTAAGTAGGTAACTTACTCTTGTTCAGAATTAATCTTCCAAGGATCTAGGGATGAAACAAAAACATAGTTTAAATGTGACGGAGGAATCAGTTAGAACGCCCCACCTAGCCAACCCGACCATAAAACCCAGGTGTTATAGTGGGAGGGGTGGGGGCCTTTATCCTTGGTCCAACATTCCCCCTACGGCGTGCGAGTCCGGCGTAGCCCGCAGCAGGTCTCAGCACACGAGAGACGCAGGGGAAATCGCGCAGCGGAAATGCGTGGCCGGGAGGGATCGAACCCAGGACCTCGGCTCTGGTACCAAGTTAGAACGTCCCACCTAGCCAACCCGACCATAAAACCCAGGTGTTATAGTGGGAGGGGTGGGGGCCTTTATCCTTGGTCCAACAGAATCAACACTGAGCTTGGAGAAAATACAATGACTAGATGCATATAAACTATTTTAATACTTATACTAGAAAGTTTCCCTCTTGCCTATTATCAAAATAGACTCAATAAGCTGTTATTATTTATTTCATATATGATAACATGAAGTGACCAATTTTTTTTAAAAAAAATGATATACCTCAGTTTGCAGAAGCCAATCAGAAGGGTTCCTCCAGCAAATTGCACTTCCTCAATCATCTTTTAGATGAATCACTAGCCATGGTGCACATTTCGTAAGTGCTGCAAATGTACAACACCCGCAACGCCAAAAGAATGGTTTTTGCTTACCAACCATACAGGCCTATTAGGAGGCAGAAAGTTAAACAGATGTCCTTAGTGATCAAGTATGCGCTAATATGAAAAAAGAAATGGCTATAGAAGAGCATATTATAATATAATAATGGCACTGGAGTATGATGATCAGGGAAGTTTAAAATTAATATTATATTTATAGTTCTGACTTGTATATTTTTTTGTGAAATATTACATGTTCCTCAATACAAAGTGACACAAATTGAAAAGCGCATCATGCCATAAAATTGGAACTTAAATTTTGAGGCTTTCAGCGGTGAAGTTGTGATAGGCTAGAGCTGAAACCCAGCATTAGCCACCAACAAGGGAACACAAATTTATTGAATATAAGCCAAATAAATATATACTGCAGATTTATCAGGACAAATTATTAATAACATAATAGGGCACTGCAAGAAGTATGATGCCATTATTGAAAATTTATGTTGCCAAGTAACTGTGATGTAATTAAGTAAAATCACAACAGGCAGAACTTAGAAACATCGCAAAGTTGGAGATTATCATATCACTGAATCTTTTTGTGGAAGTCATGCAAGCTGAAGCAGTTCAATTTTAGCAAAACCATGACGTTGCAAGAGCATGTACCTTATATTCTGATACGTAGAAACTGGGGGCATATAAGTTATTACACTCACCTGCAGAGATCTAACAGGATCCACACATATGGGAAAATGATTTCCATGAATTCTCTGTGCATCAGCCAATCAACTATCAACATTTTTTACTCAAAAATGGTATGCACCGTCTCTGTATAGAGTTCAGTAGACAGAAGTGCCGCAATTGTGCATCTACATCTAAGATTTCAACCATTTGAAATCAGTTCTGAAGTTGCTTGCTTTCTTGTACTCCTTTTTCTACTCATACAATTGTCAGTGTCAAAAGGGTGTGCCCTTGTAGCAGATTGATCAATAATACTATGTTGAAAAGAACATACACTTGATCTTACAGCTGAAGGGAAAGGGATATTGCCCTGTACCATTGATGCAAGCAATCCTGAGTGTTATTTCTTCTTATCAATTCTAGCTTCCTAATCTCTTTCCTTGTAACTCCACTTCTTACTAGAATAACATTTAGCGCCTTGAATGTTGCATCATTTGGTGGTGTGTTCGACACCAACATCTTCTTAAATATTTTAAAAGCATCCTCCATTCTTCCACCAGATACATACATTTGGATCGCAGAATTATAGCTTAGTGCTTGAGTCAGAAGTCCTAGAGCTTGCATTTCCTTGCAAATCCTGTGCGCTACATCGTAGCGACCAATTTTCTTGTACAAACACACCATCATTGCGTATGAGAATTCATTAGCGCTTCCCCTGGCCTTCAAACTTTCAAAAATCTCACGTGCTTCTTTCACCATACAATGATCACTGTAGAGATCAATCATGCAATTAGATGCATAAAGGTTGGTATCAGTATCCAATGATCTGAGTAGCTTGTATGTTTCTCGGGCCTCTGCAACATACCCTACCTTTGTATAGAGCTTAATCAAAGAATTGTAGATTGTAGCACTCTCACATAAGCCATCTTTTTTCATCAAACCAAAATATGCTGCAGCTTGTTGGACCTTTCCAACTTCAGCAAAAGCATCAATTAAAATAGAGTAGAGGAAAACATCAGCACGGATCCCTGAAGTGATCATTTCTCTAAATAGGTATTCAACCATTCCTAAATCACCATTTTTAGCAAAGCTATTAATTACCACAGAGTATGGAACACAGTCTGACAGCAGTTTTACTGCTTGCATTTTTTTCAAGTAGTGAAGAGCCTTCTTTGGCAGTTTAGCTGTTGACAGAAGTTGAATGAGAGAACTGTATGTCACGTAATCAGGTAAAATGTCATACCTCTCCATGCCATCAGCTACCTCACATGCCTCATCTAGCTTGTCTACCAACCCATATCCTTTGATCATAACATTGCAGACAGAAACACTGAGCATCTTCTTCTTTAGGCAGCATATAAAAGCCTTCTCTGCAAGAACTATGTATCCTTTCTCAACAAATGCATCAATATTTGCAGAAAAGCAATCAGAATTCATCTGGTGATGGAATCTGTCAAACCAATGCCATGCTTGCTGAAGCATCCCAGCACTTACATACATCCTCGTCAAAGCTGATTGTGTGTATTCATCTATCAAAAAGCCCCTCTCATCCATTTCTTTTAGAAGGGCTTCCGCTTTAGTGACCATGCCCCTGATAGAGTATCCATATAAGAGTGTGCGGCAGCTCACTACATCTGGTACCAAATTTTCTGCCTTCATCTTCCAGAAGTAGTACTCTGCAACATCAATATCGTTGATTTCTCTGTACAGTGAGATCAGTATATTGTAAGTCCTAGTGTCAGGAAAGCACTGGAATTCCTCCATCATCCTCACCAAAGAAGAAACTCGCTCTATTCTATGGTGTTTACCCCAAACATGAATCATTGTGTTGAAAGTAATAACACTTGGCGCAACTCCTTCTTTCAACATTTGATTGAATGTATCTGATACTTTCTCAAGTTGACCGGCTTTTCCATAAGTGTCAATCAAGGTGTTGTAAGTGTACAAGCTGTAGCGAGGGTGTCCCTCCATCCTTCCACTTGAGTCTGAGGACCACTTTCTGAATAAAAGCTCGGCCATTTCATACTCTCCAGCCTTCTTAAGCGCCTGCAGCACGATACTCATAGTGACCTCATCAGGAATCAAACCCCGCTTGCACATGTCCCCGAGCCAAAGCAAAGTCGCATGTTCTCTTCCCCCTTTGCAACATACATCGATCAATGTACCGTATGTCGAGTTGTCTGGTGCCACACCACAGGAATGCATCTCATGCCACAGATTAAGAACGAGATCCCATCTCCTGGCTCGCCCAACTGTACATAGCATAACATTGTAGTGAATCACATTGAGCTCATGGCCCCTCTCCCTGCGAAACCAGTCAAAGATCTCAACAGCCCGTCTCCAATCTTTCTGCTCCTTGAGGAGAATCGTCCTCTCCTGGTTGCTCAGTGTGTCCTTCCATGGCCAGAGCGCTTCCCCGACATCCTGGACATCATCCAGTGCCTTCAGCATTGCTGGAAGCGACCCACTGTAATGGATCCAGTTGCCTTTCTTCTTCCCTTTGCCAGTCTGTCTGGCAACCATGCATGTAACTGTCAATTCCGGGCAAATTTCATAGGTTCTAGCTGGTGCATATACAGAGTTGATCTGCAAAGTGAGGCCTTTATCTCTGCAGGGCACCGAAGCTGTAGAATTCTGTAATGGAGTCAGTGGCAGTGCAGGAACATGGAGGAAGCAATCGCACGGGATCAGCATCTCGCCCTGCCGTTATCCACCCTGAAAACCAGTGTAATGACAGTATTGTTGAGCATTTGGGAACAACAGGGACAAATTTGACCTTTCAGCTCGAATTGGAAACTGCGGGCTTGAAATTTTCAACATCAAACCTAAACTTTCTGTTCAAAATATTAAACTTTGAACTCACCGGTGTTCGGCGCAGGTTCACGTTCACGGCCGAGACGGCGGGCGGGCGGCGGCGAGAACCTCGGACCGCGTGGTGGGTGATCTCTTTCACCGCCAACGGGTGGCGGAACGCCGGAACCTACGAGGCGCGGCTGCAGCTACGGCTTCGGTGGTGCAGGGACGTGCGGCCCCGCGGGATGGGGTAGGATTCGTGGTGCGTGAGGCTGGGACGGCACCACGGGGGGCTGGGAGCAGGGGCGGAGCTAAAACAAACGCGGGTCGGCCGGTGTGTTAGCAAAGGAGGCCTTGCCCTTAGGATGCCCCGGGCAGCAGCGGCTGCGGCCAGCCCGCCATTGAGAGAGAGGGAGAGAGAGAGAGAGTTGTGTTGGCGGAGGAAGAAGATAAACGAGCTAGGCTGGTGAATGGATAATTGGGCCGTATTTGCGTTACATGGGTTTGGGCCTTGGGAGTCAATGAGTCATGGCCTGCACGGCTGCACCTGCGACTCCTTGAAGGCCGGCGGCCAGCCGGCCACGGCATCCAGCGGCGATGCGGCTCAGCTCCCATCGGCTTCGGCGTCCCATCCTTGCACGCCTCCGCTGTGACGGGGAGGAAGAGGCGCGGAGCGAGACTGGGGAGCAGAGGAAGAACAAGATGAGGGAATTCTCGCTTTCTGAATTTTTTTCTTCGTACCTGTGAATCAGGATTTTGATGCCAGTGTTTATATATTGCAACATTCCCCAAAATCATTTGCATACATGCGCTGATGCACCAATGGCTGCCCTGTAGTTTCACACAGGCTGTTCATATGAATCGAAATGAAGCAGTCACAGGTCACAACACAGAAATTATGCATTGCCACTTTCTCGAGAGCGTAGGAGGAAACAATCCCATTAACATGGAACCTGATGCTTGTCAAGATTCAAGGAAGGCTTCTTTATCCGGCAACCACCAGGGTCATTACCAAAGGCACATTGTGCTCTCCAGTAAAGAATTTCATGACTGAATTGAAAAGGGCAAATAGAAGCAACATGCACAAAACACAAGCCCACTAATCTAGATTCACTGTAAATCCATGGATTCACAGAGCAGTCACAAATACAAGTAGCTAAGCAGTCTGGCCTAAGAGATAACACATAACACCCTTTTTTGCTTGCAAACAATAGCTAAGCAAACGATGGTTGGAAGACAAGGAAATGTAGGCAACATGAGCTTCATATCGTGGTCATCAAGGCTTCATCTCCTCATCTTCCTCAATCTTTGGCGCCAGATAGAATCTAATGTAGCCCATCTCTGCGATCTTGTACTCAACCACCACTGGTAGCTCGGATGAAAGGCTGATAGTCACTTGGTCAGACAGTGAAGATGCCTTGGTGAAGGAGTTCATGTACCTCAGGGCAAACGTCAGGGAAACTGGTTCTTGCATCTCTATAATGGTAGCTTCTTCTGGCTGCATTGATACAATCAGTATCCATTAGCCAGTGCAAGCATCTCATTAATGCTGCAATATTTTGTTAAAAACATACTGAATAAAACACTATCATAAAGAGATAAAAACTCACTGGCTACAATAATAGAGAACCTTATTTGCATTTAACTTTTAAATATCAAATAAGCAACAAGTGTCTGATTCAATTCAGTGTTAGCAATACCAATTCAACCAACCAAATGAAGGTGGCAACCTCTGCTTTCTGAAATATCTAGTGTACTGGCTAGACAAATTAACAGAACGCTGGCACTGTAATGGATAACAAATTATAAGCTAGGGCGACAAAGCCTATCATCTGAATTCCATTTCTTTCACAACTTCAGTAGGTATTATGAATGTATGGCATGTTCGACCTGGTTGAGAAATTATGCATGCACATTTGGTAACTTCAGCAGATATTAAGTACCTACAAGGAAACATCCCTTGCTTTTATTGTCCCTAGAGCTTTCAGGTTACAAGCACACATAAATTCAGAGGATGGGATTTGTTCCAATTTGGGGGTGATAACAGGGTTAAAAGGTACCTTGTCAACAGTTTGGTTCTGCCTGCAGACAATGTTTGCGCTCCCAATTTCTCCTGAGGTTGAGAACTTGACGCCCTCTTTAGTCACCGAGATGACAACTACATCATGAAATGGCAACTGTTCAAACGACAAGAGCTAGGACCATCCATGTGCAACGAAGACAAATAGCCTACTGAATAAATCTATGTACCTGTGTCCCCGATGCTGCTGAGGTCCTTGCAGATCCTCATAAACTCAGCAGACGGCATGCGGACGATGGCCTGGTACTCGGAATCCGGGATGCCAAGGTGCTCGCTATCGATGTCCATGAGCTTCATCTCGAAGTCAGCAATCTTATCTTGCTCTGTTCATTTCCACAACGAAATAGCCACGGTCAGGAATAAGATAACAGCCACTAGAAGCAGGGAGGAAGAAAAACACAAGGCGAGAAGCGATTGGCCACTTACTGGGCGACTCGAACATGAATGTGACGGTGTCAGATCCATCGTCGGCCTTGATGGTGATGATGTCGTCGTTGCCGGCGCAGCGGAGCATCTTGGCCATGTTATTGAGGTTCATGCCCATGGAGAGGTTGCGGTCGCAGCGGTAGTGCTCGAACCCCTCGGCGCGGAGGAGCAGGGCGACGAGCGCGACGTGGCTGGAGTCCATGGCCTGCAGCGAGAACCCGGTCCCGGAGCAGTCAAAGTTGGCATCGGTGACCAGCTCGCGGATGGCCTCCAGGACCTTCTTGAGGAGGCTCCCCTGCACCAACCGTAGCTCCAACATCGCGGCGGCGCTCTCCTCGTCGGCGGCCGGCGGCGGATGGGGAGGGTGAGGAGATCGGGAAACCCTAGGATCTGGGCGCACGGGGTTTGGGAGGGGAGAGCGGCGGAGGGAGGGATGAAGGGGAATGGGTGGATTTTAATAGGGAACCATTTGGGGACGCGGAGCGGAAAAGGGAGGGAAATTTGGGGGAACCGCCGCCGCTGCCGCGAAATGTTTCCCTCTCCTTGCCCTGGAAGATTCACCTGACAGGTGGGGTCTCAGGAACGCGGTCCGCTATGGGATCCACCTGTCAGTTGGCAAACATGGGCGGCGGTGGTCCCTGTGTCTGTGATTTGAGAAAGGCGGGCTATCCGGAAGCAGAGGCGGGAGATGGGAATTCCTTTCCCGGCATTTCCCGCCATCTCGCTGCCTGCACTAGTTCGTGCTTCCCTTTCCCTCCAATTGTTTTCATCTTTCTTCACCATCATGTTTGAATACGAAGCAAACAACATAATGCGGGAAAAAAATATAAAATTTCGGGGAAGAATTGAAATAAATGATGCGGTAGATGGGAGTTTCAATCAGGCCAATCTGTGGGACCCATGGTTTGTAAAAGTGGATGGAACGTGGTTGCCTGATCCTTGGCATACCACGGCTGCATGTTATATAGGGGCTAAACAGCCGAGGGCATTTTGAGTTTTTGCAAAATTTCACTGTAGCAAAGGAATCTTGCTAATTTGAAGTACTAAATGAAGTCTATTTGCAAAACTTTTTGCATGGATGGGTTGTAAATCACGAGACGAATCTAATGATGCTAATTAATCCATGATTAAGCAATAATTAGCGGATGGTTACTGTAGCATCACTGTTGCAAAACATGGATTAAGTAGGCTCATTAGATTCGTCTCGCGATTTACAACCCATCCATGCAAAAAGTTTTGTAAATAGACTTCATTTAATACTTCAAATTAGTAAGATTCTTTTAGCATCTTTGCGTTTACAGCTTTTTTGCGTTTTTGCGGATGGAACTAAACAGGCCCCAAGATTACAAGAGTTGGTTTAGATCGCGACTTGGACTTGCTACAAGTTACAACAAGAATTTATCTCTACTGTATCTCTAACTATGTGAGGATCCAAATCGTGTACAGCAACCAACTATCTTACAACTCATATTACATATGAAACATATTGAGAATATAGACAAATACAATATTAAATTCCGTATAAAATAAATCATGATAAACATAGGAACCAGCATGCATAAATCTCATGTACTAGTCAGTATAAACAGCATAGCTAGGTGTCTCACGCCTTCACCCCACCCGAGCCAGACGAGGCGTGCACGCGTGTGGTGTTTTATCTTCCCTCCTCTATCACATAACTTAGAGTAGTGGAGACAACCTTCATATTTATGTTTGATCATCCCACTCCTTCATCAGTAAGGTGGGACTAAATTTATACAACTTTCTCTTGCACACATGACTCAATTTATTAGAATTTCTGAATTTTTTAATGGGCCAAGCCCACTAAAATTCCAGCAAAACATAGCTTATCTCTAACATGGTTAACAGAAACGTATTTTAAAGAATTGTTACCACTTATTATTATAGAATGTGAGGCATATAAAAAGTAATAATATCTTAACATCATACGTGGAGTAACAATTCTAAGTTGATTTTTAAAAATTCTGTAATCTTTTTGTCACCAGATAGACTGATCGAGCCTGATCCTGTACTTCTGGAGTACACCGTTTGAGTTTGGACTATGGCTACAATCTACAGAAATCCACATCTGACCCTGTTTTGATGAACTGGAAGCGAACAAACGGCAAACGGGGCCCTTATGTGGACTCACCGCAAGCAAGGCTTTCACTCAGGTGGGCTTGCGTGTTTGCTCGGCGAGATCGCATTTCCAATGGGCTGCGCGCCCGCGTGCTGTGCTGGGCCTGATCCGCCCAAAGCCCTCTTGTTGTTTTATCTCGACGCCAATGCGGGCTGCACTGGCGACCGTGGCCTGTTTACGTCAGAAAAAAAAAGTTGCGCGCCACGTTGCGTGGCCCGACGTGGCCCACTCGAGAAGAAATGTGGACCACGTCGGGCCACGCAAACAGGCAGCCCCGCGGCGGAGGAGTTTTTTTTAAAAGGGGATAAAAAAAAACAAAATTCGAAAAAGGGGTGCCAGTTGGAGAAATTTAGGGAAATGGGTGCCTCCCGCCCGCTGGGAGGGCGGAAAGGAGCCTCCCGCCCAACCATAGGGCGGGATGCTCAAAAAAAATTTCCAGGGACCTCTTCGCGGATAAGAAAACTTTTTTTATTCGCGAATAGGTCCCTGAAGCAGGCCTCCCGCCCGGCCACTGGGCGGGATGCCTCCTGGTGCATTGTTATTTCATGTGTGTGTGTTTTCTGGCTTCCAAAATTCGTAACAATTCACAGAAAAATCCAAAAATAGCAAAACTAGTTTTGTTAGAAACTAGATTTCAAACTCTATAACTTTTGTTAATGGAGTTTAGTTTGAAACAAAATACTTTTACCCCTATTTTAAAACTAAAATTAAAGAAAGTTTATGCTTAACTTTAGGATTTCATGGTTTGTTGTTTATGAAGTTTGGTATGACTATTCTATAAACTCTAGGTACCTTTGTGCAAAGTTTTAAACTCAAATTTGATGTAAATTTAACTTCTTTTGTCTTGAATTTTTCAAATTTGAAATGTTAACTAAACCTAATTATAACCCTTTTATAATTAAAATCTATTGTTATTCTCTAATGTGATATTATTTAATATCTAATATATAGTCAAAGTTCTAAAACCTATAAAGTTCTAAAACCTATAATCTTATGCTCCTGGTCCATTTTTGTTATATTTTTTCTTAGATTATTTGTTTCAGAAACTATTTGAAATTCAGAATTTTTTCAAATATAAGATTCATTCGCCATACTCTTATGTATGCACATAAAATTTTAATTCAATTTTCCAAGGAAGATTACGGTATCTAAAACTCGTACGAAGATAGTTAAACGATAACGTTTGCAACGTAGAATCTAAATATTACGATAGTACAATACATGAAGCCATTTAAAATAAAATAATATGATAATAAACATTACAAATATTACAAATACATGAATCCAAATATTGTGTCTTCAGTCAATGCGGCAAATATTACAAATACGTATCTAGGTCTGATAGAATCTCAACGCAGCAAATATTACATATGAGCAAACAACGTTTAAATAAAATTACAACTAAATGATGCCTGATGACGTACTAGCACTCGATCGGCGACGTCTCCCACTTCTTGATGCAACCGGAGGTCTTCCATCTGTAGCATCACCTGTAGGGCCAGCTTCAGCACAACTGGGGCCAGCATCATTGGTTGGACAACGTTTATACGTGTGTCCAATCTGATTACATGCACTGCAGCATTGTATCCTCGGACGGAGCTCTGACTCATCCATATCATTACGAATACGCCGTGACTGACGGCGTCCTCTCTTAACCCGTGATGATCTTGGGTCTGGAATATAGATAACAGGATTCGCTGTCTCAGTGAACGATCCAACCAAACGGAACCCATAGATCTCATACTGCCAGGTGCTAGCAATTGTCTCCTTTCTGAAGTAATGTGAAACATATATATCGACAGGATGTCCAATATCCGCACAAGCAGCCATTACATGAGAACAAGGTAAGTGCAGCAACTTGGGCCTCATGCATGAGCAACAACAAGTTCCATCGAACTTGAGAATGCACTCCTTTACAGGAGTTTGACGTCTCATGCCATGTCGCGCCCTATCTTTAGGAGATACCTCAAACTTGAGCTCCTGTGTTCCACATTGCCGTACATGGTGTAGCCGGGCGCTTTCTGCCTTCTTAGTCATATATTCTGTTACCTTGAATCCAAAATTTCTGTCTGGATCTCGCATGAATATCTGATTTTTAGTGAACCGCTCCCGAAAGTAATCGGTACACCCGCGGACAATGAATTCAACAATTGCAACCAGTGGAAGCCCACGAACACCTCGCAGCACCCAATTGTAAACTTCGGCGAAGTTGGTGGTCATTATACCGTACCTTGCACCATCGGTATCATAAAGTAACGCCCACTTCTCCTTAGGTTCATTCTCAATCCATTCAGAAAATTTTTTCACCGCTGACCCAGATCTTCTGCGAGTACGTGCAGTATCTGTTGGCAAAGAGCACAAAGCCTCTGCTTCATCCTGTGCAGTTATGTTTTTTGGTGCGTCCTCGGCTCTTTTCTTCCCGGTCAGTTCATCAAGTTTCTGCCACTGCTTGTTAAATTTTTGCTGATTCGTTTCCTTGCATAGCCTCTTGAACATATCCATAAGGTGCTTGTTCTTGAATTGCCTGAAAATGTTTGCACCGATATGCCTCATGCACCACCTACTGCGAATATCACGCCACTTGGGCGGCTCTCCGGTCTCCACACACCCCTGCTGCAAATCTAGAATTGCCCTCAGTATGCCGGCGTGACGATAATGAATCAGGCAGACATCTTCCCTATCCCGAACGACTGCAAGCTTAACCCGTTCCAGAAACCAGTACCAACTGTCTGTGTTCTCACTCTCAACAAAAGCAAAAGCAACAGGCAGCAATTGATTGTTTCCATCCACTCCAATAGCTGTCAGCATTTGCAATCTATACTTTCTTGTGAGAAAGGTCCCGTCGATGCACAGGATAGGCCGGCAGTGATGGAATGCGTTAATGCATGGACCTAAGCTGAAAAAGACCCGCTGCAATATGTGGGGCGGACCTTCTCCTCTGTCTAGAGTTTTCAGGTCATAGTAGCTTTCAGGATTTCTCTGACATAGGACGGCCAGCATTCGAGGAACATTATCATATGCAGCCTCGAACGTACCAAACCTCATCTCCAACACCTTTTGTTTTGCACTCCACGCCTTACTGTATGAGATGGTATACTTGTACTTTTCCTGAATGTACCTGATAATAGACTTTGGTTCATATGACAAGTTCTGTACTATCGTCCCGTACATCTCATTTGCGATGTATTGCGACGTGAGGTTGCGATGGCTCTTCTGCACCCCAGGCAAATGACAAGTGTGCTGAGTGACAATGGAGCATTCCCAATAATCTTTTCATTTACCCTTGTAGGCATGCACCCGCCATGGACAGCCATCCTTCACACATACTACATCGTACTTACGAGATTTGCACTCGACTGTCTTAAACTCTCGCATAAGAGAGAGAGACCAGCACTTAACAGCTTCCTTCACCTCTTCAATTGAGTGGTACCTTGCACCCTGGATAATTTCATTCTCCCTGCAATCCGAAGGCCAGCTACATCCGTCATCTACGACAAGATGACTGAAGTCGCTGCTTACCCAATCTTGAGGCACATCATCGTCATCATCAGACGAATCGGCATTCATTGCTTCATCCAATTCACGTTCTTCGTCTTGCAGCTGTTCAACAATAAAGGGTATGTTCTCCCCCTCATCAGCTACGCATTGAGGTGCTGCGGTGTCACCTGCCTCAATGTTTGCCTCCTCGACTTCTTCATCAATATTTTCATCCCCCGGACCAGCTTCAATGTTTATCAAAGGGTTTTGGTGCACACTGACAAGGAGTACCAGTGGCCACTGCCAATGACTTGCATTTTGCAGATAAGTTAACCAGTCCTCGTTGCTTGCAAGTGGCATAAGCTCCCAGATCAAAGCGTGAGTGGTACGATTTATGACGCATTGAACACTCACAGTGTGTGTCTCCTGATTAATCTTTAGTCCCCTCATTAACCAGTTGCATAAGGATTCAAATGTCCTCTCGTGCGGTCTGGTAATTCCTCTGACCGCACAGTTGAATTCACTTAAATCTACCCCATTCGGCCCATAAATCACATTTCCTTCTCCGTAATTGTCGGTACATACAGATAGGGGTACCTCCTGCTAGGGTGTCCAGGCCCTGGTACTTCTCATAATCCACGCTCCCCCTCGCCTCTGGGCCACGTGGCATACGGCCTCCGGGCCTGACAGCTGGGACCACGGTCTCCGGACCCTCCCCAAGCTCCATGAGGTCCGGGGCCTCTGCACGCCCAGACGGGTGGGAGAGCTCTCGAGTAGCCCCGCGGACCCGGTCTCCCCTGGGAGGCCCGGGGGCGCCACGTGTGATGGCCGGACTATCACAGGCCAGCCCGCTCTGACCGGTCTCGGGGGCCCGGAGCCCCCTTCCCCCGGGAGGGGGTCCGGTGCCGCCATGTGCAGCCCAGCGGGAGGAGCGGGGCCGGCCCCGCCGCGTGCCTGCGGCCGGAGGCCCCTTGCGGGTCGCCTCTCCACCTACCCGCATTTAATGCGGTGGCTGGGTCGGGTGCGCCAAAGTCAAAAGGCGCGGCCTGCCACTGACACACGGGGCAGGTAGGCTGACACCACGGGAAGCCCGCCTGATCTGAAGGCGGCGCGTCGTATCACCGCGCACAGTGCGCGGACTGTGTGCAGTCCCGTCACGGCGCTGCGCGTGTGATGATGGTCTGTAATAGGCGTGTTAAGGCTTGCGCTGTAACAGTGCGCATGGCACGAGCCAGCGCCGGCTCGCCCCCTGACAGGAGGTCCCATCCCAACAGTGACAGCACGGCTTCACTGTTGGGCAACGCTGACACCAAGCACTGTACAAGACAAGGCTGTACGCGGCCATATCCTGGCTGTAGATACGCACATCAACTTCTCGATTGAGAGGACTACGGAGAGGAGCTCGAGGAGAAGACCTCCTTATCTCTCGTAGAACGGCCCCTGTTGGCCGGGCCCACCTGTCGGGGCCCCGCACAGTGTAAGCACTCCCCTTGAACTATAAAAGGGAGAGTGCACTCGTTAGAAGACAGATTTCAGGTAGCACACACACAAGCTAGGCCGTTTTTCATTCAGGCTTACGCTGCCAATACTAACTGAAAGGATCGATGGACCAAGAGGGGGGGGGGTGAATTGGGCCTTTTCAATTTCTAAAACAAGATAAAACAACCTTAACCTATGCAAGAACTAGAAAGGCACCAATTCACCAACCGGGTAACTAAACAACCTACACAAGCTAGTTAAGATGAAAAGAGATAAAGCCTAGCAAGGTAGAGCTAACTAGTGATTCCTAAATCAAGCACATGAATGAATTGCAAGAAATATAATGCTTGAAATAAGTAAAGTGGACAAGGGACAACCGGATTTTTTCCCGTGGTATCGATGTGTTGGCACACACCCCTAATCCACGTTGTGACACTCACAAAGAGTATTGTCACCTCCCAAGTCACCAAGACGAGGGCGCTCACTAAGAGTCTCCGTTCACCATCCCGGTGTGGTGGAGATCAAGCCACGTACAAATCTCTTCTCCGGGCTTCCACAATCCTTGGCAAGCTCCGCGAGAATCACCTCGATCACCAAGATCGCCTAGGTGATGCCAATCACCAAGAGTAACAAGCTAAGGCCTTCACTTGAGCAAGAACCAATCACAAAGAATGGATGCACACAAGCTTCTCTCTACTCAAGTCCTTAATCTTGCTTCTTGAATGATTGAATGAACAAGTGTATGAAATGTTGAAGCTCAAGGTGGCTCTTGACTATAGTATGTGTGTTTGGATGTTGCCTGGTGTCAAGAGTAGTAGAGTGACCCATTGGAGGGGTATATATGGGCAGCTCACACGAATAGAGCCGTTGGAGAAAAAGCTGCCAGAACACTGCGTAGCGCCGGTTAATCCGACGTCCCTCCAATAGTCATCGTCGGTTGAACCGGTGAATGTAGACTGCCACTTCTGAAAACTAGCCGTTACAGCTTGGGCAGATTAACCGTCGTTGCATCGGTTTATCCGGTGAGTGTAATCATCCTTTGATCAACAGAAATACCAAGTCACTGGACAACTGCACCGACGTCCATTTTCAAATATCGTCGGTTTAACCGGTGAGTCTATTTGTCCACTGATCAACTGAAAACCGAGTCTCTGGACAACTGCACCGACGTCCAATTTCAAATAACGTCGGTTTAACCGGTGTGTTGATTTGTCCAGACCTGCTGACCTCGTTTAACCGACGTATATAAAACTTGAAGCGTCGGTTAAACCGGTGAATAGGATTTTTCTGATTTTGCCTATTCTGACTTGAGTCTTGAATGAAGTCCAAATATTCTTGAGATATAAGTTGAGAACCACTTATTTGAGCTTCTAGAAACCTGAGTGACCATTGTGTGCATCCATTTTCAAATGACCATGTCCATGCTCAAGTTACTAAGCCTAAACCCTTCTTAATAGTGCGATCACTACAAAACTACAAAACCTATACTAACCTAAGTGTCCTTCTCAACCTTATGACACTTAGGACTAGAAAGATCCTTAGTCTTGACACATTATAGAGTTGAATGCCGAGATCGCCTTTTTGAACAATGAAAATTAGGGGCCTCTTTTGACATATAACCCAATGAGCAATAATGATCTATAAAGCTGCACAAACTCATTAGTCACAATAATGGTTGTCATTAATCACCGAAACATACCTTAAGGGCCTAGATGCTTACAATCTCCCCCTTTTTGGTGATTGATGATAACACAGACATAAATAACGAGAGAGCGAGAAGGATATGGCAAGAATAAACACAGGCAAACTCGAAAGAAAGGAACCAAAGAGCTCAAAGGCTCAAACGAAATCCATAGATATGTCTCAAAAGCTCAGCATGCTCAAGTGACAAATGTACATATCCATGAACTAAAACCAAATATAAGACAATATATGATACAATAAGAAACAACAAAGTCCTGATCGAGCTCTCTCTAAAGCTATCCTCCCCCTGACTCCCTCTCCCCCTTTGGCATCAAAGCACAAAAAGGCTACTGATCTGGGTGCCGCGGGACGGCGAGGAAGCGATCCGGGTCATCGTCGTCGTCGTCGTCAGACGGTGGATCCTCAGTGACTGCCGGTAGCTGCTGATCTGAAGGACCTGCTGGTGCTGAGCTGACCGGAGGTGTAGCAGTAGTCGAGGCTGTCGTCGAGGCCCTGGTGCTAGCACTGCCTGGGAGAGGGTCCGTGGAAGTAGTAGCCGGCTCAGCAGAAGATGTGTCAACATCTGAAGTGGTGAGTGCTGAAGCTGCCGGCTGTGAAGACTGCTGAAGTAAGGACACCTCTCCGCCTCCCCCTGAAGGTAGTGGCTGTGGTACTGCGGGGAGGCCAACTGACTGTACGGCAGAGGGTGACTCCTGGAAGAGTGAGGTCGCAGGCAGAGGAGAGAAGAGAGGACGACTCGCAGACCCAAGAAGTGCTGACAGTGAGAACATGATCTCTGGGGTCGCGGAGGAAGCTGGAGCAGTAGGGGCCGGAGCTGGTGTGACTGCAAGTGGAGGTGCTCCGGTGCCCTGAAGGCCTGACTGTCCTGGCTGCTGAGGAGCGAGTCCGGTGTGAGAATATAACTGTGAAATCATCCCGAACATCGCCATCATGCCCTGCTGCATCTGCTGAAACTGAGCGTCTGTCCTCTGAGATACTCGGTCAATGAGGCCGACAAAACGCTCCTCTGTAGCGGCTCGCTCTCGGGCGGCCTCCCTCTGTATCTGTGCAAGCTGGGCCTCATGGGCTCTCCTGGCCTCCTCCTGTGCCCGGCGATCCTCCCTCTGCTGTGTGACCAGCTGCTGTAGTAGTGCGGTGAGCTCAGACGGCAGAGACACCTGAGACTCTGAAACTGTAGTAGTAGCAGCTGTCACTGGAGCTGGCTCTCCTGAACCCCCTGCCTCGTGATCATGACTAGCTGGAGCAGGTGCAGGGAAGTACTCCTCATCCTCGGAGGAGTCTGACTCTAGGTCTGACCAATGAATCTCATCATCTCCTCCGGGAAGCTGTGCCTCTGCAGCAAGTAATGCCTCGTCCTCCTGGGCCACTCGGGCCTGTACCTCCGGTGACAAACGTGCCATGGCAGCACGATCTGCCTGTCTCCCTCTCCTCCTGTCTGAGGGTGCTGTCGGTCTGTAGACTGGAAACCAGGGGACCTCGTCCTGCCGGTAGACTGCACTGACGGGTGACTCAGCTGGTACTATCATGGAGCAAATGAAACTGATCCAGTGAGCATAAGGAAACTGTCGTACTACGCCCATCCCGTCAGTGATAACATCCTCAATCTCTGCCAGAATGAAATCAACAATATCGAACGGCTCGTGAGTGAGGATGTGAAGAAGCAGTAGCTGCTGCAGACCTGTGAACCCCTCTGGGTAGCCACTCCTCGGGAGCAAAGTCCTCCGGAGTGCCATGTGAACTGCGTAGGCCTCTGGGGTCAGCAAGCTGGGGACTCTGGCGTAGGAGGCTGGAAAGGGCTGGCGGAAGCACTGAGAGATCGCCTCGTGAGAAGGTGCAATCCCGCCTATCATGGCCCTGCGAGGTGGATCTGCATCACCGTAGACCATCTCGTGTAGAGAGACGTCAACAAGATCAACTCCAAGTATCCCAGCAAGTGTCGCTCTGGACAATCCAAATACCTGCCCTCCAAACATGAAGTGAACTGCTCTGCGCTCTGGGGCAATCCAAGCTGTGGCGTAGAAAACCCTGACCCAATCCTCAATATACCTGTTCCTCTCAATCGAGAGCAACCTGGGCAGACCTCTGAAGTGCTCGAAGTGCTCCCTGACATCTGCTCCCCCTGCAGCTGTCCTCAGTGAAACCCAGTCGAGAACCCTGTGAGGGAAAATCCTGTGGCCCCGCCTCTGGTAGGTCTCGTAGAAACTGGCCTGAAGAAGTGTCCAGAATCTGCGATCGACCCGGCTGTCTCGTGTCACGGGAAACCACTCCTCCTCCTGTACACTCCACCTGAGCCTCTTGACCTTTGCCGCATTGGCCTTGGTCAAGTTCTGGAGCAGCACACCTGGCTCCAGACGCACGACAGTGTCCATACGGAACACTGCGCGCTCGGCCGCTAGGGCCTCGGCTCGTCGAGCTGCTGCTGCTGCTGCGGTGGACCTGCGAGGCTCCTGTGGCTGGTGACCTCCTCGCGTCCTAGGTCCAGTGCGACGCTCGGTCGCAGGTGAGGGCTGCTCTGCAGGGGACGTCTGCCGAGTGCGGCCAGAACGTCGTAGAGCTGGTGACTGAGGTGTAGCCTGCCCCTGAGACTGCTCAGACTGGTCTGTCGCTGACTCTGACTCGGACTCTGCCGCTGAGACTGACTGCGCTGACTCTGCTGCTGCTGCTGCGGCTCTGGTGGCCCTGGCTCCTCTGATTCTGCCCATCCCTCTGCCCCTGCCTCTGCCTCTGCCTGGCGGATCCCTGATCGCAAATGGACGAGCACGGCCAGACGCCTGCTCCTCGGCGGCCTTAGCCACCATCTCGGCCCTTTCGGCCTCTCTCGCTGCGCGAGTCCGCTTGCGCGCGGGCTCCTCAACCACGATCTCCTTTCCTTTCCTCTTGTCACGGCCCATCACGATCACAGATAGCAACAAGACGCGGTGACACGGCAGTGACGTCGACGCGGTGGCGCAAGGGCTCGCTGGTGCGGTGGCGCGCAAGTGGTGAAAGGCGGCGGCGCGGTCGCAATGCAGGCGGTGCTTGCGCACGGCTGGGCGCGCGGAGCGATGCAAGACGCGGGCACGGCTGGTGCCGAGCGGCAGACGGCGGCGGCGCGGGCGGTGCGGCGGCGAGGGCGCACACGAGCTGCGGACAGCGGCGCGTGTGGCGATGCGAGGACGCGAGCGGGCGCGGGCGCGGGCGCAGGAACGCGGCGGCGCACGGACGGCGAGCAGCGGCGGCGCACGGACGACGAGCGGCGGCGGATGGCGACGGCAGTAGGTGGCGGCGGACGGCGGCGGCGTGACGGGAGCTAGGGCGAAGGCGAGAGGTCGAGCGGGAAAAGAGAGCGCGTGAAGGGTCGTGACCGGTCAAGAGAGAAATATGACATGTGGACCCCGCAATTTTTCTTATCGTCGGTTGATCCGACGCTTAGGTTTTGAACACCGGTTGATTGCGTCGGTGTAGTTTACCAGGAGCTCTGCCAAATCTGTATCTGTACGCCGGTTGAACCGATGATCTGAAAAGTGAACTCGTCGGTTGAACGATGCAAATAACAGTTGATTTTCAGGTCAGAATTGTGTTCTGTTCATCGGTTGATCCGATGCTGCAAATTGTGTATACGCCGGTTGAACGCCTGAAATGACTGAGCTGTGGCTGACACTTAGTAACGCCGGTTAAACCGATGGGTATAGATCCATTGAACGTCGGTTTAACCGGTGAACCCAAAAACCCTCTCTCAGCTCACTTTTCTATGCTAAGTCCAATGAACTTATAAGATTCAACTAAACTCAAGTTAATGGACTTGCATAGGCGACCTTACCCCTCAAAGTAGGATAGCTTAATAACTTAAATAGTTTTTCTTTTCAAGGTCAAGGATAAGTCGCAAGAGAGACAAAGCGCCAAATTAAAATGTATGAGCCATGTCATAGGAATATTGAAGGAGAAAAGCTTCAAACTCACCATGACATTGCTCACTAGGCAATAACGCACCTAACACTTTACTCTTTTCACTTCTCATGAATTAAGATCTTGCATGTAAAAACAAGTCTCATCTTCATCA
Source organism: Panicum hallii (assembly GCF_002211085.1). Classification (NCBI taxonomy): domain Eukaryota; kingdom Viridiplantae; phylum Streptophyta; class Magnoliopsida; order Poales; family Poaceae; genus Panicum; species Panicum hallii. Next base: position 58,349,146 of record NC_038042.1, on the reverse strand, counting down.
AGTGATCTCCTTTGTGACTTTTACGCATGCAATGATAATGCAAATTACAAACATATGCGAAAGAAAGGTAAACATGAGATGCATAATTATATGACAAGAAATGCATAGCGAGAATTTAAGATCTACTTGTCAAGTTTGATCCCACGGAAAGCTTCATCATGATGAGCCTTTCTACAAGCCTAGAGGAAAACAAGTGGACCACCACCTCTAGCTAAACCCTTGCTCATCACTATCTTACCATGGTTAGACAAGTGTCCTATATGTATGCATTTTTCTATATGACATGACAACTTACATGACGTTTGCCGCATCTAACACATTTAGCTCATTTCTTAGCCTAACAAAGGTACTCTCGTCTAAAGGTTTTGTGAAAATATCCGCCAATTGCTCCTCGGATCTCACACCTTGAAGGGAAATGTCCCCCTTGGCTTCGTGATCACGCAAGAAGTGATGGCGAATATCAATGTGCTTTGTGCGAGAGTGTTGAACCGGATTCTTGGCAATTTTTACGGCACTTTCATTGTCACAAAGGAGTGGTATTCTTCCTAGTTTCACACCAAAGTCCAGAAGGGTTTGCTTCATATATAGAATTTGGGCACAACATGCACCGGCAGCTATATATTCCGCTTCCGCGGTGGACAAAGCCACGGAATTTTGCTTCTTACTCGACCAAGAAACTAGAGAACGCCCAAGCAAGTGGCAACCCCCGGAGGTACTCTTGCGATCGACACGGCTTCCGGCAAAATCCGAATCCGAGTATCCCAAGAGATCTAAGCTAGCGCCTTTGGGGTACCACAAGCCTATGCTAGAAGTGTGCTTGAGATACCGAAGGATCCTATTCACAGCAGAAAGATGTGATTCCTTAGGGTTAGCTTGAAAACGGGCACACAAGCACACACTAAACATTATATCGGGCCTAGATGCGGTAAGGTAAAGCAAAGACCCTATCATAGAGCGATAGAGAGATTGGTCAACCGGTTTACCGTCCACATCCAAGTCGAGATGCCCATTGGTTGCCATGGGTGTCTTGATTGGCTTACATTCATCCATCTTGAACTTCTTCAAGATATCTTTAGTATATTTTTCTTGATAAATGAATGTCCCTTCCTTCATTTGTTTGACTTGAAAACCAAGGAAGAAGGTCAATTCGCCAATCATGGACATCTCGAATTCCCTAGACATCATGGTAGCAAACTCATGGCTTAGTAAATCATTAGTTGAGCCAAAGATAATATCGTCAACATAAATTTGACAAATAAAAAGGTCCCCGTTGACGTCTTTTGTGAACAAGGTGGTGTCCACCCTCCCGATCTTGAAGCCTTGCATGATTAGGAAGTCACGAAGCCTCTCATACCAAGCCCTTGGAGCTTGTTTGAGTCCATAGAGTGCCTTGTGCAACCTATAAACATGGTTAGGATTCCTCGGATCTACAAACCCGGGAGGTGCTCAACATAAACAAGTTCGTTAATAAAGCCATTTAAGAAAGCACTTTTCACATCCATTTGATATAACTGATATTATGATGTGAAGAGTAAGCAAGAAGAATGCGGATAGCTTCAAGTCTTGCGACCGGAGCAAAAGTTTCACCAAAATCCAAACCTTCGACTTGAGAAAACCCTTTTGCCACAAGTCTTGCTTTGTTGCGTACCACCACCCATGTTCATCTTGCTTGTTCGAAAGACCCACTTTGTGCCGATGATGTTCTTGTCTTTCGGAGGAGCTTCGAGGACCCACACTTCATTGCGGGTGAAATTGTTCAACTCTTCTTGCATGGCCATCACCCAATCCGAGTCCTCAAGTGCTTCCTCTAAGCTAGTGGGTTCAATACAAGAAACAAACGAGTGATGTTCGCAAAATGAAGCATGCTTAGAACGAGTTCTTACTCCTTTGGAAGGACTACCAATGATTTGACCAATTGGATGATCCTTGGAGATGCGACCATGCTTCACTAGCGGTATTTGCGTGGATGCTTGTTGGGGTGGATCATGAGTGACTTGTGCTTGTGGTGGAACATTTTGCTCTTCTTGTTCTTGGACTTGGGGCGTTGGCGTTGACACATTTTCTTGAGGTAGTGGATCAACTTTATCTTGATCTTCATCCACTAGGGGTGCCGTGGGGGTGCTTGGTGTAGATGTGGAAGGTCCTCCCCCTTGATCATTGCCTTCATGCACCTCTTCCGGCTTGATATCCCCAATGGACATCTTCTTCAAGGCTTCTTCAATCTCTTCATCCCCTACATTTTCATATCCAACTACCTCCTCTTGGGAGCCATTAGATTCATCAAACTCCACATCACATGTTTCTTCAACTAACCCGGAGGTTTGATTGAATACTCTATATGCTTTGGAGTTTGATGCATAACCAAGAAAGAAACCTTCATCACATCTACTTTCAAACTTACCGAGCCTTTTCTTCTTATATATGAAGCATTTGCAACCAAAGACTCGAAAGTATGATATATTTGGTTCCTCCCGGTGATGAGCTCATATGGAGTTTTCTTGAGTAGTCGGTGAGGATACACACGGTTGGATGCATGACACGCCGTGTTGATTGCTTCCGCCCAAAACTTCTCGGACGTGCCATAATCATCCAACATGCTCTTGCTAGGGTGATGAGTGTCTTGTTCTTCCTTTCCACCACTCCATTTTGTTGAGGCGTGTAGGTGGCGGAAAACTCATGTTTGACTCCTTCTTTATCGCACCATTCTTCAATCTTCATATTTTTTGAACTCGGTGCCGTTGTCACTCCGAATCTTCACGATTGGGGAATCGTATTCCCTTTGAGCTTTTCTTGCAAATGTCTTGAAGATTTCCGGAGTTTCACCCTTATCGCCTAGAAACATGACCCAAGTGTAACGTGAAAAATCATCAACGATTACTAGGCAATAGAGGTTACCACCAATGCTCTTGTATGAAGTTGGACCAAAGAGATCCATGTGTAGCAGCTCGAGCGGCTTGGAGGTAGACAACATCGTCTTGATGGGATGATGAGTTGCAACTTGCTTCCCGGCTTGACACGCTTTGCATAGCTTGTTCTTGTCAAAAGTGACGTCCTTAATGCCGGTGATCATCCCTCTCTTGTGGGCTTTCTTGAGGTTGCTCATGCCAATATGAGCCAATTCTTCTATGCCAAAGCCACCCAAGAGACGACTTGGTGAAGAGGCAAGTCATGGTGCTTGTTTGCTTGAAGAGAAATCCACCAAATAGATATTGCCATGCCTAAACCCCGTGAATACCAAAAGACTTGTCTTTTTCATGAGTCACTACAACACCATTCTTGTCAAAGGCACACGTTAGTCCTAGATCAACCAATTGTGCAATAGAAATGAGGTTAAAACTAAGTGCTTCTACAAACAAAACATTTGAAATGGATAAATCTTTTGAAATTGCAATTCTACCCAAATCTAAGACTTCCCCTTAGAGTTATCACCATAGGTGACATGTTCATGATCGCCGGGTCTTCAAGTGAGGTGAACATGCTATCATTGCCGGTCATATGTTGAGAGCAACCGCTATCAAGTACCCAATGTTTTCCCACCGGCTTTGTAGTTCACCTACACACATGAGAATTTATTTTTGAGTTTTCAGAACCCAAACAAGCTTTGGGCCTTGCACATGTGTGACAAGAGCTTTTGGGACCCAAAGTTGCTTGGGAGCTTCTTCTTTGACTCCTTAGCAATTTTGCCAATGAACTTGGCCTTCACCTTGCCCTTCACTTTACTCAAGAGAAAATGATTATTTTGAAACATTGATGAGTAATTCTTGGGTAATTTAGGAAGAGGACGTGATGGTAAAAGTGCACTCCCTAGTGTGTGCCCGTGACTTGGCAATGTTGACAATATGAGCCAACTTCCTTGATGAAGCTTGTCTTGATCTCCGGAGAAGGAGTTGTAGCCATGTTTGGCTCCGGAAATGAACCAAGACCTCTCTTACCATAGTCACGGGCATTGTTAAAGAGAATCTCCTTGTGGATGTATTCTCCCCTTGAGAGTTCTCCACACTACTCTTGAGGCTCGCCACTTGATCCATCAATTCCTTTTCCCTAGAAGAGGCAAGCTTGGGCACAACATTAGTGGCATATGCATCAATGAGTAGGTCATCACATGAAGTAGAAGCATTGACCTTTTCATTAACAACTTTCTCAAGACTTGGGTCAATTACTTCATAAGCAAATTCAAGTTCTTGATACTTGTGAGCCAACTCCCTATGCTCTTGTTTGAGCTTTTTGTGGCTTTCTTCAACTTGCTTAGCAAGTACAAGTGACTCATTGTGCTTTTTGAGCAAGTCATTGTACTTACTAAGTAAGTCGGAGTGGGCAAGCTCTAACTTGGCATGAGTGCTCTCAAGAACTTTAACTTTGCCCTTTTCCCTCTTGATGACGGATGTATACTCATTGATGAGGTTAGTAAATTCATTTGAATCAAGCTCTTCATCACTATCATCTTCACTATCTACCTCACATACCTTGGTGTTACCTTTTGCCATGAGGCACATAGGAGGCGGAGGTAGAGATGGTTCTTCATTGGTGAGGGCGATGGTGACAATGTCTTCTTCATCACTTGAGTCTTCGCTTGATGAGACATCGGTCACCCATTCTTGTTTCTCCACCAAAAAACTTTTCTTGGTATGCCCTTTCTTCTTTGGGAAGAGCTTGGTCTTCTTATCATGGGTCTTCTTCTTCCCAAATCTCTTGTTTTTGTTCTTCCTCTCCTCTTCTTCATCATCGCTTGAATCATGGCGATGCTTACCCTTGTTGTCCTTGCTTCTTTTGTCCGACTTGGGGCAATTTGGACGGATGTGTCCTTTTTCGCCACAATTGTAGCAAATCTTGTTCTTGACATCCATTGGCCGGAACATTCCCTTCTTGGAGTCAAAGTTGAAGCCCTTCTTATTGATCTTCTCATTCAAGCGTGTGAACTTTCTCATCATGAGAGCAAGTTCTCCATCATCTTCAATATCGGATGAGCTTTCATGATGATCATCTTCTTCATTGCTTGAGCTTGAGTCTTGTTTGACCATCTTGAGCTTGCGGGATTTGTTTGTCTTGGTCTTTAGAGCAATTGACTTGCTTGAAGTTGGCTCTTCGGTCATACCAAGAATGCTCATTTCATGAGCGCGAATTTCGCCCACAAGTTCTCCTACTTCCATTGTGGCGAGATCCTCCTTTTGAAGCATAGCATTGATAATGTTATACTTGGGCTTCGGGAGGAGCATGAGGATCTTGCGGTTGATGGATGCACTGTCAATTTTGGATATTTCAAGTGCATTAATGTCCTTGACAATGACATTCAAGCGAGAATACATATCATTGCAATTTTCATGAGCTAGCATTTTGAAGGAATCATACTTAGCTCTAAACAAGTGATATTTTTGTTCACGAACTTTGGTGGAACCTTCATGTATTTCAATGAGTTCCTTCCAAATATCACTTGCTAGGTCCATGCCATTAACTCTAGCAAAGACCTCCTCACTGATAGCTTCGAAAATTGCATTTCTAGCTCTAGCATTCCATTTTAATTGGTCGGGGGTGGGATCTCCGGTGAACCCGACTTTAGTTGCCAACCATACTTCGGGGGCAATCGCATCAAGGTATGCGGCCATGCGAACTTTCCAATAGGCAAAGTTCTTGCCCTCGAAGTGAGGCGGCGAACCACCCATCTTGGCCATAGCTCTAGGCGGTGAAGCCTAACGATCCAAATGAGCAACGAGGCTCTGATACCAATTGAAAGGATCGATGGACCAAGAGGGGGGGTGAATTGGGCCTTTTTCAATTTCTAAAACAAGATAAAACAACCTTAACCTATGCAAGAACTAGAAAGGCTCCAATTCACGAACCGGATAACTAGACTACCTACACAAGCTAGATAAGATGAAAAGAGATAAAGCCTAGCAAGGTAGAGCTAACTAGTGATTCCTAAATCAAGCACATGAATGAATTGCATGAAAGATAATGCTTGAAAAAGTAAAGTGGACAAGGGACAACCGGATTTTTTCCCGTGGTATCGATGTGTTGGCACACACCCCTAATCCACGTTGTGACACTCACAAAGAGTATTGTCACCTCCCAAGACACCAAGACGAGGGCGCTCACTAAGAGTCTCCGTTCACCATCCCGGTGTGGTGGAGATCAAGCCACGTACAAATCTCTTCTCCGGGCTTCCACAATCCTTGGCAAGCTCCGCGAGAATCACCTCGATCACCAAGATCGCCTAGGTGATGCCAATCACCAAGAGTAACAAGCTAAGGCCTTCACTTGAGCAAGAACCAATCACAAAGAATGGATGCACACAAGCTTCTCTCTACTCAAGTCCTTAATCTTGCTTCTTGAATGATTGAATGAACAAGTGTATGAAATGTTGAAGCTCAAGGTGGCTCTTGACTATAGTATGTGTGTTTGGATGTTGCCTGGTGTCAAGAGTAGTAGAATGACCCATTGGAGGGGTATATATAGGCAGCTCACACGAATAGAGCCGTTGGAGAAAAAGCTGCCAGAAAACTGCGTAGCGCCGGTTAATCCGACGTCGCTCCAATAGTCATCGTCGGTTTAACCGGTGAATCTAAACTGCCACTTCTGAAAACTAGCCGTTACAGCTTGGGCAGATTAACCGTCGTCGCATCGGTTTAACCGGTGAGTGTAATCATCCATTGATCAACAGAAATACCAAGTCACTGGACAACTGCACCGACGTCCATTTTCAAATATCGTCGGTTTAACCGGTGAGTCTATTTGTCCACTGATCAACTGAAAACCGAGTCTCTGGACAACTGCACCGACGTCCAATTTCAAATAACGTCGGTTTAACCGGTGTGTTGATTTGTCCAGACCTGCTGACCTCGTTTAACCGACGTATATAAAACTTGAAGCGTCGGTTAAACCGGTGAATAGGATTTTTCTGATTTTGCCTATTCTGACTTGAGTCTTGAATGAAGTCCAAATATTCTTGAGATATAAGTTGAGAACCACTTATTTGAGCTTCTAGAAACCTGAGTGACCATTGTGTGCATCCATTTTCAAATGACCATGTCCATGCTCAAGTTACTAAGCCTAAACCCTTCTTAATAGTGCGATCACTACAAAACTACAAAACCTATACTAACCTAAGTGTCCTTCTCAACCTTATGACACTTAGGACTAGAAAGATCCTTAGTCTTGACACATTATAGAGTTGAATGCCGAGATCGCCTTTTTGAACAATGAAAATTAGGGGCCTCTTTTGACATATAACCCAATGAGCAATAATGATCTATAAAGCTGCACAAACTCATTAGTCACAATAATGGTTGTCATTAATCACCGAAACATACCTTAAGGGCCTAGATGCTTACACTAACACCAAAGTGGACGTAGGGTATTACGCTCCGGCGGCCCGAACCACTCTAAATCATCGTGTCCTTCCTGCGACCATCTGTCCACCGATCGAGTGCTCCTAAGTCTCCTCCAAACCCATCCTTAACTAGGATTAGGCGGGTGCTTTCCGCCACCCGGCTGGAGAATTCCTCCGACATTTGGCGCGCCAGGTAGGGGACTTAGGTTTGGTTTGCGCTCGGTCGACCTTCGCGACTTCAATGGCGCAGGAAAATGGTCACCATGACCTCCTGATCGGTGAAGAAGTGGCGTCGACGGCGCCACACGCCTCGCGTCATCCCGCCTCCAGGGTGGCTCCGCGTGCTGCTCCACCATGTGCAGCGGAGCGGGCCTCTGTGGCCCAATCGGTGCTCCCACCGAGCGGGCCCCTCATGGCAGCCAGGGAGCTACTCCGCAACCCCCCTGGTGAGGCAGCGTCGCCAGACGCGCACAGACAGTGGCGCGACGACGTCGACCGCCTCCTCAACCTGGCACAGGCTTCCCCGGGCTCAGCGGGGGGGTCTGTGTCCAGGCAGCGCCGTCGCCAGGGCGGCGCATCCGGTTCAGTGCACTCACCATCGGTGAGGAGCGCACGGACCGAAGACCTCCGGGCAGAGCTCAACCGCAGGCATGCGGGAGAGGATGCCAGGATCTCCATCGAGCGAGCACGCAACCGACGGCTCAACGTTGAGGGTCGGGTTCTTGCGCCCGAGCTCGATGCGGCTGCGACCAGGCCGCAGGAACCCGCCCAGGCGCCGGTGTCGGGAGTGGGCTGCGCGGCGCTCGCGGACCACCTCCGCGCGGTCGCCTGGCCATCCAAGTTTCGGCCGCACCTGCCGGAAAAGTACGATGGGTCCTCCAACCCGTCAGAATTCCTGCAGGTCTATATCACCGCCATCACGGCGGCTGGAGGTAACGAAGCCGTCATGGCAAGTTACTTTCATGTAGCCTTGACCGGGCCAGCCCGGACCTGGCTAATGAACCTTACCCCGAGATCCATCCAGTCCTGGGGTGAGCTCTGCGCACAGTTCACTGCGAACTTCGCCAGCGCGTACCAGCAGCATGGCGTGGAGGCCCACCTCCACGCCGTGAGGCAACAGCCCGGGGAAACCCTCCGGGCCTTCATCTCCCGTTTCACCAAGGTGCGTGGAACTATCCCGCGTATCTCCGATGCATCTATTATTACGGCCTTCCGACAGGGGGTCCGAGACGAGAAGATGCTAGAGAAGTTGGCGACCCACCAAGTGGAAGCAGTCACCACCCTGTTCGCTCTGGCGGACAAGTGCGCCCGGGCTGCGGAGGGCCGTGTCTGGCACTCTGCAACCCAAGCAGGACCTGCTCAGACGAGTGGGCCCAGTGTCGCTGCACCGGGCAGCGGCAAAAAGAAGAACAAGAAGAGCCGTGGCTTCGACAAGTCACGGATTGGGGGTCCGGCCGTTGCGGCTGCAACGACCGGGGGCCAGAACTCCCACGGCAAGCGCCCACGACAGCAGCGCACCGACCCCGGATCGTGCCCTGTTCATCCTGGGGCTCGCCACAGCGCCGCTGAGTGCCGTGAGATCCAGAAGCTCGCGGAACGTCTCAGCAAGAGGCGTGACCATGCCTCCAAGGAAGGCCCCTCCCCTCCGCGGCGGTCCGGCAAGGAGAAAGCCTCTGATGCCGACGCAGCTACGACTGAGAGGGAGTTGGGGTATCAAGCCCCCAATAAAGACCTCAAGGGACTGTTCCAGCAGTCCGATTCCGAGTCCGGCGGGGATGAGCGCCGCAAAAAGCTGTATGTTATGTACGGTGGCAGTTCGGAGCTCGTCTCCCGACGGGACGTGAAGGCCCTTCGCCGGGAGGTCCTCTCGGTGAAACCAGGGGTGCCGAGGGCGGCGCCCCACCAGCGGTGGAAGGGCATCACCATCTCCTTTGGGCCATCCGACTGCCCAGAGAACATGGCGGGTGCAGGGGTGCTGCCGCTCATCACGGCACCCACCATCGCCAATGTACGCCTTCACCATGTGCTGATTGACGGAGGCGCCGGCCTCAACGTCATCAGCTATGCGGCGTTCAAGCACCTGCAGATCCCGGAGTCCAAGCTGGCTCCATCACGCCCATTCTCAGGGGTGGGCCCCGATCCCGTGTACCCGGTAGGGACCATCACCTTACCGGTTACATTCGGGACGGAGGACAATTTCCGTACCGAGAACGTGCAGTTCGAGGTCGCGGAAGTTAACCTCCCCTTCAATGCCATCATCGGCAGACCGGCCCTGTACCGGTTCATGGCCGTAGCCCACTACGGGTACCTGGTCCTGAAGATGCCTTCTCCGGCAGGCGTCCTCACCGTCCAAAGCGATCGGGCCGCTGCTGTTGTAGCGGTCGAAAAGCTCCATGCGCTGGCTACGGGGCTTGCCCCTGCAGCTGGCACCCAGGGGTCCGACCCCTCGACCTCACGAGCCAAGGCCCTGGCCAAAGCACCGAAGGTCCGTCCGTCTGACACGGACGATGTTCTCGTAAAGACCGTCCAGGTCGGAGCGGAGACCTCCCAGACCACCCGCTTTGGTGGTAACCTGGGAGAGAAATAGGAAAGCGCGCTCATCGCCTTCCTCCGGGCAAATGTTGACGTGTTCGCTTGGGAACCGTCACAGATGCCCGGGATCCCTAGGGAGGTGATTGAGCATCATCTGAGGATACACCCTGACGCCAGGCCGGTCCGGCAGAAGCCACGCAAGCAGTCCATCGAGCGGCAAAACTTCATCCGTGAAGAGGTCCGCAAGCTGCTGCAGGCTGGCTTCATCGAGGAGGTCTACCATCCTGTATGGTTGGCCAACCCGGTTGTAGTCCCAAAGGCCAACGGGAAGCTTCGGATGTGCATCGACTACACCAATCTTAACAAGGCATGTCCAAAAGACCCTTATCCACTCCCGCGAATAGATCAGATTGTAGACTCCACCTCCGGGTGTGATTTGCTGTCCTTCATAGATGCCTATTCTGGTTTCCACCAGATCAAAATGGCTAGTGATGATAGGAAGCACACAGCTTTTGTAACAGTGGATGGTCTTTATTGTTATATAGTGATGCCTTATGGATTGCTTAATGCTCTAACCACCTTTGCTCGAGCGATGAACATCACTCTAGGTGATTTGGTTAGAGATATAGTCGAGGTGTATGTTGATGACATCGTTGTCAAGACTAGAGAGTCGAATTCCCTCTTAGAAAACTTAGCTCAAGTCTTCGACAAGTTACGGGCGACTTCCACCAAGCTTAACCCCGAGAAGTGCGTCTTCGGGGTATCGGCGGGAAAACTCCTTGGTTTCCTGGTCTCCCACCGGGGGATCGAAGCCAACCCGGATAAGGTCCGGGCGATTGAAGCAATGAGGCCCCCTGCGCGCCTCAAGGATGTACAGAGGTTGACGGGGTCCCTTGCAGCCCTCAGCCGCTTCATTTCGAGGCTGGCGGAGAGGGCACTGCCCTTCTTCAAGTTGTTGAGGGGGTCCGGCCCATTCGCATGGACCGAAGAGGCAGAACGTGCCTTCCAAGAAATGAAGCAGTACCTTACCTCCTTGCCGGTCCTGGTCGCTCCGGACCCAGGTGAGACACTGTTTCTCTATCTTGCAGCAACGACCGAGGTGATCAGCATGGTGCTGGTCACCGAGAGGTCCGAGTTTCTCTCGCAGGGGGCCCCTGCAGACCCCCCTGCAGGAGAAGGAGGCCCGGCCTCCTCCGCTCCAGCAACCGGCCCTACTTCGGAGGGACCGGCCGGGTTCCGACCCGGAGAAGTGCTAAGCAGCTTGGGGGCCGACGGGTCCCCAGCCCATGTTGAAGGATCCAGTCCGCCTGGCAGAGTCAGGACCGTCCAGAAGCCGGTCTACTATGTCAGTGAGGTCCTTCATGAGGCAAAGGCCAGGTATCCTGAGACGCATAAGCTCCTTTATGCTATACTTGTTGCGTCCAGGAAGCTCCGCCATTACTTTCAGGCCCATAAGATCGTGGTGGTGACCTCCTACCCATTGAGGGCCATCCTCCACAACTCCAATGCTACCGGCAACATCGCCAAATGGGCAGCAGAGCTCGCTGGGTTCCAGCTTGACTTCCAGCCGCGTCACGCCATCAAGAGCCAGATCCTTGCTGACTTCATCGCGGAATGGACGCCTGCACCAGGCGCCTCCGGGGGTCCGGACCAAGGGACGGACCCCCCACGACTGGAGGTCAGGGCTCCGGTCTTCACTGGACCTCACTGGACCCTCTTCTTTGACGGGTCCGCCCGCAGCAAGGGGGCCGGCGCTGGCGTGGTCCTCATCGACCCACGTGGCGAGCAGTTAAAGTACATGGTGCGCCTCGAATTTGAAGCCACCAACAACATGGCGGAGTATGAGGCCTTGATCTTTGGTCTCACGGCGGCTCTGTCCCTGGGGTCCGGGAGCTCCTGGTCAAAGGGGACTCCCAGCTCATCATCAGGCAGGTCCGGGGGGAGTGTTGCTGCAACAACCCCCAGCTCGCAGCCTACCTCATTCATGTGAAGAGGTTGGAGAAGGACTTTGATGTGCTGGAACTGCAACATGTTCCACGCGAGGGCAACACAGCAGCTGATGCACTCTCCGCGAATGCATCAGCCCAGGCACCCGTGCCTGAGGGCGTTTTCCAGAGACGCCTGCTGAAGCCTTCCGCCCAGCCTGCCGATCTGGGCGACGGGGGTCGGACTAGCACCTCGAAACTGGCGGTCCCAGCGGCGCTCCATCCGTGGAGCCCGCCAAGGGTTGTGTGCTCTCTTGAGGGTCCCGAAGACCTCAGGGAGCCACGCCCGGTTCCTCAGGAAGGTCCTGATGCATGGATCTCTAAGGTCCGGGACTACCTGAAAGATAACTACCTTCCTGAAGATCCAGCATCTGCTGAGCGTATTGTCCGGATGGCCAAGCGATACACGGTGATAGAAGGGGATCTCTATCGCCGTGGCGCCAACGGTGTCCTCATGCGGTGCATCACCCAGGAAGAAGGCCGTGATTTGCTTGCGGACATCTATGGAGGCGAGTGCGGAAGTCATTCCTCATCCCGCACGCTGGTTGGTAAAGCCTTTCGGCATGGTTTTTACTGGCCGACAGCACTCCAGGATGCAGCTGAGTTGGTAAGATCCTGCAAGGCGTGCCAGTTCCACGCAAAGCAGATACACACCCCAGTTCAGGCGCTGCAGATGATTCCCCCCTCCTGGCCCTTCGCCGTGTGGGGGTTGGATATTTTGGGGCCTTTCCCTAGGGCCGTCGGCGGGTACCGGTACCTCTATGTAGCCATTGACAAATTCACTAAGTGGCCGGAGGCAACCCCAGTGGTCAACATCACCAAGGCGTCAGCAACTGCTTTTCTCAGGTCAATTGTGTGCCGGTTCGGGGTCCCGAACCGCGTCATCACAGACAATGGCACCCAGTTCACGAGCCAGTACTTCCAGGAGTACTGTGAGGATATGGGCATTCAGCTCTGTTTCGCCTCAGTGGCGCACCCCAGGAGTAATGGCCAGGTTGAGCGGGCCAACGCTGAGATCCTCAGAGGGCTCAAGATCCGGACCTACTGTGACCTTGAGAAGCATGGCGCAAGGTGGATTGAAGAACTCCCAAGTGTGTTATGGGGGAACCAGACCACACCTACCCGGGCAACAGGGGAAACCCCTTTCTTCTTGGTTTACGGGGCCGAAGCGTGCCTTCCCCCGGAGATCACCATGGGCTCTCTGCGAGTCCGATCCTTTGATGAGGAAATGCAGGAACAGGAGCGTCGCCAAGACGTGGACCTCGTCGATGAGCGCAGATGGCGAGCAGCAGTCCGAAACGCACGATACAACCAAGCGCTCCGGCGCTACCACCAACGGTTTGTGCGTAGTAGGGAGCTCCGGGTCGGGGACCTAGTCCTAAGGCGGATCCTGAACCGAGAAGGCATGCACAGGCTCTCCCCCGGTTGGGAGGGGCCCTTCAAGGTGACAAAGGTGTGCCGACCCGGATCTGTTCGATTGGCTGCGGAGGATGGTATGCAACTACCCAATCCATGGAACATTGAGCACCTCCGTAAGTTTTATCCCTAGGACCCGGTTGAGAGGAAATTTTTCTTTTGTAATTGGTAGCATTCCCGTGCGGATCAGGGCGGTAGAGGTCCGCCCTCATAAACCCGGCCCCTGGCGTACATCGCACAACTCTTCTGTACCAATTCGTTAAGGAAAAATTTGTTCTCAAATGCGTCCTTGAAGTCTATGTGACCCTGTATTTTTTCGCTTCTTATTACGCTAACCCCCACGTGTTCTTCACGTCTGTGCTGTGCCTAAGGCCTCCTCTAAGTTACTACGCAACGTCTCTGCCCGGGACCTCTGTTTCACAGGAGAAAAGGAACCGGACCCCTGTGAACTGGCTTCAGGGAAACGCGCTCGCCCTATGCTGGGGTCCAGGGTTGTGTAGCCGCTTAGCCTGGTTCCGTACCCTAAGCCTACACGCCCTGCCCTCCTAGGGTGAGCGCCGTTGTACCTCGAACCATGCTCCAAGGGACCGGGACCCCTTTTAATCCTCGAATGTAGGTCCTAGTGCTCTGGCTTGCTACGCAACTTAGGCGGACTCCGCTGGCCAGACCGGGAACCTGTGGGGACGTCTACTAAGCGTCGATCCTAAGTCATGTGCAGGACCTCGGTTTTATGGCAGCTAGTCCCATCCTATCGCGACTACCTCCCAGGGGGCCACGGGACCTCGGTGTGCCCAAAAGTACTTTGGCACTTTGCAGATCGACAACCAGGAAAACTGTTAAGTTTTTCGCAAAAAAGTAGACATATGGAATACTTAAACGCATTACTGAAAACGTGCACAACAATATAAAGTTATCTTACAATAACTAAAGTTATGTTACAAAAGAAATAACTAAAAAGATACTAGCACTACTGCTCTGGTGGTCCGGAGGCACTCCCACTCTCTGCAGGTTCAGGACGTCGCCGGAGGCGGGCCGCGACCAGGTCCACTGCCTCCTGGACTCCTTCCCGCGCAGCGGCTGCCGTTGCCTGGAGGGGTCCGACCAGGACGGGAGTCAGCTGGACGGCAGGATCATGGCTCCGGAGGCTGGTGAGGATGTACTCCGCCATCCCCCGGGCAACCACTCGTCCCTCTGCCTCCAGGAGGCCCTGCAGGCCGGCCTCTGCATCTTGTAGCCGCCTGGCGGTGGAGTCCAGCAGCAGGAGGGCGGCGCCGAATGGTGAAGGGGCCTCTGGTACCCAGATTGGGTTGGCCCCAAGCGCTTCTAGCAGAGGGTTCACCGCATCAACCCATCTTGTTAATTGGTTGATGCCGGCGCGCTGCTCTGCCAGGAGCCCCTCCACCTTGGCCTCCCTCTCCTGGAGCGCTGCTTCGCGTTCCTGGAGCCTCCGGTACCCGGCTTCCAGCTCCTTCTCTACGGCCTCTTCCCGCTTCTGGAGCTCCTGCAGCCGGGCCACCTCCTCTGCCTCTCGGGCGGCCAGCTCTTGTTCTTTCTTCGCTGCCGCCGCCACCTGTTCTGCGAGGGAGGCCTGTTGCGCCTCGGCCGTTGTAAACGCCTCCCTCGCCGCCTCCGCCAGCTCCCGGGCGGCCCGCTCCCTGGCCGTCGCCGCCTCCTTCAGCTTCTCCGCGACGATTTGCGCCTCGAGGGCCTCCTTTTCCCGCCGATTGGCTGCTTTCTCCCGCTCGAGCGCTGCTGCCTCTCGATAGCGCGCCTGCTCCAGCTCCTCCCGCAGGAGCTCGCGTCCCTGTGCGAGCTTGGCGCGCTCTTCGGCGTAGCGGGCGGAGACAGTGTTGATGCGGTTCCCCAGGCGGACCTCCGAGTCGGAGAGCCGCTGACGCTCCGCCTCCAGCTTCTCCCACTCCCGTCGCATGCCAGTCTCTAGCTCCAGTTGAGCTTGTTGGCATTTGGCTATGAGCCGGGGGAGTGGGACCTCCGCTGTGCTCGGGAGGAGAGGCCTCCCCAGCACCACCTCCGGTTCCTCCTCCTCCTCCGCTGGTGGGGCGGCGCTACTGGCGACTTCGGCGGCCTCCGGAGCCGCAGCCTCTGCTGCCTCCGGAGCCGCCACCTCCGCTGCCTCCGGTGCCGCCGTCGCCGCTGCCTCTGGCCTAGCAGCCTCCGCCGTAGCAGCGACCCCCTCAGCTGCCGGTTCGGCTGGGGAAGGCCCGACCTCGGCGCCCGGCGCTGTGGCCGGGGCATCTGCCGTCGCAGTGGGCCTGATCGCCTCCTCCTGGGGGGCGGCTTCTGGACATGGCGGCATGGTAGCCTCCAGCTCCGGACCACTGGGACCGGAGGCTTCTGAGGCTGCTCCTGGCGGAGGCCCTGCTGGAGCCGATGCCGAGGACTCCGGCGCTGGCTGGGGGCCGGGTCCCCCAGTTGGAGCGTTTGAAGGTTGTGGCCTGCCGTACCACCTGTTTGGTTAAGCACCAGAAGCTGAGGAAGAAAATAAAAAACCTTGATAAGACCACTTACGGGAAGTCGTACCACTCCCATCTGCCCCGGGCGGCCGGGGGGACCTTCCTCCCTGCCGAGGACCCTGGCGGCGGCGTTGGGGACGGAGGTCTGTTCTCGGGCGGCGGCGGTGGTGTCGCTGGGCGCGGCCCTGGCGGTGGTGGCGGTGGAGTCTGTTGTCCCGGTGGGGGCCGGTACTGTGGTGGAGGCGGTGCAGCTCCGCTCTGCTTCTCCACCCCCGTTGTCTTCTGGCGCTTGGGCACCGGCTCCCCCACCAAGGAGCCATCGCCTCGCTGGAGCCTCCGGGACTTGCTCCCTTCGGCTTGGCTGCGCCGCTCGGGTGCCGCCCCCTGAGCCTCGCCGCTCCTTTGGGCCGGGGCAGCACCCGCACAGTCTTTCTGCCGGTGCTCTGGCACCGGCGCTTTCTCTTTTCCCTTCCCACCGGGGGCCGGACCTCTGGGTCCCGGCTCCCCGGCACCTCCGCTGGGGCGTTGCTGGCGGTCCGGTGTGGCGCCAGGGATCTGGAGCCCGCGGTTGGGGTCCCCCCCCAGTTGCCGGACCGCCAGGCCGCCCTCGTCCAGGGTCGGCATCGACGCCAGGACCGTTGACCGCAGAGCCTGGTCCTCGCACAGGGCCTTCACCCCGCTCGGGAGGACCAGAGACTCTGGAACGAACGCCTCGCCGGTCATCGCCCGGATCGCCGCCTCCAGCTCCGCCCGGGTGAAGTCGCCGCCGGGCCCCCGCGCGATCCTGCAGCAGTCGTTTAGCCCCGTGTACACGTAGGCCATCCGGGACCGATGCTGCAGGGGGGCGATTCGTCGCTTCAAGAAGTCGCCCAGCACCATCATAGAAGTCAGGCCGCTCCTTGCCAGCTTCTTGATCCGGTTCAGGACTGGGTCGAGCTCTGCTGGAATTGACGGCCTGGCCTTCCAGGTGCTCCGGTCGCTCTGGGGGCCCCCTTCCGGCAGTTCTAGGCGGTCGTGGGGGTCCGTCACCGCAATGACCCAGCCTTCACGCCAGTCCTCCCACTTGGAGCTGGAGAAGGCGGCGATGTAGGCGCCCGACATCCCGTGCCGGAGTTGGAAGTAGTAAGCGCCGATCTCGCCGCGCTTCTTCCCGGTCCCGACCAGGGAGTAGAAGTGCTTGAAGATGGTGGTGCAGGGGCGCACCCCCACGAACATCTCCATGAAATGGGCGAAGACCGCCGCGAGGAGAACGGAGTGGGGGGTGAGATGATGAAGTTGGAGGCCGAACTCCTCCAGGAGCAGGAGGAAGAAGGAGGAGATCGGAGGAACCAACCCGCACATAATGTACGAGTTGAAGAGGACGAACTCCCGCGCGGCAAGTTCGCGGAGGGGGACCTCGCCGGCCTTGACCTTCCCGACATTCGCCGGCGCAGTCCACCCTAGAAGGCGCCGCACCGCGTCCAGCTGATCCTGGGTCTGGAAGCGGCGCGGGAAAGGAAGTGAAGCCATGGAAATTGTTGGGGTGGATCGAAAAGGAGCAAGGTAGAGAGAGGTGCCGGGCGCAAGGAAACTGGTCGCGAGAAAGGATGCGGAGACGAAGGGACGCTACGGCGTCTGTTGTTGGCGAGAGCGAAAAGGTAGCCGTTCCCTTCGGCGCATACCTTTTATGCAAAAGACTGCTCCTCCCTTTGTGTCCCGCGGCGACCGAGGGGAAGCCGAGCGGTCGCCAGCGCCGCCTTCCCCTACCCTCACACTCAATGACCGGTGGGCTCGGGTCCACCAGTCATTGGCGTGGGCGCTGGAGGATCGTGGGAAGGGCGGAATCCGAACCGCCCGAGCCGCGCGGCGGGCTCGAATGAGACAAGAATCTGAACCGTCTGACGCGCACGGTGCGCGCGGAAGACGGGTCCCTCGGGGATCCCGCTACGGGCGAAAGGACATCCGTGCCCTCGTCTGGCGGGAACGAGCTGTACACCCGGCGCGATGCTGGGATTTGGCCCCACCTGCGGGTTCATCCCTCTCCCGAGGTGGGCCCGGGGGCCTCTGTCGGTACATACAGATAGGGGTACCTCCTGCTAGGGTGTCCAGGCCCTGGTACTTCTCATAATCCACGCTCCCCCTCGCCTCTGGGCCACGTGGCATACGGCCTCCGGGCCTGACAGCTGGGACCACGGTCTCCGGACCCTCCCCAAGCTCCATGAGGTCCGGGGCCTCTGCACGCCCAGGCGGGTGGGAGAGCTCTCGAGTAGCCCCGCGGACCCGGTCTCCCCTGGGAGGCCCGGGGCCGCCACGTGTGATGGCCGGACTATCACAGGCCAGCCCGCTCTGACCGGTCTCGGGGGCCCGGAGCCCCCTTCCCCCGGGAGGGGGTCCGGTGCCGCCATGTGCAGCCCAGCGGGAGGAGCGGGGCCGGCCCCGCCGCGTGCCTGCGGCCGGAGGCCCCTTGCGGGTCGCCTCTCCACCTACCCGCATTTAATGCGGTGGCTGGGTCGGGTGCGCCAAAGTCAAAAGGCGCGGCCTGCCACTGACACACGGGGCAGGTAGGCTGACACCACGGGAAGCCCGCCTGATCTGAAGGCGGCGCGTCGTATCACCGCGCACAGTGCGCGGACTGTGTGCAGTCCCGTCACGGCGCTGCGCGTGTGATGATGGTCTGTAATAGGCGTGTTAAGGCTTGCGCTGTAACAGTGCGCATGGCACGAGCCAGCGCCGGCTCGCCCCCTGACAGGAGGTCCCATCCCAACAGTGACAGCACGGCTTCACTGTTGGGCAACGCTGACACCAAGCACTGTACAAGACAAGGCTGTACGCGGCCATATCCTGGCTGTAGATACGCACATCAACTTCTCGATTGAGAGGACTACGGAGAGGAGCTCGAGGAGAAGACCTCCTTATCTCTCGTAGAACGGCCCCTGTTGGCCGGGCCCACCTGTCGGGGCCCCGCACAGTGTAAGCACTCCCCTTGAACTATAAAAGGGAGAGTGCACTCGTTAGAAGACAGATTTCAGGTAGCACACACACAAGCTAGGCCGTTTTTCATTCAGGCTTACGCTGCCAATACTAACACCAAAGTGGACGTAGGGTATTACGCTCCGGCGGCCCGAACCACTCTAAATCATCGTGTCCTTCCTGCGACCATCTGTCCACCGATCGAGTGCTCCTAAGTCTCCTCCAAACCCATCCTTAACTAGGATTAGGCGGGTGCTTTCCGCCACCCGGCTGGAGAATTCCTCCGACAGTAATATATACTGAAAATACCCTTCTCGG
Organism: Panicum hallii; assembly: GCF_002211085.1. NCBI lineage: Eukaryota > Viridiplantae > Streptophyta > Magnoliopsida > Poales > Poaceae > Panicum > Panicum hallii. Next base: position 58,330,148 of record NC_038042.1, on the reverse strand, counting down.
AAGACATATTTGTCAATCATTAATAAACTAGTTATACTACATATTAATACACAACGAACGACGATCCTAAATTTCAGCGACTCTCAGATTATATTTTACAGATTCTAAACTATTCAGATTATAAATTATACTAAAAACAAATGAAAATACTAAAACTATTCAAAACATAAATACTCTAACAAATATTTCCTAAATTATAGTTATTTTCAAGTACTTATATGGCTAGAACGAGAATATACCTCAAAATCGACGTGTGGACAGGGCTTCGCCGCTTCCTCTTCTCTCTTCCTCTCCTCTCTTTCACTTTTTTTTTATTTTTGCTGGATAAAATGGCATTTTTGGGGCAGGTTGGGGCTTAAATAGCCGGTGGGGGACCTCCCGCCCGACCAAAGGGCGGGATGCCCATCAGCACAACATCCCGCCCTTTGGTTGGGCGGGATGCCCTCCCAGGGACCTCTTCGCGAAGAAATTATTTGCGAAGAGGCCCTCGGGTGACATCCCGCCCGCTGGGTGGGCGGGATGTCCCGGGCCCCACGCGTCCCGCCCGTTCAGCGGGCGGGAGGCACCCATTTCTCTAAATTTTCCCAACGGCCACCCCTTTTTCGAATTTTATTTTTTTTTATCCCTTTTTTTTAAAAAAATCCGCGGCGGAGGGGGAGGGTGAGGTGAAACGTGGCCCACGGCGGCCCGGCGGCGCTCTCCTTTATTTACAAGAAGACTGAAATGTGGACCACAGATGAGGAGAATCTCAGTTAGCCTGAACGTCAACCGATTTGCCTAGGCGTCAGCTGATTTGCTTGAAACTGCCAGCATTATTAAAGCAACAGGAGAATCCACAGTTATCCTGAGCGTCAACTGATTTGCTTGAGACTAGAGAGAGGGATAGGCTTCCATGTTCTTTAGCAAAAAGGGTAGAAAGATCTGTATTGTATATATAGTATATGATCAGCAGCAGCATAAACCGCGCAAAACACAAAGACAAGTCTCCAAGTGAACATTCTCACAAACAAGACCTGGTCGTATACGTATTGTCACAACTCGCAAGAGGTAACCTACTACTAATGCCCTGACTCTTCACGCCATGCTTTTGAAACAAAAACGAAACTGATAAACATGTACATCAGTGCAGTGAGATGCGTGCAGCTCATGTAGTCATCCCAGTATCTTAAGGCGTTTGACGGATCGTGCAAAATCACTGCAAGAAAATCACAGAAACGATGTCAGCAGCAATCCAAACCCCTGAAACTTGCTCTGAATGGAAACAGCAGGAAGGCGATGAACTTACTCCCATGGCACATCTCCAACGAGCATCCAGTCCCCTTCCCCATCCTCGTAGGTGACCACCACGTGTCTGGTGGAGCTGCTGATTTCCTTGTCGTCTGCACGCCATGGCAATAATTCCGGAATCAGAATAGGTTGGTTGGATACTCGGATGATTGCAGATCCTCTGAAAATTCTAATGGAATAATACTATAATGGTGCGTAGAGTACCTTGGTTGCTGGTGGTCGGGAACATGCGGCCGAGCGTGGCGAGGAGCTCGTCGTAGGAGGCATGGAGCGACAGGTCCACCTTCCTGCCGATGGCGTCCCCTTCCTTCTTCACCTTCACGTAGTTGGCGCCGGCGCAGGCCCTGCTGCGCGCGGAGCTCACCGGCGGCCACCCCACCAGCGGCTTCTTGGTCCTCCTGCACGAGCCGTCGTCGAAAAGCGGCAGCGTCTCCTGCTGGAACGCCTCCCTGAACGCTCTCTTCCCGCGGGCAGAAGAATCCGTTGAGCTGCTGCTGAGCTCGTCGGCGAGGTGGTTGTTGATCATGGGATAATGCGCGTTCGGTGGCGCCAGCCCGAGCTCCAGCTCCATGTCGTGCTGACCGATCGATCGATCCGCTTGCACTTGCTGTTGTCTTATCGCTGGCAAAGCTGTGAGTTCTGATGCTCTCTTTCTTTGTGTAGTAGTGCGTGTGCTGGATCAACGACAGACTGGAGTGGAGAGAAGAGGCTTGAAATTCAGATGAGATGGCAGTGACGAGCAGGGATGAGGACGAGATGCCCAGCATATATAGGGGGAGAGACGTGCGGTGCTTGCCAGCGGAAGACGATCAGGAGGAATCGATGCAGCGGGAGGCAGCTTGTCGGGGTTCAGGGGGACCCAAAGGCGGCCAATCTGTCTGCCTGCCTGTTGAGCAGGCCCGTGGCTGTCCAAAGGCTCCCCGGCTTTGCCTTGATTTCTTGTAGCCTACCGACAGGACCCGTCAGTCTCGTGTGTGCTTTAGCGGTAATCCACTGCACCTGCGCCGGTGGCTTTTGTTCCTTTCGTGCTGTGCTGGAGTGCAGCAGCTCGTTGACAGCCTGAGCTAGGAGTCAATCTTTCATTCTTTCAACAGGCAGAGTCATCTACTGTCATGTGACACTCGTGTCCACTGTCAAATTCGGTGCATCGACTCTCCGTTGCCTTGCCGGCTTATCACCGCATGGCGAGACGTCATGCAATGTCGTGAAGCTGGAAGCCGATCTATCTGGCCATCATCGCCACGCGAGAGCAGTAGCTAGACTCAAATGTTGTGGTGGTAATAATCAGGCGCGCTCTTCGCCGGGCGTTTGAACTTTGAAGTAGGAGTCGTTGCATCAGGGGATAGTGGAATATTCCGTGCACGCGTGGCCGGTAGTTGAGACGCGCCGCGCGTGCACGCCGGCGCCGGCGATCGGGCGCGGGCCGGGGGCACTGTGGCAAGGTGTCAGGGAACTCAACAGTGGCGCGGCGTCGGGCCTGGGCGCACGGGGTGCGTCGGGTCGTCGGGCACCGCGGCCTCCTCTCCGAACGCGGAAGCCGGCCGCGGTCGGCGACTCGGGGGGCGCGGGCAGGGCACAAGCATGTGGCGCACCGGACAGGCATGTGGCCTCTCCCCCCCGCCAACCGTTGTGCCAATACGATCCGTGGCGCGTGCGCGGGCTCAATTATCTATCGGGTCAAGGCACATCGCAGCAGCGGCCGCCGGTTGCTCCGGCCGTGGGTTGGTTGGGTGCCCGTGGAATCGCCGTCACGGTACCCCCCTGCGCGGCTGCGCCGGGGGGGAGCTAGTGGGCTCCAAGTCCCGGCGGCCTCCCGTTTCTGGCGCGCTTCTGGCCTCTTTGGCGTGCACCGCACTGCATCGCCGGCCGGGGGACACGCACAGTGTCTTGCTCCGCTAGAGCTCGGCGCGGAGACTCTGGTCGAGCTCCGAGCCTGATGTTCACAGACATGTCGAGCGCTCTTTCGCTCGGCGGCCACCACGTCGGAGGAAAAATAAAATCCTCTGGGACTCGAGACCAGTAGGCCATTGTTTATGCGCAATGCTCCCCAGCACGAGATATTCGGCTCCACTCATCCACAGCTCGATGCCGCCCCGGCTCCCATGGAAAAATCATAGCTCGGCGTAGAAAAAAAAGGGGGCACGCAGGAAACCTGCAGATTCGGTGCTGGGGTACGAGAGCGCGTGGCTTGGAGGAGAAGGGTCGAAGGGAGGCGGAAACTACCGTATCTCGCGTGTCCCCCGGCCATGCCGGGTCTCTCGGACACCCTTGTCCCGTACCACTCCGCCTTGTCGGCGTCCCTCCGCTCCTGACGTCACGCGCCGCGCAGCAGCGGATCAGGCTTCATCGATCGACCGATTTTCTCGACCGGCTGTGGCTATATCTGTCAGGATCCTGTCGTCCTGAACCTCAGCTACCGGAGATTCACATGAGGCTGGTGTCCTTGAACCGGTGGTGTCACCGAACGAGATCCTGGAGCCTCACCGTCCCAAAATTTGTCTTTCAGATGACATCAAGACAGCAGCTGTCTGCTCCTTTCATTCAGTCAGAGCAAAGTGTGCCCAACATCTGGAGCTTGCTGGAGTGCTTGACCTGCCTCGGTATGCATCCATCATACAGGAGTACACGTCACTGGGACAAGGATCATGCTGTGAAGATTCATGGTACCCATCACGATCATCAATTCATCGTCCTACCGCCTTTCAGCATTTGTCGGGCCGGGTCAAGAAAATGCTGGAGTAAATCAGGCCGAAATCCCATGCTAACCAGGTAAATGTTGTTGTCGGGCCAGCAATTTAGGACCTGGGCCGAACTGGACCGCACCATTCCGAAGACCAAAACATGGAAGGTCTCCTATAGTGTCTTGGGAAATGAACTGTTTCGGCACAAAATCTTTATGCAAACTCCAAAATCTTTATATGCTTATCGATTGAATTCCAAGACGGCAATCGAAATTGCGCGCATTTCGTCAAAATTCGTCGATCCAAATAGGCCCAACAGAAACAAAATACAAACGATCAAAGGTCGAATTCGCACATTCCACCGTCACCAATACCACCATTTCCAGTCCTCCAGATCCGGCGTTTCCCAACCTCGCTCGACACGCACACGCCTCGCCTTCCGCTGCTTCCCGCCCCAACCACCTTGGCGTCAGATCCCGCTGCTCCCCTCTCCGCCTCCCCGCGCGGCGGCGTGTCCTCTCCGAGATCCCGGCATGGATACGGTCGAGAAGATCGTCGAGGACTTTGCCTCGGACATCGCTATGAGTCCCTTCTCCTCCGGCACACGCCTCCGGTGAGAACCCCTGCCGCCCCAAAATTCCCCCAACCCCGCGCCGGATCTGTGGCGCTCGTGCGTGCCAATGCTGTAACCGCGCTTCCTGAGCTGCCCCGCAGGGATATGATACGCGCGATACGCGCGTGCAAGACGGCGGCGGAGGAGCGCGCGGTGGTGCGTCGGGAGTGCGCGGCGATACGCACGGCTATCAGCGAGAATGAGCCGGAGCTCCGGCACAGGAACATGGCCAAGCTCATGTTCATCCACATGCTCGGCTACCCCACCCATTTCGCCCAGATGGAGTGCCTCAAGCTCATCGCGGCCGCGGGGTACCCGGAGAAGCGGGTGGGCTACCTCGGCCTCATGCTGCTACTCGACGAGCGGCAGGAGGTGCTTATGCTCGTCACCAACTCCCTCAAACAGTAGGCCCGCTCGATACTGTCTCTGCAATGTCACTGCTGCGAGTGTTGTTTCCTCAAATGCTGTACTGAGTTTTGAGTAATGCTAGTGCTTAATTTGGGGCAGAGATCTCAACCACCCGAACCAGTTCATCGTGGGCCTCGCGTTGTGTGCACTTGGTAACATCTGCTCTGCTGAAATGGCGCGGGATCTGTCGCCAGAAGTGGAGAGATTGATGCGCAGTAGGGAAGTCAATACAAAGAAAAAGGTACGTATCTGTGTACTCTGTAATTCAATACCAGTAGATGAGTCCAGTCGAGCATGCCCAAAACAAACACTGACAGCTGAATGAGTGAATTATTGACTTGTGTTATTTCAAGGAATTGAACATTCATCAAACCTAGGTTGATTGGAAACAACATACTTATAGGAACTACCAAATTTAGTCACTCTGTAAATGTTTTCATCAATTAGTCTTTGTAAACTACTATATGAGTATGTTTGGATGCAGTGCTTACCTTGTGCCTTTCTATCATTATTTGATTATTTCTAACAGTATTTTTTTGAATTTACGGTATATTTCTACTTGGTTATTAGGCTGCTTTGTGCTCTATAAGGATCGTAAGAAAAGTGCCAGATTTGGCGGAGAACTTCATGGCCCTGGCCGCATCACTGTTGAAAGAAAAACACCATGGGGTTCTTATATCTGCAATTCAGCTCTGCACAGAACTATGCAAAGCCAGCAAAGACGCTCTGGAGTACCTGAGGAAGGTAAGGACATTTATTTCTTACATCCAACATCACAAATAGCACGGCAGGTAAGTGCACAGAAAAAAGATCAAACGAAAACATGTAATTTCTCTAACATTTTTCTTATAACAATTTAAATGATCCTATTTGATATTTGATGCATCACTTCTCTCTTGTTGCATATAGAAGATGCACAATTTTGTAATATTTCACATTAAGATTTTAGATGCTGAAAATGGTACTATAATACCTGAGAGGCTGAGATATGCGTTATCCTCATACACTTTTACATTTCATCTCATTTGCAGAACTGCATTGAAGGTCTGGTTCGCATACTGAGAGATGTGTCCAATAGTTCATATGCTCCTGAGTATGATGTTTCTGGAATTGCTGATCCATTCTTGCATATTCGAGTTCTTAAACTTATGCGCATCTTGGGTCAAGGCGATGCAGATTGCAGTGAATATATGAATGATATTCTTGCTCAGGTGATTGATCAACCTTTATCTTCGGTTTCACATGTAACACTATCATTTACTGTCCATCTAACAAAGCAAGGGCACGGGCATGTATCTTTTAGTCATTTTTTTTTCTTCATTGCATATGTCTCTTGGTTTTGCCTTTCAATCAGAGCAGACTTGCAAACTTGTAGATGTGCTATATAATGTCATGAACTAGTTTTTGCATTATTTAGCCCATAACGGATGACTCATGTATTTCATGTTGTGCTAACTAAACTATGGCATATTTCCATTAGACCCTCTGTAGGTGGTTCCTATGTTGGATTCCAGGATCTTCCTTATTTACTGATTTTTCCCCACGGTCAACCTTATTTTCATCTGCATGACCATTTGTTTGCATGTTGACGTGGATAGCTAACCATGGTATTTATGTTTATCCAGGTTGCAACAAAAACTGAGTCAAACAAGAATGCTGGAAATGCCATTCTGTATGAATGTGTTCAGACAATAATGGGCATTGAAGCTACTAGTGGTTTACGTGTTCTGGCAATTAATATTTTGGGTAGATTCTTGTCAAACCGTGATAACAATATAAGGTCAACCTGCTGTGCCTTTTGTTCTTGACCCCCTTTTTTTTAAAAAATAAACCAAGCTTTTTTGTGAATAGTTTCTTTTACCTTTCTTGATGGATCTGCTAGCGTAATAAGTAATTATATTGAGCTTGTGGCTGTAGCTTATGAAATTTGATTCAGCTGTAACTATTTTTTAAGCAATAATATATGGAACAGTTGGTTGCCGTTGGTTATGTTATTTCACATTTTATAAGTGAAATGTTTATTGGTTTACCTATCTGCTCCATAGATGGAGTATTTACTGTGCCTGTCGCCCTGTCCTCTTTCAGATATGTTGCTCTTAACATGCTTATGAGGGCCATTGCAGTTGATGTACTGGCAGTGCAGAGGCACAGGACAACAATATTAGAGTGTGTAAAGGTAAGATGCATGCAACTCTATCCATGCTGAGTACTTGTCTTACTATACCTCACGCAAATTCATGCCCATGTATGTATGGCATTAGATTAAGAATCCTCATATTATGATACAGAACGACGCTTCGTCACATTCAGCAAATTAGCATAATACTACCAAAATTTAGGCATTCACCTTATAGTGTGCTAACTTAGTGTATACTGTAGAGCCGCCTTTTGTTTTCAACTTTGAAAGGATCTTAAATGAACAAATGTGTGTGTCAAAGGTGTTGACTTATCTAGTCTAAATGTTGTGCCGGGAGCTTTCGGTAGATTCACTAATCCTGTGCCCTTGGTTTAGAGTACTTCTCCTGTACTTGCTAAATTACTGCTCTGCAATGCATTGCAATCTTCAATTCAAGGGTTCACAGTGTATGATCCATAATTGTGTATGTTCAAATCTGCTGTTTAGCAAGCTACATCAACTCATCAAGCCTGACATTTACTGTTTCCAGCGCCCTAGTTCTGTTATTCTGGTTTTTATCATTTCTAATGTCTGCGCATCTTTCAGGATGCTGATGCCTCCATTCGCAAAAGGGCCCTTGAACTTGTTTTTCTGTTAGTCAATGACACAAATGTGAAGCCTTTGACTAAAGAGCTCATTGATTACTTAAGCATTGCGGATCCAGACTTTAAAGGAGATCTCACAGAAAAGTTATGCTCAATAGTTGAAAAGTTAGTATCTATTTATTCCATTGGTTTCTTGTTGCCTCGCGGAGCGTTTAACAATGTTGCACCTCCAATAGGTTTTCTCAAGAGAAGTTATGGTACCTTGATCAGATGATCAAGGTTTTATCTCTGGTAAGTACCTAAGTACTACGGAGATATTCTTTTTTGTCAAAAAATATGTGCTCATAGAACACCATTTTTTTATGTTTCTTGCAATACTTCTAACCTTGCATCTTTTCTAATGCAACACTGTTGGAAGACTTAGTCATTTCTTCATCTTCTGGGCAAGTCTGTTCAACTTGCATTGCATGCTCATAATATGGAACACCTTAAGTCTGTGTATAGTTCTCTCTTAATACAAAGATACGCAGCTCTCTTGCGTGTTCGAGAAAAAAAAGTCTATTTTTGACCGTCCAACTATCGTCTCAGTTTAGTTTTGGCCATCGAACCGCAAAACCAGAAAACTTTGGCCACCCAACTATTAAAACCGTTCAAATTTGGCCATTAGGCTGTTTTGGTGGGTGGTTTTGCTGATGTGGACCCCACGTGGCGATGGGCCCACTTGTCAGTACCTCTCTCCTCTGCTCTCCCTCTCCTCTCTCTCCTGCACCGGCCGCCGCTCTCTCCTCTCTCTCTTTCTCCATCTCCTGCGGCCGCCCTCCCCCTGCCGGCTCACCCCACGCCCGCTCACGCCTTCCTCGCTCGCCCGCGGCGGCGGGAACCATCACCACCGCCAAAACTCCTGTTGCCCGTCAAGGACAGCGCGCCCCACCGCTGCGGCCCGTCGCCGACGACGGCTTCCTCCAGATCCTCATCCCGGCGCCCAAGCCCGCCTGCTGCCGCCGTTGCGCGCTTCATGCTGCCGTACCGCCTCGTTGCTTTGCTCCGAGTGCCCCTGCCGCCAGTGGAGAACTCTTCCCTCCCCTCTCCCGGCCATCCTCTCTCGTGCGCGCGCCGGAGCACTCGAGCTCCCTGCGAAGGCTGGCGGATTCGGGGAAAGGGTGGCGCGGCTCGATTTCGCCGGCAACAACCCATGCTCGAGCTTGGGGTGGCTAGGAAGGAGGTGCTGGGGCTCAATTTGGCCCGACCACGCGCCGAGGAGCGGGGCTCGGGTGGCGGGGATGGAGGACTGGAGGAGCGGGGGCGCCTCGCCGGCCGCACGGATGGAGGTGCAGGGGAGCCGCGGACGGCCTGTGTGACGGCGCAAGGAGGAGCAGGTGCGATGAGAAGGATCTTGACGGCTGCGACGACGAGATGGAGGCGGCGAAATTGGGAGATGGCCGTCGGCATCGGGAGAGGAGAGGAGAGAGAGAGAGGAGGGAAGAGATAGGAGAGAGAGAGAGAGATACTGACAGGTGGGCCCATCGCCACGTGGCGTCCACGCCAGCAAAACCACCCACCAAAACAGCCCAATGGCCAAATTTGAATGGTTTTAATAGTTGGATGGTCTAAAATAGTTGGAACGGTTTTAATAGTTTACCCCTTAAACTATGTCATTTGGTTCAATTTACCCCTTAATAAGATTTATCTTTTTTTCTTTATCCACGCACAAGTGAAGTCTTAAATTTTAATTTTGCAGGATGATAGCAGACACAATAACATATTTTAGAAAAATATGTTAAGAATTTTTCATCATTATTTTGATAGGGTATGGCATTTAATAATAGATTAATACTTATGATACAAAATTATAGGAAAAATAATGATGAAAAAATCATAATATATTTTTTGTCATACCTTGTGATGGCCACTACAACCCTTGCAAAATTAAATTAAGATTCCACTTGTGTGTGGAGGAAAAAAAAGACAAATTGTATTAGGGTGTAAATTGAACCAAATGACATATTTTATGGAGCGAATTGAACCAAGAAATAGTTAAGGGGTTTATTCAGACTTTGACCGTATTTAAGGGGAGTAATTTGAACTTTGACCTTTCCACTATAACATAAAATTTTCCATAGCTCGTTTGAACTACAAAAATATTACTATCTTTGCACACAAAGTTACTGGTATATTTGTGGCACTGTTCCTAGTTGTGTTTCAGTCCATTATTTGACATAGTGGGAGATATCAAACTTGAGTTTTGCCTTATCAGACAAAAAGAAGCGAAATTCATGTTTCACTCTTATTATTTAACAGGCTGGAAATCATGTGAAGGATGATGTATGCCATGCCCTTATTGTTGTATTAAGCAATGGATCAGAGCTTCAAGGATATTCAGTGAGGTCATTGTATAAGGCCTTGCAAGCATATGGCAAACAGGTTAGGGAAAATTTTATACTCTTGATAGTGCACGCCATTCCATCTCATCCTACCCGATGTCCGTAATGTTGTCAATGTTATATTATTTAGGGAAGTTTAGTAAGAGTAGCTGTTTGGTGCATTGGTGAATATGGTGAAATGCTGGTGAACAATGTTGGCATGCTGGATGGGGAGGAACCAGTTATGGTGAGTGGACAATTTCTTGCAGCATTGTTCTTTTTTAACCCTCTGAACTTGCTAGATTGTGCTCCCAACTGTATGAACTACTACACAATTGTCACATATTTAAGTTCTGTTGTTGTCTGTTCTAACCTCTACTAGAATGAGCTGGGCAGGCAGCCATCCCGGCCCATCCAAACAAGGGTGATTATTCCAGAAATTCTATGCACATTATTCGTTTATCTATATATGCATGCCAGATGGGCTTACTGCCTTAGTAGTAATTTAGACATGTAGCTTCAGATAAATGAATTTAATTTCTTAAGGATCTTTTTCCAATCAAGATTAGACTTTTACTTGTCTACATTGTTGTATAAGAATGTGGTCCCGTGTTTTTTAGTGTCATTTGTAACTTGTCATACATCATGTGAAATACATTAACTTGTTCAGGTAACAGAATCTGGTGCTGTGGATGCTGTAGAGATCGCTCTTAACCGCCACTCTGCAGATGCAACAACTGGAGCTATGTGCCTGGTTGCTCTTTTGAAGCTCTCCTCACGATTTCCATCGACCTCAGAGTAAGATATCTTTCAACTTGAGTACTTGACCTCATATGGTTGTCACACAAAATACCAAACCTCATATGGTTGTCACACAAAATACCAACTCAAAGATGTAGTTCTCTTAACTATGAACTTGTATTCTTTTGCCTTTGTTCTCTCGTATTTATGACGTTCCTGATTAATTTGCGAATGGGTATCGAGTTTTTATCCACATAACTGGTGTCTCACGCACCCTAAATGACCTGTTTTTTGATGATGCATACAAGTAGACAAAGAGCATCTCGTGCAGTGTATCATCTGAGTAGGCAGGCCTACGTCGAGCAGGGAGCATGTCCATCTTATTTGTTCTGTGTTGTGTATTTTGGGGAAGATAATTACGAATAAGAAAGGCGAAGATGCCGACATGTGGGTCCTATTATATATATTTTTTGAAAATGTTAGTGCAAATTAAATAGTTTTTTTAGTGGGAGAGCGCTTTGCAGACCCGAACTTTGAGTTTGGGGCAGTAAAATGGACTTAATCCATAAAGTTGTCCCGTTTGTTTGCAAATCTGTGCAACCTTTTTATCTCATACTCCTACCATAAATGAACTTCAGACTCGCCAACCATTAAATTGTGGGAACGTTGTTCCTTGTACACACAGAAGAACTGTGTTATGCTGTATTTATCTGTAAATTATGGTAGTCATTGGTGGTGCACCACCATGTACGATTTTCTCATCCTTTTAAAAAGAACCGTGTTATGCTGTATTTATCTGTACATTATGGTAGTCATTGGTGGTACACCACCATGTTCAATTTCCTCATCTTTTTAATACTGCCTTTAATTTATCTTCTTGAAAAGCTTATCACATATTTCTGAGTGTTGAAAACTTAGACACATGGTGATATATATGTCCTTAGTTATTTTATACAATATCTACCTCTAAGGCTCTAACTTCATCGTATCTGTGGCAGTTATTCCGATTATGGTGCTCTTTTGTAACCTGAAAAATTACTACGCTTATCATGTCATGTAACTAATATTTACCATAGCTAGGTGATTCTTATCGTATAATACTGCTTTGTTAAATACTGTGGCTTCAATTTTTCTAACAGGAGGGTGAAACAAATAGTTGCCCGGAATAAGGAGAATGTTGTGCTTGAACTACAGCAAAGATCAATTGAATTCAGTTCCATAATACAAAGACATCAGTCTATCAGGTTGGTCACCAAACTTTTAGATGTTACTGCAGAAGATTTGTTTGATATTTTTTTTGCCTATGAAAGATATTAATCTGAAAGTACCTGGTTCAAATGCAGATCGTCTTTGCTTGAACGTATGCCTGTATTGGATGAAGCTAGTTATCTAGTGAAGCGTGCTACTGCTACACAAGCAACTATTTCAGCAGATAAACTTGCCCCGACGGTTGCTCCTGGAGGCCTTAAGCTTCCGAATGGTGTAGCAAAACCCACCTCAGCTCCTTTAGCTGATTTGCTTGATTTGAGTTCTGATGGTGCACCAGCTTCAACCACCACTTCTACTACAACACCTAATGGTTTTCTGCAAGATCTTCTGGGTATTGGTGGAGTGAGTACAGGAACGACAGGTATTCTTTTTGCCAGTATCTCTGTTCTTTCATGCGCGGTTTCCATGTTAGCTTGCTTCTCTGATTACATTAAAAGAGCGAAGGGGCTTTATTGACTGGTGCCCTCTGCATCCCTCCGTCTGTCCCTCAGAATGTGTTATAGATCGATTTTCATCTAATAAAGATTCATCCCTGGCCATATCAATATCCACTCTTACCTTTTATGGAATTTGAGCTCACTGCATGCTCAACAATTTGCTAATCAGCCATTTACTCTTATCCAAAAAATTAGTTCTAGTGCTATCATGTGGGATCTTGTCCAAATATTTGTATTTAATCACCTTGCTTGTTATTTTTGCCCACGAAAAAGTCTATTGCAGTTTTTTTTTTCTTTTGTCATATTCTCCAGTCATGCTTTGATGTAGACAGGTCAATATTTTATTTACTGCAGCAGTAGATGAAAGAGTTGTTCAGTACTTCAGTTATTATCTTTTTGTGCACTAATTGTTACATTCTATTTTTTTGGTTATCAGAAAATTCCCTTACTTTAGCACTTATTTTTTCTTCTGTTTTTGTTCAGGTGTACCTTCAATTGCTAGCACAGATATTCTTATGGACCTTCTATCCATTGGATCATCTCCATCACAGAATGGCACGCCTGGACAAGGTGAAAGTAATCTTAGCTGTAGCAATTGCATGTTTATATTTATGACCATTGTTGAATTGTGTCATACTGATGCAGCAGAGTCTAAACCTGTTCATGCTGTACCTGAAGCTATTGATCTGCTCGGTAGTTTGTCATCAACTACATCTGTTTCTGGTTAGCTTGGTTTAATGTTGTCTGTTTGAATCATCTATTTTTCTGTGTACAACCATTGATGAATTATTTAAACACTAATGCAGCAGAGACTAAACCCACACATTTGGTATCTCAAGACATGGATCTGCTCGATGGTTTGTCATCAAGTACATCTGTTTCTGGTTAGTTTTGTTGTTGATATTAGCAAACAATGTAACTACATCATGCTCATGGTTACTAAACCTCCTGATTTGAGCAGGACTAGAAAAAACAGTTCACCCATCAATAACAGCTTTCCAGAGTGCAACCTTGAAGATCACCTTTGATTTCAAAAGGCAGCCTGGAAACCCGCGAGAGACGACAATTCATGCCACTTTTACAAATTTGACATCGAGTACCTATACAGATTTTATTTTTCAGGCCGCTGTTCCAAAGGTAACATCTTATTGCTGTATTCTATGTTTGAGCTTTCCACTGGCGCTGTAAATTACCCCTGATACTCCACGGTTTTTGTTCTGTATACATTAGTTTTTATCGCGTGATAAACGATGATTATACTCCATGATAGTTTTTGACTTTTTTTTTTTGCATGTCTTCTGGTATCTTCAGCTTGGGTTTTGATGGGCTATAAGCTACCCATGTCCTGTTGACCATTCTTTCCTTGAATTCATATAGCTTGAGTTTTTAGTTTCTGTTACTCCGATCTAGAAAAATGCAGATAACACCTTTTTCACATTAGAGCAATGGAAAGAGGCTAAGTGAATCATTTTATTCTTCCTTTGTGTTTTTTAATAAAAGCTATTTGATTGATATGCTGATAACGATTCTTATATGTGCAGTTCATCCAGTTGAAACTGGATCCAGCTAGTGGCAACACTGTTCCAGCTAATGGAAATGGTTCAGTTACTCAAGGGCTCAATGTCACCAATAACCAACAGGGCCAGGTATATGAAGATTTATACCCCTTGGTTCCCTTCAGCTTCTTTAGTCTATCTTTTTTTATTGGCTCGATTTTGATCCTCTTCCATACGATGTGATTTACAATTGTAAAATTTATATAGCTGAAGTACTAACAGGAAAATTGTAGGCCATAAAGCTTACATCGTAATGCAAAGTTCTTGCAAAACTGACTGATGTATTTCTATATCTGCTCGTGTGTTTTCTTAGATTGGCTGTTGACTAGTGTTGCATGTACTGTAACTTAACTAAATATTAATTCCTCTTTTTTTTTTGAGAAATAAGGACCAACATGAGCCTTTCTCACGTGTACATTTCCAAAATGTTAGATATATAGCATATACGATCAGTGCAGAAGCAGATTAATATTTTTTGGTTCTAGCATGCAAGAACTGTAACTGTGAGTAAATCTCGGTCGATACTGATTCCCTATGCATTTGCCAATAATAATATGCTGCTATGTAGGCTGTGGTGAAATTGACGTATGCTCATATAAGCTACTTGCTGGTATTTTCTCATTTGCACGTACTACCATAATGCATAATCATTTGCGTTATGTGGATGTTATCAACATGTACACTTAAAGCCATATAATCTGGAGTTTCGTTGGAGTTTAGAATAATTCTGTGAAGAAAAGAGCTAAGCATTTTGCACCCATCATTACTCTGCCTGTAACCAGTTCTCCTGGCTGGTACCATGAGAATAAATCCTGGCCAAGAAATGTTTGAAGTTGAATATAAAATTTTTAATTCAAATTGATGCACTCTATTACAAGTGATAACCAGACAAATGATCATAACGGGTGGTAACTAGTCAAATTAAAATGAACTTTTGGAAAACCTTTTTTTTAAAAAAACAGTGAATGCAATCCTGGAATAAAGTTTATCCTGCAATGTTTCGGGGTTATATTTTAGAGTCCCATGCTCATTGCTGATGTTTCTTTGTTATCTCTATCCTGCTGAGCAGAAACCACTTGCAATGCGTATCCGGA
Organism: Panicum hallii; assembly: GCF_002211085.1. Lineage (NCBI taxonomy): Eukaryota > Viridiplantae > Streptophyta > Magnoliopsida > Poales > Poaceae > Panicum > Panicum hallii. The sequence continues at coordinate 58,314,981 of NC_038042.1, read as the reverse complement.
TGTCTTATAAGGTGAATGGCGAGGACAGATTGGAACAGGGCCAAGTCAGCAATTTTCCTTCTGGTCTATAGTGCCATTTGTGTATATTATATCATGTTGTGATAGTTATCTCAAATTTACGTGTTGGGGACAGCGCGAAAATTTCTTATACCCTGTTCCACGTTTTCTCATTTTATTCATGTCCCCCCATTTGCGGGGTACTTAGAGCAAATAGTTTATTGCGGCCATTCATTTTCTTGACCCATTTATATATTGTATAGTAAGCAGCCATGTCGTATCTTTAAATTAAACGTGATGCATTCATGCCTGATGTACACCACGCCACGCGTGAGGATAATCAGAAAACATTCATTCAACATCTCATTACAAATAATCTCTATTTTCTTGTACTATCAACCTTGTATACACTGGAGACCTGCAGCAGTGTTTTGCATAAGTAGGCAACAGCAATGACGGTAGTAGCCGTACATTCCTAATCTGCGGCGCCGTAAGTCAAGGGTGTCCAGGATTGTTTTACCATAGCGCAAACTTTTATTCCCTCGTGTGAATTAACCCTTACGTTCCAGTCATTAACTCATTATGTTGACCATGTTAGATATTACTATTTTCCAGTCGGTCCTTATTTTCTTGTATGGACCTAAAGACCTATCGATGGAGCTGATGTATTACGTACAGCAGGTTATCTTTCATTCCGGCGGTGATCACCATTTCGCAATCATGCTGCATCTTCGTCCAAGCCATGTGGATCCATCGAGAGCAAAGCATGGACCCGGGAATTAGAATAGGCTTGCTCGTCAAGTTCCTATTATGTCAAGGGTGGTAAACGTGCTTAAAATTCAGCTTAGATAATCTAATGGCCGCCGGGCTACAAAAGAGCCGGGCTTTGATCATGTACTACTTTGACCTAAAAATATATGAGAGTGAAGAGACCATTAAAATAATGATCCGTTACCATTTCTAATTGTGTCAGGATGGTTAGCCTTAGAAAAGGGCGTCGTCAGGCGGGAGTTCTTTTTTTGTTTAAGAAGTGGGAGCTTCAACTCGTTGTCAAAGTCTTATGTGTCTGGCGTGGGCAGCGATATAAGTCATGTACGTATGGTGTGCGTGTCTGCGTGAAGGCGTATCAGTGTCCTGACTCCTGAGTACTCTGAACCTGGACTGAAGAAGCCGTCCTTCCCAACCCTCTGTTTCTCTTCTTCCTCCCGATGTGCTTTTTTCTTGAACATTCCAGTCCCTACTCCCTAGACCCCAGGTCAGCGACATACTGCCCGTTTTGTCCTCACAAGTCGTTGTGGAAACTGGCACACGCAGATGCAGTCTACCATGCTGCCTGTAGCGCTGAAGCGCCTCTAGCTGCGGCTGAATAATGCCTGGCTGGCTGGCTATCTTCCACGCCACGCTGACAGCGCCATGGGACAGATAGATGGATGAGGATGGTCGTCAATGGATGCGTGCAAAGCCACACGCCGTGGAACTCTAACCAGCTCAACGAACGCGGAGAGAGTTGACTTGCCGCGGCGCGCGCATGAGGTCCTGGACGTCGTCTACCGCCTAACGGCGGGAGAGGATCAGAGGAAGATGCGTCCTGCAGGCAGAGCTCCGTGGGGAGAATGTGTCCGCGCGCCCACGGCGAGCGCGACGCTGGGAGCCAGCGGAGGCGCCGGCAAGGGCGGCGTCGCCAAGGCGCGCGGTAGAACGCGGCCGCGGATACGATCGACGGTGAGTGCGTGGCGGTTTCCAAGAGAAGGTGGTCTCCGGCAACGCCGTGCGCATGGCGGCGGCGAGCAGGGGGAGCGCGGCGGGGAGGAGCCATCGCGCCAGCAGCCCAGCGCCATTGGTCGGGCGGGACGGTATTTCAGATACGGACCCCCCGGACGGTATTTCATTTACCGTCCGGCCTTGAGGTTCTCCGGATCGTCGAGTCCAAAGAGTGCGGTCCAGATTCGATATGACGGCTTGCCGCTGGGGCGCCCTCTGGGCCTAGTGGAGGCCCAACAGTTGGAGTCCGTCTTACTCTCGCGGAGGCCCATAACCGAGGAGTCCACCAGGACCCGACCGCGCATTCCAGTCGTCTGACCACGAGTCTCTCTGATCTGTGCTGGTGCAACGCCTCCAACCATGCCAGCCTTGCCAGGAATCCACTCAAAAAAAAAAAGAAAAACCATGCCAGGAAGGTAAGACCTCCCTCCGTTTCCGTTGGTTGCCGGACTCCTCCTCGGCGCGCGTAGAGATGATAATTTTCCTCTTTGTGAAGGTTGTACGCGTGGCGGAGCGAAGACCAAAATCAACCTACAGCGAGCCTACTACTCCTGATACTTATTTGTATTAAAACACATACATACTATAAAAAATTACAATATATTATAATCATCAAATAATATAGATATAATCATCAAATATATATAAATATACTAGAAATTAGCTTATGAGTCACTAGAAATTAGCTTATGAGTCACCAGCGGCAGGTGTGGCGGTCGCCACACCTTGCCATGTTGCGGCTCCGCCGCTAGTTGTACGCCGTTTGACATGGTCCACATTCAGGACTCTTAGAGCAGGGTGATGGATATACAGTAATTGGGAGGAAGCGTGCCGAAACCTGTTATTGCGCGCGCGCATGAGCTACGACAGCGGCGCGCCCACACCACGTTGCCGAGGAGTCAGCAATGGTTGATGATCCCGCGGACACGGCCGACGGAATCGACAAAATCAGCGAGCTCCCCGACGACGTCGGACGTCCTGCTCGACATCCTGGGGAGGCTGTTCACGGTCGGCGACGTCCGCACCGCCCCGAGGACCTCCATCCCCTCGCGCCGGTGGCGGCACTTGCCGTGGCCGGAGATCCCCCAGGTCTCCCTTGACGTGGGAAGTTTCTTCGTCGACTCGGACGAATGGTGCCTCGTGGAGGGCCGGCACCGCTTCTGGCGGCAGCACCACGCCACGGTGGGGTTCACCGACGCGCTGGCGCGCTTCCTGGCCGCCCCGCCGAGCAAGCGTTCCATCCAGAGGCTCAGCCTCGCGTTCATCCTGATGAGGCGCGACTACGTGCGCCGCATCGGCGACCTCGTCGGCGACGCGTCCGACACCGGCAGGGTCAAGAACGTGGAGCTCGAGATCCTCACCGAGATGAGCTGTTCGAGCGGGGATGACGCGCCGCTCATGGTCACCTACAGCGAACGCTTCAGGGATTTCCTCAAGGACTGCCCCGGCGCGTTCCGGTCCCTCACCAAGCTTACCCTAGAGTCCCTGTGGTTCAAGGACCAGGACGCGCTGCGCAACCTCGTGCGCGGCTGCAACGCTCTCGAGTTCCTTTCTCTCATGTTCTGCGGCCTGTTTCGCCCGCGATCGCCGGACTTGGACGACATCGTCATTCGGCCGGCCGTGCTCACCATCGACGCGCCGCAGTCGCGGCTCAAGGCGCTGGTGTGCGATCAATCCTACATCGAGCGGATCGAGCTGGTGCAGGCGCCGGCGCTCGTCGAGTTCCAGCACCGCTGGTTCTTCGACGACCATCCTCCGATATCGTTTGGATGCGTTCCGTTGCTCAGGAGCTTGTCCCTAACTCACCACCCGCACCGCCAGGATGATGATGGGGACATTGATGTGATGAAGTGGAAGTTAAGTGAGCTTCTGGCGAGAGACGGCAACCAAATACAGACGCTGCGCTTCGATTTTGAGAATGACGAGGTACGTAATGAAAACTCGGCAATTCTCAAAGTTTTGTTGCTGATGTTGACCTTCGTTGCAGATATGGTTGCAACCAGAACCTCCTAGAAAACTGAGAGCTGCGCTTGGCGGGCTGAAGGAGCTGCACCTGACGAAGATCCCTCCTGGATACAATCTTTCATGAGCACTGTTTCTGCTGGAAGCTTCACCACTCTTGGAGAGCCTTGACATCCATGTCCGTAGTTGATCCAGCTGCTTATGCTAATGCCCATTATTGTCCAGTCTTTCATTCTTACAGTGGAAAAAAAAATCTTTTAACTTGCTTCTTGCTGATTGCAGATATCCGACCACATATGCCGTGGTGAGTGGCGCAAGAGACGTGGCGAGAACACGAACCTGACATGGCAGCCGCCATCGCCTGGCTTCATGCAGCATAACCTGAAGAAGCTCTCGTTCCGGCGCGCCTTCAACGTGTACAAGGACATGCGGTTTGCAAGGCTGATCATGGAGTTGGCAGTGAATCCGGAGACCCTTACTTTCGGCGTCAAGACCTTGGAGTGTAAAGACTGTGTAGCCGCGGAGCCCAACTTTCCGGATCCGGCCAGATCGAGGTTGAGGCTGCCAGGGAACAGTGAGCACGTTGATGCGGTAGTGAAGAAGCTCAAGGATGGCATCTCTACGTCTGCCCTGATAAACTATAATCCTACCTGATTGAATCTGGCACTGCTGCTATCTTTTCTAGTCCTGCACTTCTCTCTGAGAGAGCTTATGCTAAGCGACAATATATATTTAGTTACTTATTTTTCAATCCTAAGAAGTACAGTGAACCAGCAGAACAATTACTTTATTCCCATTTGTTATATATATATATATACATTTATATATCTAGCTGTGAAGTATAAGCGGTGTTCCCATATGTTATATGATTATACCAGATACTACCCACACATCATCATCATGATGCAGACTCGATTGTGCAGAAACCAAGCTGGGAGGCACTTGATCTTGTTATTCCGTGCGAAAATGAGTTACCGAACATATATTCTGAGAGGTGGTTATCCACACCGTCTATTTTCCTCTCTGGATCTGTGTCGCCCTCCGCCAGGCTTTGTATTCGTTCTGTTTTCCAAATTTTTTCATCATGTATTCTTCTCGCCTGGTGTCCTGGCGAGCTCCTCCTCTGAGCCGTTGCGCGTTGTTCATGCTCATCTTCTCACTCTTCTCGTCTTCCCCGGCGACCTCCTTCCTTCTTTCCCGGATCCCCCTCCGCTCCCAAATTGAATCCGTTCCCCTCCCCTCGTCGTCCCGTGCACCGTGCCTTCTTCCCCCTCCATCCCTGCGATTCCTCTCCACTTGCCTCGGCCCCTGCGCCCCCACCAAATCCACCATGGCTGACGGTCCGCACACGCCAGGCCAAGCTGATCCAGATAACTCCTGTGTAGTGTAGCTGCACAAAATTACAGAGGCGACCGGGATGTGGTCGTGTTGGACTCATGGAGATGTTTACTTCTCTGTGTGGCCTCGTAGACGTTCCGGAATCGGTTCAGGAATCTTAGCATGGAAGTTTTAGAGAGAGGAGAGACATAAAGGACTTCAAGGCTCTGCAGACATTCAAATTCTGCAGGTGCCGTTGCTGAATTAGCGGCAGCCGGAGCATCAACTGGAGCTCTCATCATTAGAGCATCTCCAGTTTGCATAATTTTACTAGCCGCGCAATGAGACGGAGAAAACCTGGCGTGAACTGAACACACATTCCAGACAGCAGGATCACACGAACAAGAATGAAGGTAGCATTTCAACGCCACAAGATAGAACTCGAGATTGAGACGACATAATCACGACTCAAAAAACTGAAGAGCCATTCAGAGCAGCCAAGAAATTGACAAGCACCTCACCAGAATGCTGGTCCTTGAGAAGCTGACGATGAGCACGAATTGAAGCAGATCCTTATTACGGGCCCTGGTGAGCTGCCCCTATGTCCTGACGAGCTCCTCGCTCGCTCTCGGCCATGGCACCATTGTTAGCGTGGCGCGCGACGCGGAACCCGAATCGACGGAGGCACGAAAGGGCGATGGAACCGGTCGGCGGCGGCGCTCCGTTTCGCGGCGGCTGCATGAATCGCGCCATCTGGAACTGTAACTTGACTTTCCCTTTCTAGCACGAGGCTGCATGGATCGCAGATGTCGATGGAGGCTCGCACGAGGCAGGCGGCGGCACGCGGCTAGCAGAGCAGACGTCGCCGGCGGCGGCGCGGGCTCGAGCCAGCTGCTCCGACGCCGCCCCAAAAATATTTGCGAACCCCACCCCCCCTCCCGATTTGGATCGCGATCCGATTTGGGGGTCTTTATATAAAATGACGGATGAAATATTTACACAAAACCCCCTAATGATACAATTTAGGGGATAGTTTTGCAAAATTTCGGATTTAATATTTGTAGCCCCCCTCTCCCCTTCCGGCCACCGGCGGCACGCGTCCCCGTTGTCGTCCAAGGAGGTGCTTCTACGCCGCCGGCCCGCCGCCCGCCGTCGTCCCAGAAGGTGCTCCTACGCCGCCGCCAGCCCCGCACGCCGCCGTCGTGTGCACCAAGGACGCGTTGACCAATAGCTTTCCAATTTGATTTGTGCATCTTGGATCAGATTTGAGCTTGTCACTCCTGGCCTCGTTCTTCGGCGGCAGCTACAGTCCTACACCAATTCAAGCTCGCCACCGGCTCAACATACAGGGTCTGCCGACACCGCCGCCGGAACACGTGATCGTGGACATCCGTGCACCTTCACGCCGCGCGGGGCGGCGTTCCTGCACCACCGCCGCAGGCCCTGCGCATCGCCGTGCTCATCCCAGGCGTGGACAACGGCAGCGGCGGCTGCGCCACCACGCTGGGTATGCTGTTCCTCAAGGCACCATGGTGTTCTTCGCCGGCGTGTTCACTTACTGCCGCGCTCTTCGGCGTATGGGTGGCGGATGAACCAGCTGGCCGCGTATGGATGGATTAACCTCGTTGTTAATGCACATTAGCACTTGACATCTGAAATCCATGGCACACACCACTACACCAGAGTACAGTATGTTTTAACAGAGGCAAGCCAGCATCGCTCAAATTTAAAAGGCAACCGTCCAGAACACATGGCCGGCCATCTTGTCAAGACCCCACGGCGTCGTCGGCTCCGGCGATCCAGTCCTGGCAGCTCCGGGCACCGCTGCCACCGGAACACGTCGCCCAATGACACAAGGAGAAAACACATGTTCCAGACGGTAGAATCACACGAACAAGAATGGAGGTAGCATTTGAACGCCACATGATAGAAGTTGAGATTGAGACGACACAATTGTACTCCAAAAAACGGAAGCCATTCAGAGCAGCCAAGAAATTGAAAAGCATCTCACCAGAAGTAGGCTGCTTCTGGCCCTTGAGAAGCTGACGACGAGCACGAATTGAATCAGATCCATACGGCCCTGGCGAGCAGCTCCTGTGCCCTGACGAGCTCCTCGCTCGCTCGCTCTCGGCCATGGCAGCATTGTCAGCGTGGCGCGCGACGCGGAAGCGGAACCCGGATCGACGGAGGCAGAAAACGGCGATGGGGGCCTTACAACTCGCGGTGGAGCCAGTAGCCGCCGGCGCGGAGGTCGCCGGCGCTCCGCTTCAAGGCGGCTGCATGGATCGCGCTACCAGGAACTGAGCTTGACTTTCCCTTTCAAGCACGAGGCTGCATGGATCGCGGATGTCGATGGAGGTTCGCACGAGGCGCCCGGCGGCACGGGGCTCGAAGAGCAGAGGTCGCCGGCGGCGGCGCGGGCTATGCCGGCTGCTCCGGCGCCGCCCTAAATATTTGCGAAAAAACCTCCGGTTTGGATCGCGATTAATGTTGCAATCCGATTTGGGGGTCCATTTGTAAAATAGAGGATGTAATTGTGCAAAAAGCCCCCTGATTTGGATCGATATTAGTAATCGCGATCCAATTTAGGGGTGTTTTTGAAACTTTTCCGAATTCAATATTTTCATATACCCCCCTGAACTCGGACGACTCTCCTCCCTGCCACCGGGGGCACGCGCCCCCGTCGTCGTCCAAGGATGTGCTCCTACGCCGCCGCCGGAACACGTCGCCGTAGGCATCCCGTCCGCTGCCGCCGTCACGCTGCCCTCCGTTGCCTCAGAAGGCGCTCGCCGCCGCCGGCTCCGTCTCGTCGTGTGCGTCACCGTGGAAGCTTCGTCAGGGCGCTGGGGTCGCGTACAGCTGCCCCAGCTGCATGGAACAAGAAAGGATTGATGGGGAGCTAAGATCTTCCGGGTTGGAATCGGAAGGAGCGGAGGTGGGAGGAGTACTGGTCTACTGGAGAAGCGGAGAGCAGGAGGGAAGGAGCCAGGGAGGCGGGAGGGAGAGAGGACTAGGCCAGGCCAGTTTTTTTTTTTCCCTTATCAAGTCAAAGAGAGTTGCATGCTGATCCTCTTGTCCAATGACTTGCTGGCACTCAGAGGGCTCAAGTATCAGATCTGATGAAAATCTCTCCTAGATGCAGTCTCTCATGGGCCACGTTCCTAATGGAAGCGGCGCCGTTCTTGGAGACTCTTGATATCACTGTGCGTTGTGCAGCTGTTCATGCTAGCTAAATTGAGAAGAACGCGAGCCTGGCATGGGAGCCATCGCCTGGTTTCAGCCACCATCATCTGAAGCAGCTCTCTATCAGCCGCGCGTTCCATGCAGAGAAGGACCTGCTGTTTGCGAGGCTGGTCACGGTGATGGGGTTTGCAGTGAATCTGCAGGCCGTCCGTCACTTTGGGTGTCAAGTCCCTGGGGTGTCCGGGACGTATAAAATAAAAGCCCAACGCAAGTACCCGGATTTGGCCAGATCAAGATTGAGATTTGCTGATGGCAGCGGGGGGCTGTTTGGATCCGGATTACCAAATTTTAATCCCATCAAATCTGATGTTTGAACACCAATTAGAGAGACTAAATATAAACTAATTACAAAACCAGTTGCATAAATGGAGGCTAATTCACAAGATGAATCTATTAAGCCTAATTAATCCATCATTAGCACATACCAATTGCATAAATGAAAGTTAATTCACGAGATGAATCTATTAAACCTAATTAATCCATCATTAGCACATGTTTACTGAAGCACAACATGATCAAATCACGAACTAATTAGATTTAATGGATTCATCTCGTGAATTAGCTTCCATTTATGCAGTTAGTTTTATAACTAAACTATATTTAATACTTCTAATTAATATTCAAACATCCGATGTGATGGGAACTAAAGTTTAATTAATTAATATTCAAACATCCGATGTGATGGGAAAAAGTTTAACCCTGTGCACGCAAACAGGGCCTGAGTACGTTGAGGCGTTTGTGAAGGAACTCATGGATGGCATCGCTACATCTGCTACTGCTAAGATGACATTACTCTTATCTGATTTAGTTTGAAGTGCCACATCTGCACATTCTGCTTGACATATCCAGTTGTCGGCTAAATCATGGATACCACAGAGTACTATTATACATTTATATTAGATGCATGGTCTATATATTTACAATAGCATAAGCATGAGTACACAAGTCAAGTTCTGGTAGCAAAGGCTTGCTTGGTACCCTCACAGTTCGGGGTTCATCCGCAGGCCGCTTGCAGAGATATAATGCTATGGAGCTAGTATAAGATTGTCTGGGTCAGCATGAGGAGTGATTTGGACGGATCTAACTTCCACATGCCAAGCACTCATCCCGGTTGTTCAAGGAACAGACCATCTGTGCCATTTTAGCCTGGACATCATTTGGACGGATCTAACTTCCACATGCCAAGCACTCATCCCGGTTGTTCAAGGAACAGACCATCTGTGCCATTTTAGCCTGGACATCCTCTTCCTCTGAAGTTTGTTGCTTATCCTACAAATCCAACGTTTTTTCACAAGGACCATGGTTAAGCAGCATATTGAAAATTTATCCAAAATATAGTCAATCAGATATGGGCTAGAACACAATAAGCACAAATCACCTTGAGGAGAGTAGTATCTACTGTAAACTTAATTGCATCTGCCGCAGCGCGTGTTCTTAGGTAATACATCCCTGTCTTAAGGCCCTGGTATCAAACAAGAGAGGGAACTCATTATTAGTGTTTTCCTTGGTGATACCTACTTGCACTCCAAATCTCCAATAAAATAGAAAAGTAAAGAAAATTGCATTTTACTCCTGCCTCTTTTTTAGAAAACAAAAAAAAAGGAAAACTGAACTGTAGCGTTGGATCTGAGAGTTACCTTCGACCAAGCATGGAAGTGCAAGGAAGTTAGCTTCCCAAAGTTTGGTTGATCCATGTGAATATTGAGGCTCTGGCTCTGATCGATATAGCAACCACGATCAGCAGCCATGTCAACAATAGTTTTCTGCTTGATCTCCCAAACAGTCCTGTGCCAGTGATTAATACACATTTAGAACAAACATGAGCGATAGTTTGCTAGTTTGCATATCATGAAAATTATAGCTAAGATGGTAATTCACATACTTGTAAACTGCTTTTAGATCATCTGGGACCTCGGTAACCTTTTGGACAGAACCATCCTCATAGATTATCTTGTTTTTTAGAATAGGAGACCAGACACCTATCTCAGTCAGATCATGGAGAAGATGCTTGTTTACTATGACAAACTCACCACTGCAACAAAGAAAATAATTAGAGAAACCCAACCATTATAACATCAAAAGTTCAAAACTACGAGCAGCAGATATGCTAACCTTAAAACTCTTCGACTGTATATATTTGATGTGTACGGTTCAAAGCACTCATTGTTGCCAAGAATTTGGCTAGTGGAAGCAGTGGGCATAGGAGCAACAAGAAGAGAGTTCCTCAATCCAACTTGAGAAATCACCTCCCTTATTGCCGACCAGTTCCATCTGTCAGATGGCACTACATTCCACATATCAGGTTGAAGAATGCCCTGCAGAAATGCAGATGAAGTGTACTGAGAACTAGTCATTCCACAAATTATCAACTTATCAAGGTTAATAGTGTCTGGGAATAGCTGTAAGGAGCTACATGCTTCATATTAGTTAAGTGAATGATGATATATAGCCTAATAAGGGAATGACCCGAACCAAAAAATGGATATCATACTTATCATAATTTCCTTGCCAACAAGCACTAATAAATTTTTGGAGATTTCTATCAGTAATAAACTGTATTGCGTCAGAAGTAAATAGCTTGACACAATCAAACACAATATTAAGTATAATTGATGGACATGGTTGCAAACAATATCACACACAAACCTTGCTGACAGGGCTCCCAGCATATGTTTCATAAGGACCTTCTTTTGCAGCAAGATCAGCAGAAGCTTTCAAAGCATGATAATAAATAGTTTCAAAAATATCCTTGTTTAACTGCTGGGCCTGGGGAAAAATTCATCATGTTACATATCAGTAAAGTACAAAATGGCATAACCACACTTTTGAGCTTGCAAGATTACCTCTGGTGAATCGAATGGCATTCCAAGTAAAATAAAAGTATCCGCCAATCCTTGAATGCCTATCCCAATTGGCCTGTGCCTCATATTTGACCTCCTTGCACTCTCAATGGGATAATAACTAATATCAATGATTTTGTTGAGATTATACGTAACAGTCGAAGTAATCTGTCATATAGCCAGCATTATGTTAGTATTATTCAGACTGGTAAGGCAGAGTCATACATCTATATGAAATTTGAGGTAGACAAACCTCTGCTAATTTATCAAAGTCGAAGTATCTATTTTTTGACCCACTGCTACCAACAAGCTTAGCTGGATGGGACTCTATAGGAACACCCTGAAACATGTGCGAGTGTAAGTTATGCTAGTTACAACTATAACCAACCAAATAATAGGAAAGACATCGGCATGTACCTTTTCCCTTACAAAACGTGGCAAGGCAATTGAAGCTAGGTTGCATACAGCAGTTTCAGAAGGACTGGTATACTCTATTATCTCAGTACACAGGTTGGAGGACTTAATTGTGCCAAGATTTTGTTGGTTGCTTTTTCTGTTGCAAGTATCCTGCATATCATTACCTTTTAGAACCAGACCTTTGGATTTTTCAGTAAGAACGCACATACGTGATAAAATAATGGCATATTTAGAGGCAGAACAATTGCGTCCTTATGAATTTAATACCTTATAAAGCATATAGGGTGTTCCAGTTTCTATCTGTGCCTTCAAAATATCAAACCAGAGGGCCTGCGCTGAAACTACTTTCTTTGACTTGCCCTGAAATCACATAGCTGTGTTATTATACATCTTAAGTCAACCTGAAAAAATTGTATATCCAAGTCCAGCATCCAGCTTACCTCTCTTTCATATTTATGGTACAGATTCTGAAACTCATCTCCCCAGCAATCAGCTAAACCTGGAGCTTCATTGGGACAAAACAGTGACCACTGTCCATTGCATTGTACCCTTTCCATGAATAGATCAGGAATCCACAGAGCATAGAAAAGATCCCTTGCACGATTCTCCTCCTATAAGTTTCACGTAACAAAAAAAAATCACAGAGAGGTAGACTAATATAATAGCAAGCCAAGCACTTATAGCACACTTCTTATATTCAACCACAGGCTATTTTTCAAGAATGTGTGTTATTGTTCAAGAGCTTTTACCTTTCCATGGTTCTTCCTTAGATCAAGGAAGTCAAAGATATCAGGATGCCAAGGCTCCAAATAAACAGCGAATGCACCTAACGCAAGGCATTTGTAAGAAATCCTCAGCAATCATATAGGACCAGGCTAACTTACTGATACTAGTTACCTTTTCTCTTGCCTCCACCTTGATCAACATAACGAGCAGTATCATTGAAAACACGTAGCATAGGAACAATTCCATTAGAAGTTCCATTTGTTCCTCGAATGTAACTCCCAGTAGCTCGAATGTTGTGAATTGATACACCAATTCCTCCAGCAGATTTGCTTATCGCAGCACATTCTGAGAGAGTATCATAAATTCCCTCAATACTATCATCTTTCATGCAGATAAGGAAGCAGCTGCTTAGCTGCATAACAATAAATAAAAGAATGAGATTAAATGTATAACTTAACAGCCCACACTGGACACATTATTGGTTGAAGGTGGCACAGCAGTACCTGGGGCCTTGGAGTGCCAGCGTTGAAAAGGGTCGGGGAAGCATGAGTGAACCAGCGCTGAGACATCATGTGGTATGTTCTGACAGCGGATGCAATATCATCCTTATGTATGCCAACAGAAACTCTCATCAACATATGTTGTGGCCTTTCCACGACCTTTCCACCTACTTTCAACAGATAAGACCTCTCAAGTGTCTTAAAACCAAAATAATCATAGTCGAAATCTCGGTCATAATTTATCTCACTGTCCAAGCAAGCAGCATTCTGAAATGATACAGAGGTCAAAAGTTGAGTGCTTAGATTCCATGAGTCAGACTGTATGCTAAGAGGAGTTAGTAAGAAATAAACCAAGTACACGGATGCACCAATGTGGATTGCAACCACAAGTAGTAATCCATTTATTCATGGTTTTTGTGCATAAAATTAAGCACCAAAAGAACCATATCAGATGTTAATTACAACATTCCAATGATAAGCTATCGCAGAAAGTATAAACACACAAACTATCTAAATGGCAAGAATGATGATACATTTTTTTTCTAAAATAAACTGTTGGCCACTTAGCCCATGCATCACACCTTCATTACGATCTCGTAGGCATCATCAGCGATCATGGGAGCCATCAAGCCAGACCTCTCGTCGCAATGCATATACAGAACCTTTACCCTGCATACAGAGATGAATAGAATAGAACCAATCACAACGCGGATATTCAAACTCTCCTCCTAGAGTAGACAAGAAAAACGAGGTATCGTACGTCTCTGAGAAGGATTTCATGGTTTTCTTGTGCAGGTTGGAGACGGCGATCCTGCCCGCCAGCTTCACAGCGCAAAGGGGGTAAAAGGCAAAAGCAGTCAGTAATATCCAATCGAGTTGCTCAAGCAGCAGACCAAAACATCTCGCAGACGATTCAATTTAAGGAAGGAGCAGATCAATCACCGATGCGTAGTCCGGGTGCGAGGCAGTCATGGCAGCGGCGGTCTCGGCGGCGAGCTCGCCGATCTGGTTGGTGGTGACGCCCTTGTAGACGCCAGCGCAGACCTTCTGTGCGACGAGGACGGGGTCGCAGTGCTCCGCGCTGAGGCCGTAGCTGAGCTTCTTGAGCCGCGCGGTGATCTTGTCGAAGTGGACTGACTCCTGCCGGCCGTCGCGCTTCACCACGTACATCGCGCCGCCGCCGCTGACCCTGCCGGCGTCTCGGGTTTTCCGTCGAACACGCCGGGGGTGCCCGGTCGTACGGGACCGGTGGCGCCGGCCTGGGGATCGGGAAGGGTTTGGGAGGGGACAGGAGGGGACGGGGCGGCGAGAGGTTTGAAAGCGGTGATCGTGATCGGGGCGATTGGAATAGATGACAAGAATCTTTTCAATTTTGAAATGGTAGTGGAGGGGAACCGCTCGGAAGCGCGGGAGAGGGAAATTTTCGCGCGAGTGTCGGGTGAAACTGAACTGCTTGGTTTGGTGCCTCGGTGGTGGGAAATTGACGCAGGCCATTAATGGCGCGTGGGAGGGGTTCTTGTCATGTTTTTTTTTCTTTTGAAAAGTTGGGGTTCTTGTCATGCCAAAGTCACTTTGTGCAAATGAAGTTTAAAATTTTATATTACAGTTGAAAATTCATCCTTGAAGTTAGCGTTTCATGGCATTGCCTTCGCACCTCTGACGCGGCTAAAACTGGCTGCTGCGGCAGATCCAGAGGGGGTGGGGGCGACCATGGGCGGATTTGGAGGGGCCGCTGCCCTAGGGCCATGGCCACCGCGGGGGCGGGGGGGGGGGGGGGGGGGGGGGTGGCGCGGGCGGCGGCCATGGGAGCAACATAGAGGAGGATGATGAGCAGTAGAGAGAAGGAAGAATGAGAGGAGACAGTGCTCATGATCAAGAAAGGCCAAGGTTTCTCTGAAGGGCATAAGGGTCAGTTCATATTGCTAAAAGAATAGGAAAACGAAAAATAAATTGGAAAAGCTTGAAAAAGCATTGCAGCGGGATGACTACATTTCATAATGGTAAAACAGTAAAGCCCAATTGCGGGATGGCAATGTAGCGAAGCCTAGTTTTGACGATGGTGAAATCCTAAATTTCTCTAATATATGAACATACCCTGAACTGAAGGTCCCAGCTGGGATCAGGATCACAAGGTCGAATTGATCCAGAAGAGCTCAAGAATATTGATCCATAATAATATATACATATACAAGTACGGTTCTGCAACTTTACAGCGAACAAAAAACATTAGATACGAGAACTGCTACAAGAATAAGGAATATTTTAAGATATGATCGAGAACTGCTATACAATTCTAAAACAGGGAAGGCCCAGCTGTTTGTTTTCAGACTCGGTTAGAGCTGGTGGACGCCCAGGAGCATCTTGACTCTGCTGATGTGCCATAAGCTGATGAACCTGCTTTGACTGTTGCTGCTACGGAGCCTTGGCTGCTGTGGAGGGTACTGCAGTGGAACACAGCATCAGATAATATAACGCTGGCACAGGATAGTTATATGATGAGACACTTGTAGGCCGAGCTTGTCCTGCCTGTTCCTAAAACGGTGCAGTCTCTTGATCCCATCCTCTGGACATCCGTTGAAGGATCACTGTCCTCTCTGCTGGGATGTTAACATCATATATAAGATGCTGAGCCCCTCTTGCTGCTAGCCTTGCATAAACAGAAAGGACTGTCAAGCTGCTGAGCTAGATAAAACAAATTATAGTTCGATGCCAGCTCCGCACTCCGCCCTGCATTAGAAAGTATAAGCTCCTATTCTGGGACAACAAGTTACAAGTTATAGTTTCAAACAGAAATGCCGAGTAAAAGGTCAGTGCAATAAGCATTCTCACATAGAGGCAACCGGATAATACAAGATTACAGCATGCAAGTGATAATAATCAACAATAGACATTGCAATCAAAAGATGACAAATAGGTATTTCTGACAACTGATTGTTGATTAGTCACTGAACTTGAGAACCCAAGCCTATCTTTTTCAGTCTATACAATGTTAAGGTCAGGTTCAGGAGCCTGGTGGTTTCCATGATGCAACTTTCCTTACACAAAACCAATTAAGCAGACAAACAAAAACATATTGTGGTAAACGGAAAAGGAACTAAGATTTAAGCAATGCAGTTAAATATTTTCTTTTGATAATTAAATAAGAAAATGGTATGATCAAGACTGCAGTGCTAAAAGAAAATTAAACATACTCTGTAATCATGCTCTTCCGAAATATGCGGTTCACATTACTCCATGGAACCGCACCACATTGATTCATAGCAAGCATTGTGTGTCGACTGTCGAACAAGGACTAGTACTCTTAGAGTCTTAGTGGACCGTAATTGAGATCAATTAAGCAGGCATACATTTTCTAGCTTCAATCTTATCTCTGTACCTTGCATGGTGACTCACAACCTGGCCTCCAATGGAGGACTGCAAAGGACATCTGCAGTGATTTTTTTTTGCATAAGTTTATCATAATCTGCCCTCATCTGTAATAAACAAAATGCTGGTTTCTCAAATGATAAACTATAGCTTAAAAGAGACAAACATGTAAATAACATATAGTAGTGGATTAGATAAAAATGGTACTGTGTCCCCAAACTTTTCAACATCTGGCGTTTCTATTGATGAACTAACAGAATGAATCCACACTGTGGCTTGTCCCAATCACTCGTAAATGTTTGAATGTTGCACCCAAATAGCAAAGCAAAGTTTCAACAGCACCCACAGGAAAACCAAAAGGCAAGTGTTTTCTACAAAATTTCCGCGAAATCCCTTCAGTGCAAACAGGCCCTAAAGCTTCAGACCTGTTTCTACCATCAAATTAAACCAAACTGCAATAGCATAAAATAGTCTGAAAATTGAACATAAAATCAAAAGAAACTGATAAAAAAATCCAAAGATTATAAATAAAGAAAGAGAAATTAGGCTCCTCAGATGTCTCTTCATCTCCACAAGATTTACAGCATCCCAACAGGAGCTGCTTTCAGGAATTGGAACGATATAGGATGTGAATTCAGTCATCACAGGAGTCAGGAGTACACAACCAAAATGAAGCAGATTCAGTGCAGCGTGAAAGAGAAGCTGACAAACAAGAGTTCCCAAATCATTAGTCTATTTAAGAAACGAACTAGGCTCCTCAGATGTCTCTTCATCTCCACATGGTGTGCAGCATCTCACAGGAGCTGCTTTCAGGAATTGGAACGACATTGAAGGTAAATTTGGTCATCACTGGAGCATCCAACCTTGTGGAGGACCTGGTGAATCTCCACACCTACGGCCACTATCTAAGCACCTAAACAACCGCACCAAGCCCACTTGCCGATAGTTCACAGAAGCAAAGAATAAAATACAAAATTTTGAAGATATCTCAATTCCACACTTAATTATACAACAGACTTGATAGAAACATGATGTGGTACAAAATATACCAAACTAAAGGTGATTTGATCCATCCTGGCCTCTTATATTTTCATCAAACATTAGCATGATAACCTGAACCTACTGTAAGTTGGACAATTGAAAGAAACTAACAGGAATCCATGCAGTGCGTGGGCTAGCAAATCAAAACACATAAATCTGGGGTATGTAATAAGAAGAGAAGCTGTTATAACAGTGGATCCATTTCATAGTCGGCCGGCTCCAGCACAAATTCTTCATCCTGGACTACTCCATTAACCAACAAGTTACCATCACGTACCTATCAAATACAGGGAATGCCGATGGGTACAAATCATAAGTGGATCATAAAACCCCGAAAAATTGTTTAACAAACAATATTGTAAAACTGAAAGAAAACATAAAGAGGTTACTACCATTGGGATAAAAGCTTACTTCAACGATGTCCCCACCCTTCGCCACAACTCTCTTGATGAATACATCACTGGAGCTGTAGCCCAATGCCTACAGATCGTCCGTGTTATATCTAACCTTGATGAACTACTGGAGAAACAAGATTATCATACCTGAAGGACTGGAGGTGCACCATAGAAAAAGCACAAACATGTTAGAATTCCTGTACTGGCCTACTGGGGGCTCTGGAATCTCCCATTAAAATGCTCCAATTAATTTGTATTGCACAATGTTTTGTCATCAAATACAACATCATTGTTCCTAATGAAAAATCCCTTCTTCAATTCCGGTCAGCTCTTGTACAATCTGGAATTTTGTAACAGCAAGTTGCGCAGGAATTAAGTTGTTTTCCATTCTTGGGCCAAAGAAGTTACGCATCTACGAATCTAACAAATGATGGATCAAGAATTCAAGATTGAAAATGAGAGTGGGGAATGAGGATTGGAATACCTGCTGCACGATACTGCCGTGCGACCGTGCGCTTGCTGCTGTGCTCTCCAACGCCGGCCGCCGGCCGCCCGTCCGCATGAGCATGGCGTGCCACAGGCAGGAGCGGCAGCCAGTCCAGGCATCTAGTCATGCCCCACTCCGGAGTCCGGACTTCGCTACCCGACGTCTCCGATTTGGCCGCGCTGGTCATTCCCGTTCCCGATTTGAGTGCGCCGCCGCGAAATATAGCCGCGCTGCCGCCCGATTTGGCCACGCGTCACTAGGGTTTGGCAAGTCGGGAGTGGGAGGCGACCGTGGAGAGCGGCGAGACGAGAGGGAAGAGCGCCGGGGGACGGCACCTGACCGACCGCTGGGCATGGGCTCCCAAATTGCTGCTAGAATTGGCCTGCTATTTGGATGGGCCTTCGCTGCTGTGCTGGGCCACGCCTGGGGTACGAAGAGAGCTTTCGGCCACGGCCCTAGGCATGGCTTGGTGGCTCTAGGTCCAAAACTCCAAATTCGCTCTTATTGTATCAGATTCAGCCAGCCCGGAGATGAAATGATATATAAATACTCAAATCATGAACTCAGTTCTTCTTTTCAAAAAAACACTCAATTCATGCTACTAATAACTATGTGGTAGAGATAATTATCATTCTTTGACGGATGCCTATTTAGAGTGTATTGTATATTTGTATGTAGGTAGATGCATGTTATTTAATTTACGACCCGTTTCTGCTGGCTGTCAACCAACTACTCAACTGCAAGACCAAATAGCTGCACCCAACACTCTAATTGAACGGCTGATCGATCTCATCAAGATCAGGCGCTTGGGGTGCTTTTACAAGGTCTAAGCCATTGTAGACGCCTTTTGAAGTTCTCCCATCCATTTGCAAATAATAAATTAACTGGTTGCAGCCAACATTACCAACACAGGCTGTTAAAGGACGTCCTCTAAGTTTTACATTTTTACTTTATTCTGGAGGGTCTAAATATATTTTATTCTAAAGCAGATTAGCGAGCAATAGGAGTGGTAACAGAACATGGTACTAGCGATTATATATTTTAGCTCAAAATTATATAAGATTAGACTCCGATCCTTAAAGGATTCTAATTTTTAAATTATTTAAACTAAATTTTAAGTCCCCTTCGTCGCTAGGGAGCGCACAATCTAAACATATATTTTTTAAAAAAAACAATTTAATGCATGAGGCTGACAGCAGGGGCCCAGCCATGTCTCATCTGTCATCCCGTTGCATCCGTAGCCGTGCGCTCAGGCGACGGGGATCAACATCGAGCAGCCGCAGCCGCACCCGCGCCAAACCTCCGCGAGCTCGCTAATGGCGCTCGCACTGTCCACGCTCCCGTTCGTGCCCTCCAATCCCTCTCCATCCTCCAGTACCACCCCTGCCGCCGCCGCGTTCCCTCCTCGTCGGGTCCACCTCGCTGCCGCCGGTAGGAGCGGCGGCGGCGTCCTCCCGCTCGCGTGTGCCGCGCCGCGGCATCGCGGGCGGGCTCCGAGGCGTCGCCGTGGAGGGAGCCTGGTGGTCTGGGCGTCGGCAGACTATTACGCGACACTGGGCGTGCCGCGCTCTGCGACCAACAAGGACATCAAGGCCGCCTACCGGAAGCTTGCGCGCCAGGTGTTCGACGTTTGACCCCCTCCCACCCAAACCTCATTTTTAGTATTCATCACTTTTGTTTGAGAGTAGTCAGTAGTCTCACAAGGCTGGACCACACGATTGGAGTTCGTGCAGGAGCTAAAGTGTGGATAAATGCCTTTTAATGTGCAGCATGGCCTAAATTATGATGTTGCAAAATGTTGGTAGATTAAATTGGTTTGTCACCCATCATAGAAGTCCCCATTTTGTCTGTCACCCATATTGTTGTCGACGAATCCTGGATTACATGCTAGGGGGTCAAGGGGCCTCACCTAGCACTTCACTGCACTAGGACAAATCTATGGACACTTACATGGGCCTGGATTGACTAGCTACCAACAATTTGAGAACATAGTCCTTGCAATGTAAAACCTAGCCTTAAGTTGAATTCGTGGTTAATGACTGGTGGCTTAATTTAACTTGCACATCCAGGGTGTTTATGATTTGAGTATTGTTGATATGCAATAAACAATATTAGGATCTTAGCTATAATTTCTTTACGCCCTTGATATCTAAATTTGAAGCCTGGAGGTTTGCTAATGGTTTTCACTGCTAATTTCTGTGACAATTTACATTATGCGAAGTTATCTGAAAATATAATTTCTCCCTTAACTTGTAAATATGAACCAGTCAATCCAATGAAAGGTTTTGTAAATATTTAGGGAAAATTGGATCTTTACCAAGTGGAGTATCTTATTCTTTTTTCCAGTTCCTAGATTATATAAGGTTGATGGGCCTAACATACCCCACTTAGCAGGCTCACAAGCTTTTGATTTGTGATGGCTTTCGTGGTTATTTGTCAATCTACCAAGTGAAAAGCTTTTGCTCTGTCACTAGGTTCCTGATCACTCGGTTTGCAATGCTCTCAGAACATAAATGTAGATTCATTTTTTTTGGAAATTGATCATGATATCTTTCTTTCCCTCTTTGATTTTTAGTACCATCCTGATGTGAATAAGGAGCCTGGAGCAACTGAAAAGTTTAAAGAGATAAGTGCAGCATACGAGGTATAAAATGTTCAAAGCATGGTTTTTGCTTGATGTGTCCATCTACCGTTTTGATTATTTTGCTGTTATGCTTTAGGCTTAGATAATAACTGACTAATCTGTTGAAGGTCTATCATGAAAAAAGGAAAAAAAAATCCAAACTTAATAGGCCCTTGAAGCCTTAAGGTTTCATCTGTTAGCTGCTTTCCTGACTTTGATAATTAAAAAAAAAGTAATGCACAATTTATCAGTTTACCAAGTAACATACTGTGAATCTGTGATACTATTCCCAAAATGTGATTTTTTTTCCATGCTATAGTTTGCAATCTGTAACTGAATAGTCATGATTTACTTTAGTATTAAAAAGAGTTCTTATTGTTTTATTATTAATTTGGTGCCACTCTATAGATGTACTTAAATAAACAAGTATTTCACCACTTTTTCTGGTGTTTTACATTTATGAGTATGGTTAGTATTGGGCTACTATTTTGTTATCCAGACAACTTAATAATCTGTTTGTATGGCATCCCTGTGTGAAATGGTTAGTTTTATAGTTTTGATTCAGGGTACTGACCCTGCCATTTTTAATAGATTATTTAAATCAAATCAAATACTTGATTATATGTTTCCTGCCCCCCCCCCCCCCCTCTGTTCATTTTCGGGAGTTCTGAATCTCATTGTCATCAGGTGTTGTCAGATGAAAAGAAGAAGGCATTATATGACCAATATGGTGAAGCTGGGGTTAAGAGTGCGGTTGGAGGCTCGGGTGGAGCTTACACAGTACTGCCTTTTTACTTTTTTTTAATAAAAAAGCACTAGCAGCCACAATGTTTCATTATATGTCTATTAACTCAAGTTCTTTACCTCACAAGGATACAAGTGCTATTGGCTCTTGCCCATCTTTTTTGTTAAACAAGCTTTCTTAGTTCTTTCACTGATCTTTTCTCTATGCAGACTAATCCATTCGATCTGTTTGAGACATTCTTTGGAGCAAGCATGGGTGGCTTTTCTGGCATGGACCAGAGCACATTTAGGACACGAAGGCGAAGCACTGCTGTTCAGGGTGAAGACATCAGGTTTGCGTTTGTTGCAACTTGCAAGACATGTTGAAGCGAAATGATATTTAAGAATAGCTGTGTTTCTATTTGAAATATTTATAATCTAATTTTCAATCTACTAATTGTTGTAGTCAGTGCAAACTTTAAATCCAGCTTTATTTGTCCGAATGTAATATATGTATTAGTTGGTACTGGTGTAATGCCTAGGTCCCTGGTAGGTTTCTTGATAAACATGTGATATGATGAAATTGTAATCTTTCGCTCCATCCTAATAAATAAACAGGACTTGAGATGTTTATCTGTTCCCTGTTGCTTTCCAAATTCCAATAACCTGGCAACGACTAGTCTGTTTATATACACTTGGAATTCTACTACTTTGACTTCAAACAACATATCTCATCAAACACTTCTAGAACACTACAAAAATAACAAATTCAGTACTTTCAAATATTGGGGCCAAAACTGATAAGCTTGCCTAACAGCCTGCTCTTTCCCAGACGAGTGGGACGGGTTTTGGATTGTGTTTGAGTTCTTTTGCCGCTTGTGATTGATTAAGTTACGTTACCTGTTGCACCGAGCATTGATTTGAACAAATTAATTACCAAACTTATTGGGGAGTGTGTACGACTTAGTGTAGTGTCTATTTTTTAATAGAATCAGAGCAGAGGATTGAATCACATGAACGGGTTGAGCATTTTCATAGATATACCTGCAGGAAGCAGTTAGTTACTGCAGTTTTCTTTTCCTAATCCTGTTTATGGCTCCTTTGTTTTGTCTCTGCTCCCCTTTGTCTTTTTTGCATTCATTGCCACACTATAAATATATCAAAGATTACCGTTAGTGCTATTTATGGTACCTTTTTTTAATGAGACGGTACTTTGTTTATTTGATGCTTTAGAATAGTTAAACCAGTTTAACTTCTAAACTGACACAAACTTGCTCGATCAGATATGATGTGATTCTGGGCTTCACAGAGGCAATATTTGGAACAGAGAAAGACATTATATTATCGCATTTGGAAACATGTGATACATGTGGTGGTTCTGGATCAAAGGCTGGCTCCAAGATGAGAATATGTTCCACATGTGGTGGGCGAGGACAAGTAATGCGAACTGAGCAAACACCATTTGGTCTGTTCTCCCAGGTAACGAGTATTCGATTCTGACAAGTAATGCGAACTGAGCAAACACCATTTAGTGACTGACTTAGCATTAGCATGTAAATTATGTTTCATACAAGATTGCCTAGGTTCAAGGGCTTAACATTTCATTTCAGCACAATAGCAAAAATAAACTATGCTTATAGCCTTTGGGTTGCCTGAATGTCTATGTAATAATTTTTAGTTCAGTTTGATTATTTGTTGCTATTTGTGATGGTTACATGAAATTAGACTCCCTCTTTTTTGTAGGTTTCTATTTGCCCCACTTGTGTTGGAGAGGGTGAAGTCATTTCAGAGTATTGCGGAAAATGTTCTGGAGAGGGGCGTATTCGTGTCAGGAAGGAGATCAAAGTGAAAATCCCGCCAGGAGTGAGTAAAGGTAGCACTCTTCGTGTACGTGGGGAAGGTGATGCAGGACCAAAAGGGTAAGCAAAGCACTTAGAAGAGAATGTTTAGCTTTCTGATTGTCATACTTGGAACATTTTAAAATGGTAGCAATAGTCCATAGTGGTCCTAGAGGCAATAAAATGGATCGTCCTTATTATGCTTACTGGTTTGTCTCATGCTCGTAGTCTTGTGCCATACGTTGCATACATTTAGACTATTTTTTTTCAAGAACATGGCATGAAGTATAGGTGTTTGATTAGGGGCAAACAATAATTTGCCTATGGCATAACCACAAGATGTATGCTAGGCTTAAACTTTTTAGTTCCTTTTCATTTCATGTAGATGAATGGAAGTTTATGGTCTCAGGCGTTCTGGATTTTTAGATCTGTGCTTGTGCTTTCTGCAGAAGATATTTTGTGGAATCAGGATCATACATGAATGCAGAGTAACTTTGCGTTGTGTATGTGTTAATTTACTTTTTAAGGAAGTTATGCTACAACTGCAGTGTAGAAAAACATAAAATAACATGTTCAGATATCTCACCATGTCTGTGTGGTCATGCCTTTGGAAAACAGTGGGCCACCAGGAGATCTTTATGTTTGCCTCGATATAGAGGAGCCATCAGATATCAAAAGGGATGGTATAAACTTGTATTCAACTGTGTCGATAAGCTACGTTGAAGCTATTTTGGGCACCACTAAGATGGTAATTTTCTCTTTATGATAACCTATTGTGATTTTAGTTAGTTTCAGTCATAGTTCATTATCTTGCTCGGTAGAATCTATTTTGTTTCTTTAGAATTAACAGAATAAATGTCTAGAACTTGTCACTTCACTTGATAACCGGAGATCAAGCAAAATGGCATAGTTACTTTATCTCAGTGCTGATGCAATTAGCAAACTCCAATTGGGGTGTATGTGAGCCCCAAATTTATGTTTCAAATTTAAACCCACAGCTCATGTGGCTAGTGTTTAGCATATAGATAAACTTTTTCAGCTTTTTCTTTGCCTGCTTTACACACACAATGTTCATTAAAACAAACCGGTTGCATATCTAAGTGATATAAAGTCTACACAAATTGATTTTTGCTCACCAGTTCTTTTTATTCTTTTAACTATCATGGATGATTCAGAGAAGACTAATTGTTGGTAGATTTTGTTTCAAGTATGAATTGAACTGTCTTTGAAATGGTTCTTTTGACATAAATTATATAGTTCTGTGTAACTGTTCCTTTCAAATTGTTTTCATGTGCAGGTCAGAACTGTGGATGGAACCAGTGAACTTCGAATACCTCCAGGTACCCAACCTAGTGATGTAATTGTCTTGGCGAAGCAAGGTGTTCCATCACTGAATAGGCCATCTATACGTGGTGATCATCTATTCACTGTTACGGTCACAATACCCAAACGTATAAGGTGAAAAATATGATTTCTGGGTTGAGCCTACCTTTCAAATACTTCACCACTATCCTAGAGTTACTGAGCCTAATTTCTCAGTTAGTACTCTTAATCACCAATGTTGGTTCTTCCAGTGGGCGCGAAAGGGAGTTACTTGAGGAACTTGCATCTTTGAGTAATGGTTTTGCTCGAACAGCCGCCAAGCCAAAACGTAAACATTCGAACCATTCACTCTGTTTCTTTCCTGCAGTCCCTCCCTTTTCCTCTCCCCGCAGCAAAGAATTTATTTCTATTTTGGATATTTACTATCCGAAGTTTGTTTGTCTTGTCATTACTATCTGACAAGGGATATAATTTCTTTAAAAAGAAATTAAAGACTTAACATCTGTTATCTGTGTTGCAGCCGTACATGAAGAGAAAGAATTTGGCACAAGTCTAGAAGATACAGATAAATCCAATGAAGGAGAGGGTGATTGGTTGAAGAAACTTACAGATTTTGCAGGGTAACTTTTTGAACTTGATTTCACTACAATGCCACAATACATGGTGTTTAGGTCATGTGTCATTTTAGATGGCTGTTTGATATTCTTAAAATCCTGCCATATTGTTCCTCTTTCATTAATTTATTATTGATCTTATATTCATTCGTGTTTTCTTAAACTATATGCTAATGGGGTTATGTCATCCTGACCAAATTTTTTTTCATTATATTGAGCATATAGGTTTTATACTATGCTTATTTTCCCTGTTTCTGGTGGTATAAAAAAATTAAGCTGTGATTTTTGGGACGCTAACTATATTGTTTATTAGATACTCATTACGAGGGAAAAGTACAAATGTAGTAATGGGGAAGTCTGAACGTAGATGTATGCTTCTGTTGAATATGAATCAACCTAACTAAGTCTTTTAATATGTTGATTGAGTTAGCTCATCAGAACATTTGGGGTATCTCCCTGTATTTGACATAGTTCATTGCTGAATCCTTTCAGGTCCGTTGTCAATGGCGCTGCAAAGTGGCTGAAAGACAACCTGTAGGCTGTAAATATTTACTATAGTCCAATCTGCAATTTTTCGATTCATCGGGGTTCCCACGAGCTCTTACATTCATTTTGTTGGAGGGCTTAAAGATTTTCAGGCTGGCAACCGAGAGAGTGAGACGTGTCAACTAATATAGTCGAGACATTGATATGTTCTGTCTTGGAAAGGAATGATTATTGTGTAGTTGCAGTTATTTCAATTTTCCAAGCGCATGTAGCAGCCTGAAGTTGCGGGATGCTGATCTGAAACCCAGAGATTCAGCAATGTTGTAAATATATGTTTAATTCCTGAAGTAGGGTTTCGTGAAATCTCAGGTTCTGTACTTGAGTTTTTAAGTTAATAAAATTCAGGACCAACGGATACTCGTATTCTGATTACCCAAGATGTGAACCTTGCGATGAGGTAAGTCAGTGCTCAGTCGATGGCAGTTGCAGAGTTGCCTCAAAAACTCACGTTCTGATGCCCGGTCACTCCAGGGAGCGGCACTGCGGCAGTGGCAGCCCTCTCGGGTCACGTCGTCTGGCCTGTCACAAGAACTGAACTGAAGACTCTGCTTTTGTTATTTCAGGCTTTGGCCAGGTTAGCCACAGCAACGACCTAAAAAAAACACTCGCAAAAAAAAAACGACCTAAAAAACCAGACTGGCAATTCATCTTACAAGATGCCGGAAATCTTAAAGAAGTTTTATTAAATTGTCTCAAGTTTCGACAAGGAGTCCTCGAATCAGTCCTCCGACGAGCTCGCCTTGAGCAAAATCAAGACTGCAGCTACGACAGGCAGGGACACCATCAGCAGAGCTAGCACAATGTTTGGCGTTGTGATGTCAGGGAGCAGGATGCTTCCGTACTTTATAACCGCAGCGCCACCGACGGATCCAAGGCCCAATGTCCACAGGTAGCTTGAGTCATCCTGTTGAACAAATGAGAGGAAAACAGACTTGATCAAGAAAAGAAGACCTTTTGCTTGGAAACCACAAAATAAATACTCGTTTCCAAGGGCAGCTAATGGGAAGAACTCCAGGGTCTCAGCCTCTCAGGGAATGGTTACTGGAACTGGAGGCCTCGAGCAAAACATATTCAGTGATCTATCCTCACTAGAGATCGTAGTGCCAAAAACGAAAAGAAAAGATTGTTGCGCAATCGAATAGCATATGTGCCTATTTGATGAAGCGTGGCCTCATTCGTGTAGAACTCGACATTCGATTAGTAACATGCTCACGAGATACAGTGATGCACACCATTTGAAAAATGGCTCCTCGATCCTACAGTACGGTTGGTCAGCTCAGGGCACGGACAGATTGGTGTGGAATGTGAGTGAATTGTCGCTACATTATCGTGACTTCACATCCCCTGGCTTCAACCCCGGCGGCAGCCAGGTGATGTGAAGCATAGGACGCATTTGGAATCGATTTGGGCATGAAGGTAGCCAGGAGCTACACGTGAGAGCGTATGAGTCAGTCAAGGCAAGGCAAGAGAACCCGGGCCGGGAGGGGAGGAGGCACCGACCTTGAGGACTCGCCCCGCGCCCGCGTCGGTTTCGGCGTCGGCGGGGTCGCGGCTGGAGAGGCGCGCGCGACCGGCGCGGCTCCTCGTGGCCGCGGGACCCGACGCGGCCACGCGTGAGCGATACCGGCAAAACACGCGGAAGAGGCTGCTCCACCGCGGGGCCAAGTTGGAGCTGGGACCGGCGGCGCGGGGCGGCGCGGCCGGAGTGGCCACGGCGACCGCGCGGGCACCCGCCATGGACGCGGGCCGAGACTGGCTCGGGAGCGCTGCCTCAAACTACCCAAAGGCAAGGGAACGGGCTCGACAGAGCGTTACGTTATCCAGATTTGGCCGCCACCGCCACCATGCAAACCACCCTCTCATTTCATTCCCCAAACAACATGACGCACTTGATGAAATGCGCTTCTTTTAGACAAAGGAATTCAGACCGGGCAACCTGATACTACCAATTCACGCAAACAACCAGCTATACTCACCTCAACAGATGTTCTACAAAAATGGCATAGTTTTATCACAACATTGTCAAAACTGCAAGACTTCGGTATAGCTGTGAGTAGCACTACAGCTACCCTGCATCTATCTCACTCTTTTACAGAACTTTTTGGCTGCTGCTAATGAACTACCAGTACAAAACTACGAGTAAACAGCCAGCATAACAGGCATGGCTGGGTACGGGCACAACATAGTTAGAAGTAGGTCTTCCGCTTCCGCCCTGTGTACTTCGTGTCCGCCGGCACATCATGGCCTCTTCTTCTCATCTGCTCCTTTTTCTTCAAGAGCCAATCCTTGCCTTTCCCGTTCTTTTTCGTCTTCTGCCTCTTCTTCGACCTATTCCTTTCATATATGCCCACCTGCATCAAGAGAACAATTTCATCCAGTGCTGCTGTATTAGCCCCATACAAGATAACGCAGTAGAAAAATCATAAGATAAGAGCCTAAAAGTTGGAGAGAAAACAAGAAAACTATGATATAGCAGTTATTCCTATTTGTAGTATCTATAGCAATTTGGCAGCTAGGAATTACTATGTAAAACCAAAGAAACAAGTTAGATCTTTTATGTTTTAAAAAGGTTCTCCCAAGACTACATTTGAAGTTACCTAGTCACAAGTGGCTATATGATTGTTTAATGATAATTTCAGTAGCTAGTTCATAGGAAGCACTAACCAGTAACTGAATCGCTTCAATCTAAGAATCATTCATAAACATTGATACCTTACAATTATAGTAAATGGGGAGCCCAGAATAAACAAAACAAGATAAGCAATAAACAGAAAAAAGAGACAACGTCAAAACAGTAAGTAGATCCATGATTTAAGTACAAGAAATGAGTTCTGTGAAGTGTGAGTGTTAGCTTACTGTTTTTTCACCATCTTCATCACTGCTATCGTCATCGTCGTCGCTGCACATCTCGCCATTTTCACCTTTACCCTTTGGAAGCAACGTACTAATTGAAGGCGGGCCACAAGTGAGGACAAGGTATGACTTCTTTGCTTTTGAACTGTCATAAGAAACACATACCCATAAGCACAACCAGAATTTACAGGACACTTGGCACACAATTGTGTGAGGTGATTGAATCCTTACCTATGAGGCCAATCAACAACCACTCCACCAGCAAAACCAGCACGCATGGCAAAAGTCACAATCATTTCACTCTGCTTCACATTATCAGCATAAAATTGTAGAACAGCTCTTGCTCCCCTAGCTAGGCATCTATATAACGAACCAAAGAAAGCCCTGCAAATTATACCCCATGTTGAGGTTAAAAATTGGTTGCAGGCAACCTAAGAAAAACAGGACAAAAAACTTTAAGTGCATACTTTAACCGCAGTCTTGGATCATGAGAGGACTTGTCAGCATTGCATAACCACTGCATACATAGGCAAACATTAGGAGAAGTTGTGAACTTAGGAATTATGAACAAGATAGTCATGATCAGTGAGTTGCAGAACTTAAATGTTAAAGATTACCTGAACCGCTGAAATACTAATTGCACCATCAATAACTCCTGGTCGCAAGCCCAATCCCTGGAACATGAATTGATATGAATATAACAAACCATAGTAAGACAATTGCAGACTGACTCTAGTGAAGCAATTCTGAAGACATTAGCATAACTTTATTAAGAAAATACTAAGAAGCATGTTGAACTTTATTATTCACGAAGTCCAGCATGTGTGAGTTGTGACAAGCAAACTCTAGAATTTTTTAGGTTCATGGATTCAATTCTCTTGGAACTGTAAAAGTTTGGACTTTGAAGGTTATTCTACGTTTACTGTGGAGGGTCAACTATGAGAACTATCATGGTCAATTGTGCAAGTTTTGTGCAAACTTAGTGCTACCTAAACCCTCACATATAACTCGATACAATACTCTGGTAAAGTCAATGCATTTCCCTGCAGGTTTATGACACACCCACACACACACATCTGGAACTCAAACTTATAAACCCTGTCCCTGGCACAATGCTCCTCGTACCTGACCCATATCTGCAAGTAGTAGGTCACCTTCTGTTTCACGCTCCAAGGCAACATCTGTACAAAACATTTGAAGTTATAAAAAGGGAAGCAGGTAACAAATCTAGATATCTACAAAGCTCCCCCTCCTGTAAAGTCCCATTTGCTTTCTGATTGGTGCCAAACAAGCCTAAGAGAAAGGAACAAAGAGAGTTCCTCACCGAGCATCGACTTCGAAATATCATAGCCAATCCACTGGTGGCCATGCTCCGTCAATGTCTCACCACTAAGTCCAGAACCACATCCTGGCCATCAGAACACAAAAAGTCATCGCAGGCAAACACTTCTTCAAAATATGTATGCCTTCCATTTGCAAAAGCAGCATAGTGTTGAGTGTTCCATCAAACTCGATCACGAATTATGGATTCTCTCAAAAAAAAATCATTTCCCCCGTCAAAGCAGCAGACCGTCCAGTGTTCTATCCTAAGCCAGATACCATGAGACTGAAGAGAAGCAGCTGACCTATGTCGAGAAGCAGCTTGGGGACGCCATCGTTGGGGAGAGCGAGCAGCTCCAACGCCCTCTCCGATATCCTCGACTGGAAGAAGGCACGATTCTCCGTATCAGCACCTCGAAATCGGCAAAGCTCATATCAAACGGGGTAGGTGCTTCGCTTGCTCACCTGGATTTCGATGATACGCGAGGAGGTGGTGTACTTGCGGGCCTCCGATTCGTTGTAGAACACATCCGGCGGCGCCTGAAACTCCGGCCGAGGCATCCTCACTCCTATCCGAGGTCGCCGCACCTCGATTTCTCTCTTCGCAGGCACAAACGCCGCCGCCGCCGCCGCCGAGGTGGGGTGGTGTGGTGTGCTCGCGCGCCGCAATGCTACTGCTCTCCTCCCTCGCGGCGAAGGTTACTGGGCTCTTAGTGGGCCTAGTGGACCGCGCACGTTTCTAATGAAGAAGGGCTCAAAATAACCAGCCCAATAAAGCGTCGCCTTATAAAGCCTCCCAGCCGTCTAGGGCAGCGTTTCGAGCAGACACCGCCGCCGCAACAGGTCGAGTTCCTCGTCTCCTCCCAAATCGCCCTAGCATCAAAGCTCCGCCGCCGCCGTCGCCATGGGTAATGATCTTCTCGTCTTCTTCCCTATCACCACTTGTGTACATCCCTGATCCCTGTAGTTAATCGCCTTAGAGTGAGTTCTGACGGGTTTCTGTGCTCTTGGCGCAGGTAAGGTTCACGGATCGCTGGCCCGCGCTGGGAAGGTGCGTGGGCAGACGCCGAAGGTGGCGAAGCAGGACAAGAAGAAGAAGCCCCGCGGCCGCGCCCACAAGCGCCTGCAGTACAACCGCCGCTTCGTCACCGCCGTCGTCGGATTCGGCAAGAAGCGCGGCCCCAACTCCTCTGAGAAGTAGATCTAGCTAGGCCAGCCGCCTGATCCATACGCTTGTGTTCTTGGCACCTTCGTCTTCTTTTTTGTTCCAAGTAGTTTCGTTCGAGTAATCAAGGTTTTGGTGCTGTACTGATGACTAGTTGAAGACCTAAGCTATGTTACTGCAATCCTATTAAGTATGATATGAATCGTTTACTACACGGTAATGAGTGTCTCTGATCAAGTTGCCTGCTGGGGATCTTTTTGGCTATATGGAAGGTGAAACATGCTGACTACTTCGTGTCCGGCTGAATTGCCACAGCGAAATTGCTTGTTAGGAATCCGATTGTTAGACTTGTCTGTTTCAGTTAATTCTTCTGGGCACTTAAATTGGTCTGCGCAATAGTGGTCAATAGGCTGAAGTTGCTTGTGATCTGTGATGGTGATCATTTTGCTTACCTAGAATGTGGAAACGTGTCTAGCATTTGTTAACAGGATTTTGACTGTTAGTCTAGTTTGTTTCAGTTCATTCTCCGTGGATACAGTGAAATTGGTAGCGCTATATCAGATCGTGTCAGTTTGAAAAATGTGTTTTTTTTCTTGTGGAGCATCTGATGTAAGATTGTCAACTCCAAATGAACCTACCTCCTCTATTTAGAATGTTAATTTGCTTGTTTAGTAGAGCTCTATGCCTCTATATCTGGATCGTTGGTCACATTTCTTTCAGTCCAGTCTGCATCGCACTGAAATTATTAATGAAATCCGTATGCAGTTGTGGCCAGTAGTCTTGCAAGTATGATGTTCCCTTTGAATCTGGTGAGATGTTTGCTTGTAAATTGAGGGGTTTATCTTTCTGGTGTGGAGAAATTTCCAGCAAATCTCAAGTTGATGGTGACATTTTGGAGAAATTTCAGAATCCACGCCTACAGGATTTGACACCTAATTCACAAACCTTTCAGAATTTGACGCCGCGCTTGCGAATTCTTTCAGTTTAGGTGTTTCTCGCCATTTTTCTCTAATTTCTCCCTTTCCTTTTCTTTTTAATCACAGGCCACGGGGAAAGACAGTCCTGCCCCTGCTTATCACGTCATCTGATCGATCGATCCCCTCTTTCTGCCGTCGAGTTCTCTCTCGTCTCGCCCGTTCTCCTCCCTCTGTCTCGCTCGAGGGCCACGCGCACGGCGTCTTCCCCGGCGCCGGCAAGGAGTGGGAGAGCTTCGCGACTGGCCACCGCCCGGCCGCTGGTGGACGCTGCGCCGCACCCGACCGCCGGCTCCGCACGCCGCCGGCGAACGCCTGGACCTGCACGGCTGCGGAGATGGAGCTCCCGCATCCAAATCTGCTGCGACTCGCCGGTGGCTTGGAATCAGCTCCCTGCTGCGAGCAGTTCGCCTCTCCCGGAGCTCAATACCGGAGGCCGCTGAGGGAAATGGGTATGGATTCGTCGCCTCCCCCTCCTCTCTTCAGCGGCGGCGCAGCCTTGTTCTTCGCGAGGGAAATGCGAGAGAGACGAATAGGAGAAGCGTGCACCCAGGAGTAGGAGAGAGCCTGGGATGGATCGATCGGATGAAGGGATAAGGCTACGGGTAGGACCGTCTTTTCCCGTGGCCTGGTGATTGAAAAGAAAAGCGAAAAAGAAGAAATTGGAGAAAAATGGTGAGAAAAGAATTCGCAAACGCTGTGTCATATTCTGAAAAAGTTTGCGAATTGGATGTCAAATTTCATCAGGTGAGCGAATTGTGTGTCAAAGTTCTGAAATTCCTCCGAGATTCGGCGATGTCTATGTGGTTTTCCTCGTGGTGCATGTGGAGAGAGAGAGAGAGATTGTCCTTTTTTTGAAGCCATATTTTCCATGTGGTTTCAACTGAAGCGTCGCCTTCCATCGGCGCATGCCCTGACGGCCCGCCATGTGCCCTGACGGCCCATGCCCTTGTGGTTTCCTTGTGTTGCATTGGAGCGTCCCATGCCCTGACGGCCCACCATGGGACGATCACATCGCGCGGTCCATTCATAGGATCCCAAGGCTCAAGCTATTTCTATTCTCTGATAGATATTAATCTTTATTCAATACTTCTAAATAATAAAATTTTCTAATAGCTATATTGATTTATAATTAGCGGATGGTTACTCTAACATCACTTTTATAAATTATAGATTAATTAAATTTATTAAATTTATCTCGTGAATTAGAATCCATCCGTACAAAATATATTAGACAAATTTTATTTAATATTTTTAAATCGCAAGATTTTACGTGACGGGGCTAAACAAGAGGTCCTACACTCGCCTGTTTGGTTCTCCAGTAGCAGTATGCCACAGTATCGAGTACTAGGGACTAGGGACCGGCCTATCAGAATTGCTTGGAAACCAAGTGAAATCAGAAGTGCGCAGAAAAAAAAAAGGGGCGGCGGTCAGTCGGGTGCTCCACCGGCAGCGCGCAGGGCACCGTCTGATCCGGGGGCATCCCCCCACATCGGAGAGAATCGCGCGGCCCTCCGCCCACCCCTCCCCTACACTCCCCAGTGGCCTCGCGTCTTCCCGAGGCCTGACAGCGTTCTGCCACCGCATCCGCACGGGCACGCCTCTCCCCGCTCCAGCACCAGCACGCCTCCACTGCCGCACGCCTCCGAGGACGCTCAGAGGAGTGTGCGCCAAGAAACCTCGGATCGAGTAAAAACGTATTCCCATACCAGCTTAAAAGCAAATTTGGTTCCACGATGCTAAATTTTATCTCTCCACTTTTAATTTTATTTTAATTTCTGAAGAACTAAACAGAAAGGCTAAAAAGGCTAAAAGTGGAGTGCTCAACTTTAACCTGAGTAGTCATTTAACCCCTCCAAGATAAATTAAATGGAGCTAAAATTGGTCTTAAATGACTAAAACTCTCTCTACCCTCCCCACCCAAGACTCTCTACCCTCCCGGTATTAATTAGAAGCAAATTAGTCTTTTATACATCTACTTGCTAAACTTCCGCCCTTGTATGCAAATAGAAAAGTGGCTAAAGCTAATCTTTAACCCTTGGTCTATAGAACCAAACGGGGCTTTTTTTTTCATTCCTTCTACTTTGCAAAACCTAGGAGTAGTTTGCAACTTTGCAAGAACATTGTAGCATGACGTTTGATACGTAGAACGGCCAGAAATCCATAAGAATATGATAAATAAAGTCGTTTAACAAGTAATCTCTTCGATTTGTGAAAGGAATCGGTTAAAATACAACATTAATAATTATTAGATTTTAGAGTACTGATGCAATGTTTCTATTATTAATTGTGCTGGAATTTTTCTTCTTCTTTTCGTGTGCTGAAATTTTGATTCATCCGTGTGTTTTAGTGTGCCTACGATCCGATCCAGCATAATTCATGCTGAGAGGTATGTTTAGCGTAGGTCCCAAGATGTGTCAGGTTTCAGCTCTTCGTGAAGTGTAATTACGTACACGTTTGACCCGGTGATGCATGTGGGATTCGTACTCTCCGTACTCCGTACTCGAGTACGCCTTGGCAAACTTTAAACTTCTATTTTATAATATGTGGTCATATATATGTGGTCTGGTGCCCCTTTTACTCATGGGTGACGTTCAAGTTCGGTGAACAGTACCAAGCCACGGTCTGCAATATGCCATCCCATATTGTTTTCTCCAATTGTTTACCCAATCCAATCGGAGAGGATCGGCAAAAGTTCTTGGTGCTCACTGTACTCCGATCTTATACTGTATATATTCAAATGCTTGGACGACACATCAGCAGTTCAGCACTCAACTGTACCCGCAAATTCACTCTATCAGCTTGTGGCTGGCGAAGGCTAAGCCAGAAAAAAGTGCACCGTGCCAAAACTGCCATCGCCGCAACCACAAATTGCATGATCCTCCTGCCCCACTCCAAACCACAGACTAAAAAACAAATGAATTAGACAGAACATGCAAAGGGATTAGTGCATGCAACACGATCGAAATCATGTGCATAATTTCCCTGAACAAGCACAAGCAGCTGCTACCAGCTAGTGTCCTTGCAGATGAGGCAGGTGTCCAGAGACTTTGATCCGTGATTGAGTGACACTCCCCAGCTGGCTTGATGTGCCAAAAGAGGTTGGTGAGACAGAGAAGGTAAAGCGAAGGGTTCATCAGAGACTTGCAGTCAATTCGTCAGGACTCAGGAGGGGTACGGTGGCCTATACACATATTCTTTCTCCATTGGGATTGGGGTCCTTAACCTCTTCCACCAACCCCTTGCCGGCACTCGGCCGCTTCCTTTCCCTTGCTCCTATCCTCCTCCCGGCCCTATAAATGGCCGCCCATCATCTATTCTCCCCTTCCCCTTCCCCCAACACCCCATCCCTCTCCCATCTTGAATCTTCAATCCCTAGGCTAGGCAGGCATTTGCATGTCCACCCCTCTTCCTTCTGTTTCTCTTTTCCCTTTTCCGATCTCACCGGGGGGTAATTGCATGCATGTGTATTGGATTGGATCTGCATGACATGGCCCTCTTTGCGATCTTCCACAGCTTTCTTGAACTGCCGCGTTAATTCGAAGCAGCAGCTCTCTAAGAACAGATCGCTTGGCTTCGATTGGAGATCTATCGAGCAGTTCAATAAAGCTGTGGGAAATTGCAGAGAGAGACCAACTGATGATCAGTTCTACAACGGAGATTAATTGTGGGCGGCGCAAGCATGGATGGCCGGGCAGCTTAATGATGGATCTCCAATGCATCTCTGCACGGTACATATAGCGCCACGAGAGGATTATTCGATCTGCATCAGAAAACAAGGTACAAATTTCTTTCCGGTAAGCTTATGAGAGCAAGTATATATGTGCGTATTTGGAGGCTACTCCTAGGGGGGAACTGGTTGATTTCATCATCTCATCTACGTCTTAATTTGCGTGTAATTTTTCCCTATAGAAAAGATTATTTCCAAGGTAATTTGGTCCCAATAGCTGAAATTTAAGTTTGTCAAGTTGTTGGTAGATATAGTCTGTATGTTAATTTCTCTTTGATTCTCTTTCCTCGAACAAGGCGGATTCTCGTTGATTAATTAGTATTCAATGTTCATGAAACAATTTATACATATTATTATGGTCAGTACTTTTCTTCAATGTATAAACTCATTTTTAATGGTTAGTTCGTTGGCAATAGTTTCAACTTTATTTTTTCTCCATAGTATATATCTCACAAAATTAGTGTATACATCTTGCTATTACTTTTTTGAAAAAAATTAAAAAATTGGCATTGCTCAGGAATGAAAAGAAGAATATGATTGACATTTCGTTCTGTAGACTGTTGTGATGTTTGCTTGAGAGGTGCAATCAGTAGATCTTTTGGTTGTGTAAAGGGTGAAAAAGATGGTACCTTGCAGAATATGCATGAAACCTCATATCACACCCAGTACCTGGCCTGTCTCTTGGTCTCACGGAGGAGCTACAGCCTACAGGTTGCAGCTACGCCAATTATATGCTTCTCTCACCTTTCTTCGTACCAAGTGACCAATCCAGATTCCAGAGACTAGATAGCTCCTACTGCATGATGGGACTCTCATTCCTGGAGATGCCACGGCCCAGTGTGCCAGGACTCTGTGTACGTGCTCTTGACAGCCTCTAGATCACTAGACCAGTGTACTGCCGGCAGGTGACCTAGCTAGCTCCTAGGTCAAGGTGGTCGGTCGATCGATCGATGTCTCATGCCTGCCTCTCTCTGGAACAGTAGTGTGCACTGCATGCTTACGTTTGCCATTGCCTGTGTGCCGTGTTGTGCTGGGCAACACACTGACATTGGGTTCTTACCACTGAACAGTTCGAGTTCTTGGACTATCTACGTGTCTCTTTGCATACGATCTGATGGAGAAGATGTGTCGTCGATATGTGATCTGTGAGAGTCAGTACTGGTAGTATGGATGGATGCTGCCTGTATCACGTCACCCGGAAGTTTGAAATGGATAAATCTACAAGTTAAGTCTAAAATACTTTTGATGATAGATGTAGTGGTTCTCATTTTACTTTAACACACATTGTGAAGAAAAATAGATTGCTTGGCTTAAGATTAACTAGGAGATATAATTTCAGTAACTAAGAAGAATAGACTGACTTAAGATTAACTAGGTGATATTATTGCATAGGTATAGGTTCAGTCCAGGTTTTCATAGTTGCCTGGCTTAACATTATGGTTACAACACCAAGCACGCCTATTTGCATAGGTGACAATGTTAAATTCTAGCGCATATATGAGATATATTGAGGTGAGAGAGCGCATGGGCTCTTACATGAAATACATCATTCCTCTAGTTTTATTTTTGTTTCTTATTTAATATTATACATTAGCAACAACATGCACCTGTGCCCATATAAAATTGGTCCCATGGGAACACATATTTATCTTAAACTTCCTTGTCATGCGTACCATGTGCATTTGATTCAACTATGTGCTGCCCACGAAATTTAGAAGTATCTCAAATACAATAGACTTTATATTCAATAAAAAGAAAATAGAGTTGTGTACAGAAACGTAATAGGGGCTATAGTAAGTTATAAAATACCTGAACTTTTCTAGGCCCCAATGACTTTGGGCTTAGCTTAGCTTGGCCTAGCCTGGCACATGGATATGTTAGTTCACTTCTAGCCAGTCCTATGATGATATTCTAAAAAAAAGGGAAAAACAACTATGAGGCTTAAGAACTTCCTAATTTATTTGTCATTTTAAACATCCAAATTGTCTCAAATGCAAACACTTTGACCTCTATATATTTCTGATTATAATTGATTTGCAAATAGTTTTAGACAAAGCCTGAAATAAATAGCAAATCTAAACACTTTTAACTCATAATATCATTCTGTTAGAAGGTTTCCTAGAACACCTCCTATTTTTGGATTGAGGAAATAATGCATATCAACTTTGTTCTGGACATGAATTGTGTGGTACTAGTAATACTTTACGGCAATCGTGTGCGTGTGTTTGTATAATTTATACCACAGCAAATTTACACTTTGCATCTGTGCTATCACATTCGGAAAATTCTGGATAACCTGCATTCTTTACACCATCCCTCTTCCGTGGCGCAAAAGAAACCGAAAGTAGTGGGATGTAATTTTGGGTCGGGGTAGGCATGATGTTCCTTCTGTCCCCATGCCTGCAGGCTTCAGATTCCAGGCTCCGGAGAGGATTTTTACTGGATTCCTTAATGGTGGAGTAGTGCAGCCATCCATCCCTTCTACGTACTATTCCTTCCATTCCAATTTGTAGATATTTTTGCAAATCTAGATTTATAGATTTTGCTATTCATTTTTTATATACATTGTATCTATATACATACATAGCAAAATTTATATATTTTAATTTGTAAAAATGATCTAAAATTTTGGAACGGAATGAGTACTTTTTTCATGCAGTCCCTCTCCCATCGATGGTGACATGAGCGAGAAGGTGACTAGGTGAGTGAGATCTGAGGCCTGGAGCAAGACTGCAAAGAGCCAAGAGCGGGGTAAATCGTCTGGCCTCTGACTGACAACCTAACTGTCACTGCATGAGCTGCTGGCATTACATGTGGGCCTCGTGTAGGTGAGGGCCCCGCGTATCAGTGGCCCTGCTGCTTTGTTGGTTTGTGCCGACCTTATACTTGTGGCACAGAGCTTTCTGAATTTTGAGTGGGTGGCTAGTTGAGTTTGGAAAGAGAGATGCAGTGAGCCGGGGGAAGGTAAAGCTGCCTTCCCCTTCTGTCACTGCCTGTGGGGTAAAGGCGTAAAGCGAAAGTTAACTCACAGCACATGGAACATCTCTTCCCCTGCGGCCCTGCCTCAGGTTCTCACCGCAATGGTTTCAGATCGGGAAGGCCATCAAACACTCAAGCTCCACGAACTAGTTCATTTACATCAACTACCAGATAAAGCCGGTTCGTCAGTATTTTGTCGTGTGACCTTCAATAGCATGCCACGTATGTCTCTCCACATGACCCCGCTATGACTGATGCATAAAGGAGAAATTATTTATTAACATAGCACAAAAAATCTAGCTATGTTTTAACAGGTACAAATAAATCAAGATTTACCAAAAAAAAAGATATGGTAAGTTAATAGCTGAAAATACATTGCACTATCACTATGTCAGCACTGAGATGATAAGAAACATTCCTAGGACATAAAAACGCTCTTTGTATCAAAGTTGCGTTTTTATATAACCAGAAAAAATTATGAAATCAGTGAGGAAAAGATGATGAACTTCTTTCTGTAGAGAAGGGTAATTAAGGGGCACAAGCAAAAATATTTTAGTACAAATAGGCTTATATACTTCATGAGCCTGGGCAGTATCAGTGACGCATCAGGTTTGCAGGAAGCTACAAGTCACTTGTATACATGCACGGCTAACCTTTTCAAGTGGCACAATGAAAAATTCTGAAAGCTGAAAGTTATAAAAGCAATCTGTCAGACGTCTCCGTCCATATGTGCCAAATCCAGTAGCTCCATGCTGAGAAGCTAGCTTATTAGCAATCTTAGCTGGGAGGAGAAAAGAAGAAAAAAGGCTGGAGTCACAATTCAATTTCAATGTATTCATGGGTAAAAAAAATATCATAAGTTCAAAAAGGGCGCATAGATCACAGAAGCACAAGAAGAAATAAAGCAAACCTTTTTTCCCCCCGAACAACAGAAGAAAGCTAAACTGTGCTGCATTACTCAGCGGCATCAAAGTTGCAAGTTGCAGAGTAGCTAGCGATTCCCCTGAAGCAGAAAAACATGACGGATTCACGGGAGTAACTTACATGGCAGATGCGAAATAGCATGACATCTCGTTGGTAATTTGTAACAGAATTCAAAGTCCTTGTTATGTCATTTCTTCCCACAGCTTTCTTGACCTTCTTCTACAACTTGCACGCGCAATTAATTTTGTGAGAGAGAGGAGGGGGGGGGGGGAAGAGAAGTTCAAGAAAGCTGTGGAAAGGCATGGCATGGACTTGAAGAGCTAGTGGAGGCTATCAGGCTACACACTCACCGTCTCTCCAATCTCCTGCTGCCATTTGCTCTGATGATCCCTCCTTATATAACCAAATGCTACCTAGGCGCGAGCGGCGGCGGCAGCCTTGCGGCTTCCCTGCTCATGCCGAGAAGAAACTTTGTGGCATCATGTAGTAGTAGTAGTAGTAGTAGTAGGAAGCAGAGAGGAAGTTAATTTACCACAGGAAGCAGCAGGAATGGGATCTAACAAGAGAAGAAGGCCGGCCATGGAGAGGGGTCGGGCAGGTTAAAAAGGACATGGCCGGCAGTGCATAGGTTATAACCTCTTCATTCATGCACAGCTTGCTGGAGCTTCCTTGGACCCCCTTTGTCTGTTCTATTATAGAAGTACCGTACCCTCTCATGATTTTCTTTTTCTTTTGTTGATTGTGCTCAATTTACACTGGTGCACAGGGTGGTGGAAAATTGAGAGAAAAGCCTTCACTGTCTCTCCTCGTGTATATAGGCTATAGTGTGGGCCAGGCATTTAAAAAAATAGAGTGGGCCTGAAAGTAGCCTATGTATGAGCATGAGGAGGTAGACGAAGAGCATTGTCAGCTAGCTATTCAGCATGGGGGTAGATCTCTAGATGCATGGGCAAGGTTCAGTGAGCTTAAGGACTAACAACTT
Organism: Panicum hallii; assembly: GCF_002211085.1. Taxonomy (NCBI): domain Eukaryota; kingdom Viridiplantae; phylum Streptophyta; class Magnoliopsida; order Poales; family Poaceae; genus Panicum; species Panicum hallii. The sequence continues at coordinate 58,274,335 of NC_038042.1, read as the reverse complement.
CAATTAAGAAAATCAACCTAAGTCTAGAAAAAAACAAAATGCGTTCACCGATGCTGCTGCAAATTAAAGCCAGCTATATATACAGAGAACTTAAAGGTATACTATATATAAAAAAATTCCCAAGAACTGAAAAGCTTCATCTTTTTCTTGTTACTGAACAGCTTTTGTAGGTAGGTAGTTGAAAAATTCTGGAGCATGATGAGGTGATCGACAGGCCTGGTGGATAGTCTGTACGTACACAATAATGGCTGTATGTATCCTGAGTGCAGTCGAGAGAGGAGAGCTGATTGGCTAGCACACATATTCCAGCTTGGCTGCCTTGCTACAGGCCAGCACAGGCTGTGTGTACGTACAAGTACATGGTGCTCCGATCCAAGATCTACTGTGAGATCTCCGGACAGACACGGCACGCAGGCAGGCTGCATGATCCAGCCAGCAGTCCCCCTAGCTATCTGAAATCTGAATGGGCGTCGCTCGTCGCGTGCACATGCATGCATGCCCGGGCGGCCGGCCCCTGCAGAAAGCAGCAGCAGCAGGCAGAGGCGGCCACCACCACCACTCCGCCGCCGCCGGTGCGATCGATCGATCGATTTGGCACTGCACCGTCTGCTTGTACCTCACATGCTCATCATGCACGCACCCGGCTGAGTGAATTATTCATAAGCGCCAGTTAGCAGACCGGCCTGGAGCCTTATTTGTTCGTGCTGCATCTACGTGTACCGGGACCCGACATCGATCACGAAAGGCTTGTGTATTGAAGGCAGGCAAGTGCCGGCCTGCGTTTCAATTCAGATCATCTATCCCGACACGGCGCCACCAAGAGTAGTGTACCGGGCGGGCGTGGGCACAGTGGGAATCAAATGCGGCGATCCACGCCAAAGATGATGCATGAGACGATGATGGAGCGGCATCAAGAATGTGCTGCGTGGCAGTAGCAGTATGTTGCAAATAAACCCCCTACGGGTATAGGAGGCATGCATGCTGGCGACCTTATTGCTAGCTAGCGAGCCTAGACACGGCCGGCAGGTGTTAGGCGCGTGAACACTACCCATGTCGCCGCCAAGCTTTGACCTCGGACGCGCAGCAGCTAGCTGTGGGCGATCCATCACCCGATGTGTACGCGTGCACTGCGCGATGGTCGCCCGTGTTCGTTCGAGACCGAGGCCGGCCGTCCGTCGTCAGACGGAGAAAAGCCGTGTTTCGCTCGTCGCGTTCCCCGGCCGGACCCGGACCTGACTGACCGGTGGAGCGGACGGGTCGGAGCGGAGGCCCCTTTTTCCCGGCCGTGGTGGGCGACGGCGACGCGTCGTGCTCGCGCGTGCAGGATTGCAGGGCAGGGCGTGTGCTGGACTTGCTGCATGCCCATCGATTGGCATGGGCGATTAATAGGCCTGCGGAACAGTCGCCCGCTGCAAGGGAGATCGAGCACAGGACGCCGTGCCCATGCTAGCTAGGCATGCGTGAGGTCAGGTGAGCCCGCCCCGCGCGTACACGCAATGCATGTGCCGCGGGTTGCACGGGTCGACGCCGGACGAACGGCGCCCGGGCAGTGCGTGTACGTATCGTACCGACACGGTTAATAATCGATGGAAAGATTATGCAACCGACGATGACGAAATAAATGCGCACGTTTTTTTTATCAAAAACACCGGTATGATCTAACAGATCGGGCGGCTAATCATGCATGCAATGCACATGTGCACGTAACCCTGGCAGCAGCTGCTTTATGCATGCGTGCCAGCGTTTTGGTAACTAGGCCAGGCCGGCCAGCTGAATGCTGAATGCCCATTGCCATTGGTCGAGACGACCCTCCCATGCATGACATCGATCGATCAGCATACACACCATCCGAGAATGATCCAATGATTTTCAGTGGCCTGCATGCCCATGGCCTACTGGCCCGTGCATCCAGGCAATAAGCCATCAAGCCAGCTACTACGATCCAAACCAACCAACAACTTGTAGTACCGCGGCAGGGGCTGCAGGCGCGTACCACCACGTACGCGTATGCTCCCCATTAGCTCGCTCCAGATCTGGACCCTTCCCGTGCCAGGCGGCTGTCAAAAAAGGTTTCTATCGGCGCTAATCATCCGCAGGTTATGCTGCCTGGTAGATTAGATCCATCGCAGTTTGCAGAGATGCATGTGTCGCTGAATTATTTCGCGAAAAGTGTGCAGTAGTAGAGAGAGAGAGAGAGAGGAAGCCCTTGGCCTTGGGTGGAAGCTTCAGAATCGCGGAGTTGAAAGCAAACTTTGGAGGTGAAAAATCAAGGCTTTTGATTTTCAATATATTTTTTTAAAAAATATAGCACTGATTTGAAGTTGAAAAAGTGATTGTTCGAGTTCCTTTTGTTTTTGCCTTTTTACCTAGCTTTGAGTCGAAGTACTTGGTTGAGGCCATGGCCAACCTGTCAGTAACAATGGCAGTACACGCCTGTGTGCGAGATACCAGCACTATTCAATGAACTCATGATTGCACTGTGCATTAATTTGGTCAATCTTTTTGGGAAAAAAATCGGTCAGTTTGGAACACGAACCATCCGAATTGCATAAACTTCATAGAAGGTGGGCTGCATCTGGGCCATTTTCCCATCGCTAAGCGCTTTTGTACCAATCTTGGGCTCCAACTCAAACGCTGGACGGTCCCCCAATCCGATACGCATTTCGCCCGGCCCGGCCGTATATACACAGCGCACCCGTCTGCTTTGCCCACCGCATCTTCTTCTTCTTGCACAAGTTGAGGGCAGGCCGTCTCATCGGATCTTCTTCCAGCAGAAGTCGAGGGCGGCGGCGGCTAGCCCGACGCGATCAGCCGAGCGATGTCGTCGTCGGCGCCCGCGCCGGCCGCCATGACCGTCGACGACGCGGAGGACGACCAGCTCGCCTCCATGTCCACGGAGGACATCATCAGGGCCTCCCGCCTCCTCGACAACGAGATCCGCGTCCACAAGGTGAGGAAACCCTAGCCCACTTCGCATCGCCCCCTCCTGGGGAGTTTACGACTGTTCTGACTTGGGGTGTCCGTAGGACGAGCTGCAGCGCACGAACCTGGAGCTCGAGTCCGTCAAGGAGAAGATCAAGGAGAACCAGGAGAAAATCAAGCTTAACAAGCAGCTGCCCTACCTCGTCGGCAACATAGTCGAGGTTCGTTTATCACCTGAATTAGTCACCCGTAGGAATTATTAGTTCATTGTTGGAGGCATGTTTTCGATATCGATCTGCAAAGTATATGAGAAAATTGTTGTCTGTTAAACTCTATTGGTCGGATTTTCATGACTTGGCGTCAGTTTGTACACACTAGTTAGACGCCCTAGGTTAGTTGGAGGATGTATTGGCCTGTTAGGACTGCTTCCTAGCCCCTCTGCCACTAGATACATTAATGTTCCTTTGTTTATTTGTGTGAGCAATCCTTGCAATTACCTAGAATAAGTTCATCCTTACAGCAGTGCTGTTTGCTATGTTGTAACTGGTAACAGACTTGAAATGTTAACATCCTATGGCTATTTGAGTTGGTTTATTTTGATGTTGTACATCATGAGTTGGTTTATCTTGATGGTCTACAAAATATTCAGTGACTCCTGGTCGAAAATAAAATGAACTCTTGTAGATTGTGGCTTTTGAGTCCTTAACAATGATACTACTGAGGCTTTCGAATTTGTTATTTTGTAAGGTTTCAAGCCAAATGTACAAGTTGGATTAATGCTTAGAATTCTTCTTATACATTTTCTTAACTGTTTCAGATTTTGGAAATGAACCCTGAGGATGAAGCTGAAGAGGATGGTGCTAATATTGACCTGGACTCGCAAAGGAAAGGGAAATGTGTTGTTCTTAAGACATCCACAAGACAAGTAAATAAACTTGCCTGACCTTTCTGAAGCATCTTGCCTTTTTATCATATGCATCAAATTTCCCATCAATGGCATCGTGCTCTGGAATTTTGAGTTAGTTTGGATCCTGTGATCTCTTTGTCCGTCGATAAACAACAATAGCAAGGCCAAATCCCAATCAGATTGGTGTAGGCATTACTAGCTGAGAAGCATTTTTAGACTTCAATTACATTTTAGTTATGTACAACCTATTTTAATTTAACCTCAGCTTGTTTATTTCAACATGCAGTAGCAAGGCCAAATCCCAATCAGATTGGTGTAGGCATTACTAGCTTAGAAGCATTTTTAGACTTCAATTACATTTTAGTTCTGTACAGCCTATTTTAATTAAACCTCATCTTGTTTATTTCAACATGCTATTTACATATTTGTAGTTGGGTGATCTTTTGTACTGTGAAGAATTCAAACTCACTTTTCATTTTTTTTTGGTTATTTCCAGACTATATTCCTTCCTGTGATTGGGTTAGTTGACCCTGATAAGCTGAAGCCTGGTGATTTAGTAGGAGTTAACAAAGACAGCTACTTGATACTAGATACATTGCCTTCTGAGTACGACTCACGGGTGAAGGCTATGGAAGTAGATGAAAAGCCTACTGAAGATTATAATGACATTGGAGGACTCGAGAAACAGGTATTTACTCTGCACAACTGATGGTTAGGGCAACAGAATGGTTGTGAATTTGTTTCTCTGCAAGCACTGCAATAATGATACAATGTTCTGGTCTAATGCAGATTCAAGAGCTTGTGGAAGCTATAGTGTTGCCGATGACACACAAGGATCGCTTCCAGAAGTTGGGTATTCGTCCCCCTAAAGGGGTTCTTTTGTACGGACCACCTGGGACTGGGAAGACGCTCATGGCTCGTGCATGCGCTGCACAGACTAATGCGACATTTCTGAAATTGGCTGGTCCACAACTTGTCCAGGTAACTTAAAACCTTTGGCGTAAAAGATGTTGAAATCAACACCAGGACTCTCCTTGCATTCATGGATTCTCCACTCAAATTATTTTGATACTTCATATGGATTCTCCACTCAAATCATTTTAATCATCATTTTTTTTACATGATGCAAGGATTACAGTTGGTCCTGATAAAGTGATAAACAATTTTACTCAATGCTGCGGTGGATTGTTTTCTGTATAGTTGATTTTTTTTTTGTGAACTGTTCCAGATGTTCATTGGTGATGGAGCTAAGCTCGTTAGAGATGCTTTTCAGCTGGCAAAGGAGAAAGCCCCCTGTATCATCTTTATTGATGAAATTGATGCCATTGGAACAAAGCGTTTTGACAGGTACATGATGTAGCATTCTTATGGTGCAGTCTGATGTCTTTTGTCACAGCTTTGCACCTAGATCAACATTAATTTTCAACCAGAACAGTGTTTATTTGCATATTCTGTTTGAATTACATAGACCAAGTCTCATCATTCTGACATTCTTAATAATTTTTTAGTCGATTCCATTGGTGACTTAGATTTACACATGAACACCACACTTTAATATCTAAGATATTTAGTAAGTGTTGTGCAGAATGTTTGTTTGTTAAAAGGACTACAATTAGATAGGAGTAAGTGATTTTTATCTCATGTGTAGTCTAATTTTCCTGTACACTAAACAAATACGACTGGGGATATGGGGGGCTGCTTTCAGCTATTTTTCACCCCTTGGATTTTCCACTTGTATGTGTTATCCTTGCAATAAAATATTTGGAATTTTATGTAATGTATGTGATCTGGAAAATAATTGATTCATTTTGCACTTGACTAATAAGTACTCGTACATCTTAACTTTTATACCATGCATGCCATTGTTTAATCATCAGTAGTAACTAATAAATGCACTATGCTTTTGGAAGCTCATGCAACTAGATGTACTTTTTTTTGTTGTTGCGGTATGATAATTTAATTTGTTGTTTTATTCTACTACAGTGAAGTGAGCGGTGATAGAGAAGTGCAAAGGACCATGTTGGAATTGCTGAATCAGCTTGATGGATTTAGCAGCGATGAGAGGATAAAGGTCAAGCATTCAACCTTCAACTTAATCTTGAATAGTACTAAAAATGTCTTCTGCAACATCTTACCTAAACTGGGTTGTGTAACTTGCAGGTGATAGCTGCGACAAATCGCGCTGATATTCTTGACCCTGCTCTCATGCGATCTGGCCGTCTGGACCGGAAGATTGAGTTCCCTCATCCATCAGAAGAAGCACGAGCTAGAATCTTGCAGGTATGGCTAGCTGGCCACTGAAGTTGTATCTACTTGTAGCAAAACTGTGTCTCTGTTTCTGATTCTAAAGGGTCCATATGTTTTGCCAATACCAAAATAACTTTGTTCTGTTTTATGTTTTGTAGATTCACTCGAGGAAGATGAATGTAAATCCGGATGTTAACTTCGAAGAGTTGGCGCGTTCAACTGATGATTTCAACGGTGCTCAGTTAAAGGCTGTTTGCGTGGAGGCTGGCATGCTTGCTCTACGCCGAGACGCAACAGAGGTTACCCACGAGGATTTCAACGAGGGAATCATCCAAGTGCAGGCAAAGAAGAAGTCCAGCTTGAACTACTACGCATAAGGAAACACGTTCTTTGTGATCGTTCACTTGTTTGCGGCACCTCCGTTGTTGGGTAGTATAACTTATGATTGTATTAAGCAAGCACGTGTTGTTTTACTTTATATTATCAGATCTAACAACCAGTCTCGACCCGTCTACTGTCCCTTGCGGCTTTGCCTGTTTGTACCTTAACTTTTTTCTTCTTCTCAGAATTCTCGTAACAATTCCGGATTGGCATCTTAGCACAATGTTGTATCCCCTTATTCTGATGCCGATCTCGCTCTATGCACCCCCCAGTATCGCTCAGTCACCAACGTATTTGTTCCTTGATCATTAGATATTTAGATTTAGATTGTGTTATTGCCGTCCTATGTTGCATTTTTTGCAGTGTTATATCAATTGCCAGGCGGGATTACAGGCTGCGAACTATCCATGGGACTTTTGAAAGAAGAAGCACATAATTTCAGAATCGATCGATGCAACAGTTTCTTCCCTTTGCACGAGGAAAAAAAATCGCAGCAATGAAGCTGCTCTTGCAGAATCTGAAAGAATTTTTAGGGTCGGAACAAAGCCTTGCGCGCGGACTAATGTCGTCAAGCAGCCTAGGGCAGCAGGGTTGCACAAAGTTTACGGGACGCAGGACGGTAGGGTGAAGCCATGGCACATGTAGGCGAGCACCAGGTACACTAACACCGTGAGGATGAATATTACTGCAGCTCTGCAAGTAAGAAAGAGATCATTTGGACGTCCACGTCAGATGATGGATTACTGTATATACAAACAAAAAGGTAGAAACACGAAACTGCGCAAGCCAAGAAGAAGCAGTACGTACGTGAGCTTCACATTTCTCCACCACATGGTGTTCCTGAACCGGCGAGCTTGCCGTTTAAAGCGCATCGTGTTTCCTTCCATAGTTGCAGTCTTGTCCACCAGCAGTTCCAGACGGTCACCTCGCTCGAGTACCTTGTCGATGTTGTCGAGCATGATGCCCCGGACCTGCAAGAGAATACCAGACAGTTCATACAGAGTTTTTTCCTCTTTCTGGTGGTGTTTTAACTGAAGCCGCACAGCAGCTCATGCCAAAAAGGCCACGATCCTGACCTGACGAACCAGGAAATTGAAGTACTATACCTGATCGATTTCACCTCTCATGCGAGTTATGCTGTCCGCGTTGGGGTCGTTGGAATAGTAGTCCATCTGCTGGCTCAAAACCCTCGAGAACTCGTCGTTCATCGCATAAGCGAGCGCCGTGAGAGCGGCACGGCCATACGTCTTCACAAATCGTCCGTGGATATCAGCAAGGAACGCGAAAGGAATCCGTCCTGAACACACGAGAGAACGAACATAGAATCTTTTAGCATTAGTATCAGAGCAAATGAAATGAGACATGGATCGTGGATGGATATATTAGTAGCGTGTCAATCCAGAACAAGAAAAATGTTGGGTTTCCCCTGTGAAGATAAACATGAATGAAATTTGGATTTATTCACGCGTTGATCCATTGTCAGATGGCAATGGGCCACCCATGGCACCGTCGCAGGCACGACGCGATGCGAAAAGCGTGCCATGATGGCGATGAGTGAAAAGGGCACTTACGCCCGGCGGCGTCGTCGGCCATGCAGAGCGCGGTGATGCCGTCGGTGCGCTTGACGTGGAACACGTGGAGGTCCTGCGTGTAGGAGACGTTGCAGTCGTTGCCGCCGTCGGGGAGGCGCTCCAGGACCTGCCGCGCCACGGCGCCCGCGTTGCTCCCCGCCGCGCCGTGCTCCGCCAGCACCACCGCGCCCCGCGCCACCACGGCGTACTCGATCTTGCCCATTGCCGATCCGATCCGAGACCGCGAGCTCGCTCGATCCCCTCCCCCCTACCCGCTCGTCCTGGGTCTCCCTCTCCCGGCCCTCTCGCGCGGCGCAAGAGGGGGGAGGGGAGGGAAGGAAGCGGTGGAGGAAAAGGGATGGGAGTGAGTTCGTTTGACCGAAGCCCCGCGCGCCGGTGCCTGTCTTTACGACGGCGACGATGCGGATCGCAGCGTGCTTGCTGCCTCCCGCTTATTTTCGGGGCCCGGCTGACTAGGACTCTATAGGAGCCTGACGGGCTGGTGTCAGGTTCGTGGGCGTCTCGGTGTACCGCGACGTGCCGGCCGAAGTCGAGTCTGTCTCGGAGGAGTACGACGAGTCTCCGAGCAACCGACGGTGATCGATCTATTTTGAGATGCCAGACGCCCAGACGTGTTTGCATGCCACAGCCACGCCGTGGCTTTTCGTTAACGGATGACTTTTTAAAAATAAAACTCACGAGGATGATCGATCTATTTTGCAAGATGCGACAGCCGACATCGAGGATGATAGGGTGAAAAGTAATCTGTCGTTTTTTAGGGGGGGATGTACTTGATGTTTAAGACGCCCAATTCACACATGAGGAAAAATTAATTCAATGAAACTTGTTGACGGAAATCACATTCGAAACACTACAAAATACAAATGGAGGAGAATTCACGAAAGCAACAAGGGGTCAAACCTTCAATCAGCCAAGAAAAGCAAACAAAGCAGGTGGAGCAACTGAAGACGCCAGAATCTTTACACCTTTGGATTAGGAATTAGGAACTGAGCAATTAAACTATTGATTACACAGCCATCATATGGTTTTGCCTCTCACAGCACGCAGCTAAACCATCATCTAGCACTTGGTGGGCCGGCCGTCCACATCACCCCCCACCCTCCGTTCTCCTCCCCTGAGCCGAAATCTCTGGTGCCTCGGCCACCGCAGCAGGCCAGCAGCCTGGGCGTGGTGGCCCTTCTCCGCCGCGGCTCCCGTGGCGGCGTCATCCCGGCTCTCTTCCACGCGGTGGCGGCGCGCGTCTCCTGCGGTGCCCCTGCCGCCGGCAGCAAGAGTACGCACCCTTCTCCTCCTTCCTCCCTTTCGCATGATTTGGTGGCTCGATCGGTGCCAGATGCTGCGTAGTGTTTAGTATGCTCGATTCGCCAGTATGTATCATAAGATTCCCCAACAATTTCGTGGCCTGTGTTTGGATCTCTGGTAGTAGAACCGAGCCTGAGGGAAGAAACCACTTTACTCCGGATTGGATTTCACAGGAATTCCGATCGGGTGACCTGGTACACAGGCTAGCTTTCTGATATCTCTGCTGATCCGCATCTCTCGGTCATCATTTGGGAGCAGATTTCGTTGCTGCGTAGTGGAGAACTAATTCAGTCTAGTAATCCATGTTTCTGGTTGGGTCCTGCTAGGCATGTAATTGTATTCTTCCGCGCGATCAATTTCATGTCCAAAAAGGATTCGAGGGTTCCCTCACGGCACATGGTATAGCTTATCAGATTGACTGTAAGTGTACAGTTTTAGTTCACTTTGTCAGGTCATAAGAAATGGCATATGTTGATGTTAGTATAACTATGAAAACATGGGTTGTGTTTTCCTTTATCTTGGCACAGTTGCTTTCCACATTCATTTGGGATTTCTGCTGGACATTGTTGTGCTGCAACTGTAAAATCTGACACAGCTTGTTCACTAGTTACGGTTCAGTACACAGATTTACTTTGAAAGATCAGCTGAGAGGAATCCTGGGATGTTGAAGGGATTAGTCTATCATTGTCTGGGATTGAATGTTATGTATGACGAATCACATGGTTGTGATTGAGTCACTGTAGGTCACACCTTGTTGGTTTCCCCTTTCTGACTTCTTTTCACTTTCCACCTTAACTCCTTAGTTGGAGAATGTTTTTAGAATTTTTGCATCTCTACTTAAAAAATTTAATCCAAGGGTATCCTCTCCTTGTGAGCGTCCCACTTGACCACTTAAAGTTTATCGGAAATAAAATACGAGATATTCTAGCAATTTGCTGGTTATAATTCGTTTTTTTTGCCAGTTGCTTCCTGGTAAAGTATTGCAGTATTGCTCATCTATCCTTTTATCATCCCAGAATTTGTAGCTGAGGCTTTCTTCGAGAACAAGCAAGAGTTTTGCGTGTCTTCACATTAAAGGAGAACTGAAGTGAACAACATCAAAGGAACAATGGCACTGTCACGTAGTATGAGAACATGTTTGCACAGTGGAAGACTTGCCCTTCTTGCCATATTGGTTTCTGGTGGAATTGTGTTGCAGATCTTGGTAAGCATCTAACTCTATTATCTCAGCATCGGTTCATTATCTTTTCCACTGTACATAAAACTCTACTTTTTGCTCATTCAGGCTTGTGCTCTCTATAACAACTGGTGGCCAATGCTAACAGGTTAGGAAATTTTGTGTAGCACTTGCAAACTTCGCTCATTTCCTGATAATTGTTTTTAGGGTAACTGTTAAGTAATCTTTGGCAATTTGTGCAGTTCTGATGTACCTTATCCTACCAATGCCCCTCATATTTTTCCTGGGCTCTGATACTTCCTCGATGATGTCTAATGGGGGAGATGGGTAAGTGATCTTCACCTAAGTCCCTGGTTGCTGATTAATTCTCACACTCGCCACCATGATTTTATGGCACTAATTTTGTTCCCCTGAATAATGCCCCTCATATTCTGCCTGCCTGGTGCCTGCTAATGGCTGAATAGCTTATTGCATACCCTGAATTCTTTGTGATATATGGCTAAGTTCTCGTCATACATGGTGAACTTAATTTGTGTACTTGTACTGCCACTGCAGCTGGGTGAACTTCACGAAATTCTTGACGGGCGCATCAATAGTGGGGAGCATCGCCATTCCGTCGATCCTCAAGCACGCCGGTGTCATTGGATGGGGAGCACTGACGATGGAGCTGTCATCCTTCGTGGTCTTTGGTGTGGCAATCCTGTGGTTTATCCAGATGAACAGCGACGGCGAGTACAGCAGTGTGTTCTAGTTTCAGTTCTCACATCCTCCTGCCCGCGTGATCCTTTGCAAAATGGCCGTGAACTTGTTTGTACAGGTGCATTGGGAGCATTACTTAGGGAAAGATTGGATACAACGGTACATGTTTGGTCTCCATTTTGTTCGTCCGGTGATGCTTTGCCTCACATTCAGGAAAAAAATATTGTTCGCATGGTATTTGATTCCCTGATTGCCTGGCCCGGTTCGTACCATGCCAGCCCAAATGGACGCATGTTGTCGTCCGCTCGCCGTACGGCACGGCACCAGGGGCAATGGGTGCGTGTGGTGCACGATTCGTTTCCATTCACTCAGCGAGACAGCGTGCCCCACAGGCCACAGCCGACTAGCAGAGGTTTCGGCCGGCAGCCGGCACGCCTCCGTGCACGCCGGCGCGCGGCCGGTGGCGCTCAGTCGCGTGCGCCCTGCTCGGGTTCAGTTTTTTATGTGGATTGCATGGCAGCTTGCCTGTACGAACAGGCGGTTTCAACAAGGTGAGGCAACAAATTTCACTCTGATTGTGCCATGGTCTTTTCAGAGAGAAAATACCGATCTGATTGTGCAAAGTAGGTACCCAACCAACTCGGTCACAAAGCTTTCCATGACCACATCAGAAAATGGCAGTGTTTCTCGTACTGAATTTTGCAAGGATACTAGTCCTTCAGTTCACAGGTGCGCATCAACCCTTCTTGCTCATGAACAGCCAGAAAGAAGAAAAAAGAACTTCAACGGCTGTGCTCATATTGACATTCTTACAATGGCAAAATGAGAACAAAAAAGGAACCAAAGGTGCCAGAAAACAGAGCAGCAGATTCTGTGGCGCCCTACATCATACCAGTTCCAGTGTACGCGTTACTGGCATGGAGCTGCATTCCTGCGCCAGCGTGCATATACGGGTCGACGAACGGATTGGAAGAGGCTTGCTGCTGCTGTGCCATCATCATCATCATCTGCCGCTGCTGCTCCTGCTGGAGCATGAAGGCATGCTGTTGCTGCGCCATCGCCACCATCTGCACGTTGCGGGCTGCGGCAATGGAATTGGAGGCGTAGAACGGGTCGTACATCGGCTGCTGCATCATTGGACCCGATGCTGGAACGGTCTCCCAAGGGTTCTGGCTCGCATTCTGCTGTGCGTGCTGTGCTTGACGGTGCGCCTCATTGTATAGACTGTCAAGTGTAAGCAGGTCCAGTCCACCAGCCTGTAGCAAGTATAGTCAGTATGGTTGCAGAGGGAACGAATAAGGCAATCGGATATGGATTATCTAAATTTATGTACCAATTTGCTTGAAGTAACAGCATTTTCATTTGAACTGGGTGCGGTGAATAGCGCCAGCTCCCAGCTGGTGGCCACGCTTTCAGTACTGGTAGGAGCAGGTGCTTTAGGCGCATTATCTGCTGCAAAAAAGCAAGTAAGTGAAATTGCATTTTAGGACACCGTTTTACTTAGGATGTCAAACAAAGAGATTTCATCTGCAGGATATATGATTATCTACCTTGTTGAACAATTGCCAATGCCGAAGCATTCTTTTGGTCTATTTCAGATGTGTCAGGGGTTGATTCATTCATTCCCTGCCAAGACAATGAGAGGTTTTAGGAAGCCTGATCGGCTAATGGCTGTTGCGTGACTAGTGCAGTATCATGGAAAATTACCAGCAGATCTGTTGGTTCAGCTGCGGGAGTGACTTCTTTAACTGGCTCAGGTTCAGGTACTGGAGCTGGAGGTGGCGGCGTTGATGGTTCTTCAGCTTCTGATTTTGTGTTGTATTCTATAGCTAGTACAGCCTAGAAAAACAAAGAAATGGGCATGAAAGAGACCATCAAAATGCTGCCTTAAAGTAACTTCGATAAAGTCACCATAAACAGCTTGCTTATTACACATAGTAGCAGATAACAAAGATCCCAGGAAAGAAACAGTAATTGTACTGAAACACATATTACAAACTTTTAGTAGTTGCAAACCTGATTTCTGTGAATCGTAGAAGCAAGGGGAGCATTGCTCACATACTCCTCCATAGTTGCCAAGAACGATGCAGGTGGCTGTACGTTTCGGTGGTACCAATAGGTTAACAATAAGCTGCTCCCACATAATATGACATACTAATGATCATTAGAATGGCAGCCAAACCTGTTCAATTTTAAGGAATCTCTCACCACGCCCAATATGTATACTTTTACACACTTCATAAAATTCTGAAAGTTGTTCTGCCTGTACAGAAGTAAATAAAATTTCTCAGCCACTAACCATATGATTTCTGATATTGTAAGACAGCAAGAGTTAAATATTAATGACCAACTAATGGACAAAAAATTAATGGATCAACCACTAGAAGAAAAGAAATCATGATTGACCTGGCTAATTGCTCTTTTATACATGTCAAGTGCCGTTATAGCGTCATCTCTTTGCATCTCAAAGAACTGCATTGTGCAGAACATGTAAATTAGCTCAGCAAAATAGACAGAAACACACACACAAAAAAAAATGATGAACAACAAGCTAGTAGTCCCCACCTTGTCAACAAGATTGAGTATTGCATCATTGATGGCTGTTTGGATCCTAACACTCTCTAGAGCAACCTGCCAGTAACACATAAAACAAGGTCAAGGAATGCTAAGAGTACTAGTACAAATGACCTGAAATCCTCACCATTGATAGTGCATGCTGGATTATGATATTATAAGATGATGACCCTTGTGGCTAAAAAAAAAAAGAAAAAAAAAGTCAGCAAGATACCTTTTAAATGTCAATGGCAACTCTGAAACACAGAAACTGGTGTATTTATACAGAGGATAACAACGATTAAATTACCTGGCAATCGAGTAGTCGAAAAAGAAGCTGCTGTAATGCTGGTAATTGTTCGAGCAATCCAATTGTATCAAGATCCCGTGTTCTCTGTGGATACAAGAGTTTACATAGATAAAACGTTCAAGAAGCCCCTCGCTATTCTATGGTTGACCAAATTCTTTACTCAGTAATGCACTAGTTGAGAACTCAACAATGCAACCTAAAAAATGTTTAGATTTTAGAAATTCGGAAGACTTTGATCCATCGAAAGATTAGTTACAGAGCTCTAAAATGATAATGAAGGATATATAATAGAACCTAAACCACAAATAAGTTTGGGGAGTAAGTGCTACAAACTTGACCAACTAGATTAGATTGCCTACCAATGGATCCTTCTCAACGTCATAGTTCAGTACACGGAATGATTCGATTCTCTCCTCCAAATATAAAGCATAATTGCGCACCCATGCTGAGTAATCCCAGGCTGCATAATAATCAATAATTACAGTAAGTTCTACTAGTTTGAAACTTTGAATACTAGTTCCAGCATCTGGTTGAAGTTAACAACAAACTAGGTACCTTCTGCACTAGAATCGTCCTTAAAGTAGGACAGATGGAGCATATGGGAGCTAGTTCTTCCATAACTGATAAATTCATCACGGAAAGTAGGATCAACTTCTCGAAGAGCACGGTGTATGACAACTAATGTCTTCAGAGCAACCTGTCAGACAAAATACAAACAAAAAAGTTAAGTACCATGTTGCTTCGCCTTTCTAAAAATCTTATAATCAGAGGCAAGCAAAGTATACAAATATCACTCTCCAGGATCATGAAAAGCTAAGCATTCTTTTCCTGAAATGAAGGTTAAGCAGTGCTGAATGAAAAAAAAAGGTCTTTTCCAAGAACGACTATTCAGATCAGGAGAGATCCATAGTCAGAAGGAACACTTTCATTATCTTGGACATATCTTGGCAGGGAAAAAGAAGGTCGTTATGGAGAACTAGTTTGTACAATGCCAATGCATGTTACTTAAACAGGTATTGATCCAGATATTCTCTGAAAGAATAGGAAATTAGATATTGGAGTCCAAATGTGAATAACAATGGAGAACTCACTCCCTAGCTTGTGGGTACATGGAGAAGATCATACGGGTTAAATTCTGTCCGGTAAATTTAAAGAGGAGCATCCAAGACTAGTAAGCATGCTGATACATGGAGAACATCAGGAAATTCACAGTAGACATACCGCCCAGTTGCGGGTCTTTGAAAGACGTCTACCAAGGGCACGGATGCAGTAGGCTACATCTGCACGAGGTCTTCCAGGAGAAAGATGGTAAAAAAGATCTGCAACCAGAACTTGTGAGCAGGAAATACGGTGAAAATTCACAGATCAGAAGCATATGAATGATCACCTCTTATGTACTTCTCCTTTGCTGGACGCTCAACATGGTTTGTGGCCTTCACAATAGCAATATCCAGCTCCTGTTACAAGGGAGAGAATAGCAAGACAAGAGCAGTTTAACACCACTGCTGCAACGTGAGAGGACCTGAATATGAACCTAAAATTTTCCGTCATCGTTACCTTATAATCGCTGTTTACTTTTGCTATGCTAACTGTTGTGGTGTCCTTGAGAGCCCCAACGTACTTTCTGATGCCTGTGCCACCCCCAGCCATTCTCCCTGACACAGATCGATGTCTCCTAGTTGGGCTGATTGACCTACAAAGAAGAGCCAAGAGTGATGCATGGGTTAATACTTAATTGTGAACTAGAAAATGGCGACGATGGTCAGTGCAAAATTGCAAACAATCCTTAACTGAAGTCTGAAAAGGCTATGCTGTTTAATCAGAATGAAAATACGGATCCTAAACCCTTGCCTATCCTAAAACTGTGTTACTGCAGAAGAAGAATTCCGATCAATCTAATACTGATTGCTTGTAATAGCAATAGATGGACAACTGAAGGACAGCACCAATTCAGGCTGATAAAACCGAAGCGGGCTCACCAAAACAAGAGCTTTCAAAGACAATCTAGGCAAACGAACATAGGAGCATCCGATGCCACACCTAGAAGATCACGACGAGGCAGCGCTTCGAATTTTGAAACCCGGAAAACCAGTAAACTCCCGAGGAGAAAGCGCTAAATAGGAGGAAGCAAATCCCCACCCGAAAATTCGCGGACCCAAGCAACAACGTAACAACTAACAGAGAAACGCACCTCCAACCACATCCTAAAAAACGGCAGGCAGAGAGGAAAAAAAAATCGGAACTGAGGTGCGGCGGCAGATTACCAACCGACAAACAAATGCCCCCAAAAGCTGAGACGATCGTTGGGAGTTGGTACGGACTCTATAGCTTCTTGCTTCATCAGTTATGAGGAATATTACTATCTTTTCAAAAAATGAGGAATATTACTGGTTTTCTTAATGACCAAAATTTCACCAAAAATAGAAGTGAACGGGAAATGCATCAAGGCGCTGTGTTTTCAGGTAAACGGGGTCAATGGAGCGGCCATACATCATGAATCAACCATTCGCCAACCCCCAAAGCTCCAGCAGCGAAGCGCAAGTTGGCCAGTGAGAACAAATGCCAACTTGGGCGAAAACGAACCAGACTGTTGAAATGGGGGAAATCGAATCTCGCAGCAGTTGATTCTTAACAGAAAGCGAATCGGGAGAAGAACAGCCATTGCCCACACCGCAGGAGGATAAAAACTTACCTGGCGGAAGAAGAAAAGGCCGGGACTTGATCGGCGGCGCGGAGGAGGTCGCTGGCCCGGGGTCCGAGACTGCAGGGGAATCCAGAAGCAGCCGCAAGCAGGCAGGAAGTGGTTGGGTCCTTCTTGTTGCCTGCTACGTAAGTAGTCTCTGGACGGCGAAGGACAAAGGAAGGCGGCGCCGAGCGTGAGTCGTGTCTGAAAGAGAGCTGGCGAGGAGGGGAGCCGAAGCAGGAGGAGGGAGGACGGAGTCGTTGCTCGTTGCCGCGTGGTGAGTGACATTAGCACACGTGTTCCCGGACGTCGGCCGCTTATTACCAGCCCTCTGAGCTCTGACCAACGAACACCCTTTCACTTCTTTATTAGCACAGGCTGCGTAGACTTTCGCATCGCTTCTCAGATACCTTTGCTGTCTCCGTTGCCTTTTCCCTTTGCTTCCTATCTGCTCTGCCACTTTGCTCTAAAGTTCTTGGGTTCAGGTCCAATGAATAGGCCTGGCCAGTTGCAGGCACAAGCATAGTACTACTAATTTATCAGTTCAGGTGGCTAATTTGATCGGTTAGCGTACCTTTATGTGATAAAGGTGAATTACTAACCTGCGGCTCACGTCTTTTTTATTTGTGGAGGAAGCATCGCGTGTTTTGTTCCCTCTTTTCTTTCATTCTTTTCTTTTTTGCTGCCGACCATTTTACGGTGTTTACAAGTTGGCATTGTTTGTAGAATCATATATGTGCTAATTTATTTATAGCGCAGGCGCATGGGAACAACTTGGAGGTCCAGTCCCGTTCAACGTAGCAAGCAGCCAGTCGTAAGCGCGCGGCCTCGTCCAAATCGTCAAAGTTTGGTGGCGTCAAACTCATGGCAGGAAGGTTATCCGCAGACTGCAGAAATTCATTAGGAGATGCGCTACCAACCGCCCCTCAATTCTTCCGGAGCCTAGAGTAGTCAGTCTTTGTTCTCTTGTCCGAATCCATGACCACATCTCCATAAACGAAATATATAGGCATGGGGATGGGTATATGTTTGTCATGAATTTTACTGTGCATATTTGTAGAAGGCGTGGAAGTTAAAGTTCATCCCTCTTTAAATGCAAAGTAATTCTTCAAGTTTTGATTAAACTTTGTGGTCTCTAGAAAATGCCACAGCGTTGTGTCACAAGTAAGAGTCCTCGTTCTCCTCCGTATCCATAAACTAAAGATGATGATCTCGGTGCGACCAGCTCTGAACAGACACCAATTGACGGGTGCCTAAAAAAATCAGGCGTCAAAAGTGGTACATCATGTACTTCATGGCCACCGGACTACGCAGGTATGTACTTCAAAAGTGGTATCAACTGTCTAGAAGAGCTAGGCTCTGAATTGAGCATTTTCGAGGCCGGGACACTGATGACCCTGCACTAGACTTTTCATCAGACGCGGCTGCGAAGGGTTAGTTTTGGCGTGCTTCACTGCGTGCTTGACCTTTACACCATTGTCATTGCAAAAAAAATAAATATCATGACTTTCCGCGGGATCGGAAAAAATTCACTTTCGACGCCAAAACACAAAAAGGGCTGAGATAGGCAATCTCTTTTGGGCCTGAATACCGTAGGTCGGGCCAAAACAATCTGAAAAGGCCCATACGCTGGGGCCCACCGCTAGTTCGGAGGAGCACCGGCGCACCGAGCCGCACCGACTTGCAACGCGCTTTTCCAATCCGTCTCGCTTCCGTGTCAAAAAGAAAAAAAATCCGTCTCGCTTCTCCTCAATCCCCGAGCAACCGCCGCCCCCGCCTCAAACACTACCCCCCGCCTCTCATGGCGACCTACGCGCCCGCCGTCCCGCGGCGGCGACTCGCGTGGGGTCCGTCCGTCCGCAGGCAGGCGTTCCGCGCTCCTCAGCCCCAGCCCCCATCCACTCCCAGCCGCAAGCCCGCCACCCGCGCCTCCTTCATCCCTCGGCCTAGCGCTGGACTGGAGCGTCGGCGCCGTCGCGCCTCCTTCCTCCCTCGGCCTGGCGCCGGGCTGGAGCGGCGCCGCCGCCCCCAAGCCGGCGGATCTGATCTGGAGTGGCGGCGGCGGCAGGAGCCAGGAGGTCAAGACGACGATGCGGTTTTTCCGATCTACGAGGATGAATTTTTTGTTGCGATTCCGGTAATTTTGGTTGCTCATATGATTTTCCTTCCGTGTTTCCTTCGACCTGTAAAGTGTTTTATGTGATTGCTTTGCGTAATAGGGGAATTGTGTGATAATGAAGATGAAACTACCGTGGTGCTGGATCTGATTGGACTCAGGGATTTCATGAAATGGCTGCAGTCCTGTATTTGCAGATTTGACAGGTGTTTTTTGTTTTCACCCCATGATCCTTCATGGTCACAGATAGAAAGTTTTGGATGCTTATGCTTAGAATAGCTAATATGTTGTGATGGTGCTCAGCTTTAAAGCTGCAAGGAATTGGGTATTGAATTTAATTCACTTGCATCTGAACATTGCTTAGCACTTAGTTTTTCACCAATTATCTAGATGAGTTGAGCGTTCCTTATAGCTTAAACTTTTTACCATATGATTTAGAGTTTGTTAGTGCTCACCCATTGAATTAAAAGGCATATGACATAAAGTAGTGATAGTGTTCCTTAAAAGGCATGATTGTACTGGACCAGCTACTATGTTATGATGCATTCGGAATTATACATAGGAGCTATTTCAAAGTTTTGCAGATAACCACCTTTTTTCTTAATCTATTTCCTTCCAAGCTTTTTTCCTTACGTGGAGCTGTATGGGTTGACTGATATGGATGCAATACATTACAGTCTTCATTATCAGATGCCCACGTTGGCCTTATGAATAGCTATATTGATATATGACATTCTGCATATCATGAGAACAAAGATGCAATTTGTTTCAGTGACATGCACAATACGCCAGTCTGAAACTCTGATCTTTTTTCTTTCTTTGCTCTGTATTTTGATTGCCGTAGTATTTTTTCAACCTGAAAAATGATATAAATTTTATCACTATCTTTGTATTTTAAATGCCTATTATTCTTAGTTACAGCATTATGTATTGTCATGATGAATACTATTCCAATGTTTCTTAGAAACTTGTACTGTACAACTGATGAGCCATACCAGTAATCATTGCATTTCACTGTGTAGGAACATGCGAATTCTTCTACTCTGGTATTCTGGACAAAGTTTCAAGGCGAATGAGGTGGGTACTTGTTCAAATATAATATAGTATTCTTGATGCTGATAATGCGATAACATCCTAAATTTCATGGTCGAGATGTTTAGTCAGAGCAGGACGTTGTGGTAAAAATTTTATTTTGCGGGCCTATTATATTTGTTTTACTGAAGTCTCAGTAAACTCAATGTTAATTGCAGCTGTGAACATAAATATTAACGCACAATACAAGACATTTCTGTGATACCTTAGGTACTTTAAAAGTTTAAGCAATCTACCCTCATGGGTCTAGCTAGTTTCATGCACAGCATGCCCTAGAATTCCCTCTGAAGTTTGTGCTAGCCAACAGAAGCCCTAAATAATTTGTAGGTTATCAAATTTATTACGCCTGCATTCTTTTTGTTCGTGATCAATGTTATTGGTATGCTAGAATATTACCATGATTTATGATGGCTGAGTAATAAATTTATATTGTTACTTTCTGCAATAGGGGAATCACAGAACTAGTTATTAAAGATGAAGCCCTTCTGTGCTGCATGTGAATAGCTATCTGATTGGAGATTGGAATTTCAAGAAATACCTGCGTCTAGGTATGATGACTTCCTAAAAACAGTGATAATAGTTTTTTTATAGCGTTGCAGACAATCTCCTTCTCCCTGTTTCCTGCTCACCTTTTCCCATGAACACAAGTACTTATTAGCCTATGAACCCTGTTGACCTTCTTTAATGAAATGATACGCAGCTCTCTTGTGTATTTGAGGAAACAAAGACCTGTTGACCCAAGTACCCAACATTAATGATATAGTACTACCTCTGGTCGTTCATACATGACGCCTCAGACCAGC
This sequence comes from Panicum hallii, assembly GCF_002211085.1. Classification (NCBI taxonomy): domain Eukaryota; kingdom Viridiplantae; phylum Streptophyta; class Magnoliopsida; order Poales; family Poaceae; genus Panicum; species Panicum hallii. The sequence continues at coordinate 58,253,551 of NC_038042.1, read as the reverse complement.
AAAACAGGTTGTTTTTACTGCTGTTCCATGTCCGAACACCAAGCTTTTGTTGACTGGAGATAGTTCTTTTTAATATCATGAGATCAAAGATGCGATTTGTCTTGGTAACTAGCACAACAATTCAAGTCTGAAATTTTTGTCATTTTCTTTAATTGTAACTGCTATCAGCATATTCATGCTTCTTGAAAAATGCCTTGTTATATCTTGCTCGCTTGATTTGCTTAGCAAGATGACATGGCGCCCCCGGTTTCGGTTTATAGTTAATAGTTAGAACAAATTTGTAAAGGCCTACCTTCTAACCAATGTTTTAATCTTACTTTATTACAGTTTAATTAACAAATTTTATATTCAATCTCCTGATATTGTTGACTGTCCAAGATGGCTCTTCCCTAGCATTCAGTATTGCTTAAATACCTCTTTTTTATTACTGTTGTAGTATTTAAGTTGTATCTACTCTTAGCAATGACATTATGGATGACTGTCAGACAATCTATGCTTCCTCTTATCACACATATAAATCCATTAGGACACTTTGACTAATAGTATCGATAAACCATGAAATTTAGGATGTTACCGAATATGACACTTGACTAGCAATATCGATAAATATATGTACCTTAAATACAATTAGTTATATATTATGAAAGTATTTTTCATAATGATTATACTAATGCCAATCTTGTGTTGACAATCTATGCAAAAGTTTTTTATTAATGGTAAGCTATTTTTTTTTGATTTAGGACAAACCTCAATGAGCGTATATTTGTGATCAGATGTAGGACTTAACATGGGATATGAACTATATTAGTATTCCATCCTTCCATTGGAAGCATCTATTGTATTACAATTGATGAATTGAATGTTGATTGATTTGGTTTCGGTGTTCAGCTTACATGCTAAATATGATTTGTGGCCTTGTGGATTTGTGCTTGCTTGCGTTAGTTAAGCAGTTATTAACAGTCTCTTTACTCTAAATAACAAGAAATCACTATGTCCATTCCTGAACCTAGCTATGGTTTTTTGCTCTTGCAGTATTTTGGCACATGCAAACGTGAAAGCTGGTGTCCACTATGTATTTATGATCTGTATATTCCAAAACCTGCAATATTTCTGTTCCACGATGTTGAAAAAAATTGCCATGGAATGATGCCGCGATTCTGAGGTTTCTTCACTGCTTTATCCTTCTAACTAATCTGTTTTATCTCCGTATTGCAGGACCGGGGGAAAAAGTATCAGCCATGCGGAAAGGCTGGCTTGTGGTTGGGCACTGAGTCGTTCTCTGATGCAAAAACGTGTCCATTTCACTGTAGCTATACTCTACCAATCTTGGACGTAGTGCAATATTTTTTTGTATAAGGTAGGTTAATGGTATTGTACTAATGGGACATTTCACCGGACATTGATTAAAGTTCGAAGACAGCCTTTTCATGCATTTTCTTTCTTTGGTACGTCTTTCCTCCTCTCGACGCCTGGTTCTTCATTTCATGTAGTCTCCATCCCAGGTTCACTCTTGTTAGTCCCAATGCCTGGTTATTGTCTTTCCTTTTGGTCTCAATGCCTGGTTCTCGATGCCTGGTTCTTCTGCCGCATCTAGGCCTGCAGCGGGTCTTGTGGTGATGGACCAACCATGCACCATATGGGCCCTCATGTACCGAAATATATATTACTAACCCGGGGGTAATCGGCCGAGCTCGGCCCATGAAAGATGTCATTTCGCATAAGTCTTAGTCGGCCGTAGTGGGCCTCATTCGGCCCATGTAAGATGCCATTCCAAAGAATTCCTGGTGGGCCGGTTTTGGCCCATGTAAGAAGTCATTTCGTGCAGAAGTCTTGGTGAGCCGTAGTGGGCCACGTTTGACCCATGTAAGATGTCATTTCGTGCAGAAGTTTTGGTGGGCCGTACTGGGCCCAATTCGGCCCAAGTAAGATGCCTTTCCACAGAAGTCTTGATGGGCCGGTTTTAGCCCATGTAAGATGCCATTCCACAGAAGTCTTGGTGGGCCGTAGTGGGCCACATTTGGCCCATGTAAGATGTTATTTCACAGAAGTCTTGGGGAGCCGTATTCAGCCCATATAAGATGCATTTCGTGCAGAAGTATTGGTGGGCTGCATTCGGGCCATATAAAATGTCATTTCGTGCAGCAGTCTTGGTGGGCCGTAGTGGGCCCCATTCGGCTCATGTAAGAAGTTATTTCGTGCATAAGTCTTAGTGTGCCGTATTTGGCCCATTTAAGATGTCACTTCGCTGAAGTCTTGTGGGCCGCATTCGGACCATGCAAGATGTCATTTGCGGTAGTCTTGGTGGGGCCGCATGCTAGACGTCATTTCGTGCAGAAATCATGGTGGGCCTCATTCAGCCCTTACAAGATTCCTTTTCATGCTGAAGTCTTGTTGGGTCGTAGTGGACCTATAAGTGAGACGATATGAGCCGAATGTGTGCCGCAAACAGGGTCTTGATAGGCTTAAGTGGACGTCATGGCCATGGTTCGTAACTTGGTTGGTCAAAGAGGGACGACCTGGGCCAGTAGTGGGCCTAATGTGCTACGGCTGCTAAACCGCATCCCATAGGGAGTTGTTTGAATGCAACAGGACTTTGGCCTTCATGGGCCTACTGTTAACCTCATGTTAACCAATAAGTTACATGTTAGTGATGTCAATTTTAACAAAATTTAACCTCAATTTTAGTTATGTACAACCTGGCCCCTAAGGAAGGCGACTTTAATTCAGCTTTCAACGATGCTATATTGCTGCCGCGCTATGCTAACTATTACTAAATTTAGCTACACGAATCCAATACAGCAACTCCAGGTAAAAAAGGAAAGAAAGATCAGCGAGTCAGCGACAGCAGCAAAGCTAACTTATTGGCTCTCTGCTGGAGGCGCCCTGCTCAGATTGCAACACAACTGATGCATTTTAACCAGAACAAAGAACGAAGCAATCTGGGAACCACTTGTCAAGCCCCAAAAAATAGAGGACAGTCAGCGGAAACTGCTAGAGTGCAACACAACTGATAGAAAAAAGGGTTAAAGCAGGCATACTGTACGCAGCAAGAATGTTGTAACCTGTTCTGGACATAAAAACACATTGCATACCTTTGAACATCAGAGACAAAGTAACAAAGAATGTTGTAACCTGTTCTGGACATAAAAACATATTGCATACCTTTGAACACATCAGAGACAAAGTAACAAAGAATCCATATCCATCCATTGTAAGTCGTAGTGTGGAACAAAAACATCAATAATCAATGCAAACTAAAAGAAATTGAAGTTACAGATCAAGGAATTAACTTTAGATAGTTCAGAAATAACAAAAATTGTTTGATAGGCATTGTGTTGATTACGTGATGGAACAATGGTTTAGACTTTGGACACTATTCAGAAGCAGGTACAGAAAATGGGCAAGGAAATTAAAGGGAAGAGAAGCAGGAGATAATTTAAAACATGTCCAGTATATCAATTATCAAATGCAAAACACAATTTCACTCCATAGTTTTGTGTATGGACACCCACTTCTAATAGTCAACATTCGAAATATCAGTCCACTCTCTAGCAGTGGCACAATCAGCTAGAGTTAACTACTGGGGAAAGACAGGACTGGCAAAACACAAATACCTTTGGATTATCCTTATATGAACTGGTAGTCTGGTACCACAAGTAGCATTTATCTTGCGAGTACACTGCATATGCTGAGGACTAATATTCATTCCCCAGCTCTCAGCTTAAACCTGATTAATGCCTATGACAACCCTAGATACAAACTTTATTATATCGCATCTATACTTTAACACATCAACAGTCTCCAAAAAATTCTCCACAGTGTCTACTGTGTACCCGTAAACCTAAGAAAGTTAATAACATTATAACACTAACATTCATATGATGGTCCCAATAAGAAAATAACTTTTAAACTGAATGGACAATGGAGTAGGCTCATGAACACCCTATCTCCTTATTCCCCATTTCCACCTTTTTTTACATGACAGTATATTACATTGCTGATATAAATTACATCTAGATTTAGGATAAATCAGCATCTTAAACAATGCTATAGTTCACCTCCAAATTTAAGGAATTAAACATTGCTACACACTACACTTAGATGATCTGACATTTAAGAACATTTAACAAAACCAAAAATAACTGACACACAACCAGAACCGTATCAGCTATAGGCGGCAACTCCTAACCACGGACTTGAGGGGCACTCACTTTTGATCACTTGCCTGTTTCCCTCCATGGCTTTATGTAGGTTTCATTGCCATTTATCACATAAAAGCCATGCCAAATTCAGGAGAATAGGAATATGTTTAATTTCTTTGAGTTAAATACGCAACCATTAGCTCAGGAAACGCACCCCAATCAACCCAAACTGTGTGAAAGCCAATTCAAGAAAAAAAAGGTGCAAATGATCCTCAAAGTTGATTCCTTTTACACTTGATCTAAAGTTAAGTTGTTAGCCCATAAATTCACATTTATTTTTTCTTACCCATTTCTGCATAATTGCATATACTAAAGGGGCTTATCCAATATCCAACAAACCAGAAATAATGATACTAGTGGATTTTATCTGCACCAAGGTTTATCATATCGTAACTAGTGCTGTGAAAGTTCAATTCCTAACATCCTAATCAATGGAACAAGTCTCTCCTAACAGAACCCCTAATCAGACTCTAGCAAATCCTAGATCTAAAAACAAGCTTCAGAAACCTAGAGACGAGATAGTGATAAGGGCAGAAATGGTTGGCTAGCATCGGTCGAAAGTAGACACCTGGAGCGGTATCCGTGACGCGCTCAGACATCAACCGGCCAATGGAGGAAACCAAGGTTGAGTGGAGCGAGCCAACGCTCGTCCTCCCTGTTTCTAGGGTTTTCTACGGTTCCCACCTCGGCGAAAATCAGGCAAGAGGGGGGGGGGGTGGTGGGGGCTCACCGGCGCCGGCGGTTATCATGACCCAAGAAGCACAGCTGGCAACCGTAGCTCCACCGCCGTCGGGCACCATCTCCGTCTGCCCTACCCTACGTCGACCGCATCCTCGTCGCCATGATGTGCTTGCCCGGCGTGGCGGCGCGCTGCATCCTCGACGCCATAATGCGGGGGGGAGACGCGGCGGCGGCGGAGAACGAGGATTCGAGGAGGCGGTGGAGGACGAGGATTCGGGGAGGCGGTGGAGACGGCACGAGCTCAGGGAAACGGCGTGGGGCGCGTGGCTGTCTCGCGGCGGGCAATTTGGGGGCTATCACGCGGACGAGGATGCGTGTCTGCGAACTGGGATTCTGGAACGCCACGGGCCCACGGCACGCGCTGTACTAGCAGTCCTTGGATGCGGACATGTGGCCGTCCGCATCACGAGCCAACGGTTCGCGTGTTATTTGCAAAGAGAAAAATGTTGAACCGTCATGCCAGTAGTACTATCACTGCACAATTAAAAACTTCCATTGAACTAGATTTTCCAGTGACAAAATATCACTCCAATTACACAAAATCTGTATAATCAGCCGAATTTATCAAAACTTGCTTACAAAGTAAAGCCAGGGGCGAGGGCTTTTTCCTGGCTTCTGATTTTTTCTTGTCTTGTCTACAAAATTGTTACACGGTGTACAGCCTAGAGCATTGCGCTCTGAAGTACCAATGAACATGCTAGCAACATGAAGAATGTTGGGGAGCGATTTTTTCGGTCTCACTATCAAGATAGAAAGGGGTGTGTAAAACTTGAATTGTCTAGGCCAAACTTGAATCATGATCGCTTCACAATTGCCACTGCAAAGTGAGGGTGGTGTGTAAACTCAAACGAGACCCTCAGAGATGGATCGCCTGGTCCAACTTGGCTGATAATGTTTAGGGCTATCCTGTTGTGCTCAGCCACCTGCTCTATCCGCCGGAGCTCCACAAGCTTTTCTGGTTCACTTGCAAAGCTACCCCTTAGGGAGGGGGTGATCTTCTGAATTTCCTTGAAGAAATTGTATTTCACCAGATCCTGTGACCAAAGAGACATCGAGGGTCAGTCAAAATAAGCAAATGAGAGAGACCTGGTAAAAAGATTTCAGTGCTGAATACACACCGTTATGCCTGCCCGGGAAGATGATTCCTTAAAGCTATAGTAGGAAATGTGCTCAGGCACTCGAGCTTTCTGAAGGAGATCAAAATGCTGCATGAATCTCTGGGAAGAATGATTGAGCACATGTCAGACTGGTTTAACCCATAATTAGAAGGATGTTAGAACTCACAACACTAAATCCAACACACCTCTTGTTCAGTGTTAAAGATACTTGGTAATTGGCATGACCTACTTTCGTTTCTGAGGACAGCTAGCATCTGCATTAGCAATAAGAAAATGGGATTGTTAAGTTAAAAAAGAGAAACAGTGTACAAACATATGCATTGTACCGATATGATTTTTTAGTTACAGTAATTTTCCATACGTACCATCGAGAGTCCTTCTGACAGCAAAACATAGCATTGAAGCAATAAACAAGAAGATGAAAATGTCATATCCCGTGCCGAGTCCTTTGAATGATCCTTCTTCTTTTTCCCTTTTCTTCGTGCTGAACATTTGAAAATACGTGCTAATTTAAACAGATTTTAGTAACAGCAAGCTAACACATATTAGTAAAAATTGCACGGCGTTCCATTAAAATGGTGCCAGAGATAAAGCCAATGTTTCTTAATAAATACAATGCTAATAGTAATTATATAGACAACCAAACAGCCGCTACAACATTATTATTATTATTATTATTATTATTATTATTATTTGTGTACTGTAGTTCAGGTACTGTTCTCCTTTATTTTCCATTCAGCTGTGATTTAACTCAAATAAATTATGCAGCATATGGAACCACCATTTTCAAACAGCTAAGCGGCATGGTCTGCTGCATGGCAATCATGCTAGTGTACCTATCAAAATGAGCATTTGAGATAGAACTTGATTGTGTAGATTTTTTGCAGTTCAATTTTCCTTTTGTTTTCCTATTTCTCAAATTCACTTAATCTCTTTTCAAATCAAATTCTTAAACACCGCATTAACATAAAACAATAACACATATCTGATAGACACATTAGTACTGCAAGTCACCCTAAAATAACACATATCTGATAGACACATTAGTACTGCAAGTCACCCTAAATGCTATGTAGCCATTTCTATAGTACCAACAACTACACTAGGTTTAGAAGTCCATAGGACCCTCACCCTATACCATGCCTAATATGAGTGCAGGATAATTCACAAGTGACATCAAAACTTACAGGTTTCGTTACTAGCAAGGACTCGTAACTGCATCTTTTCTATTAGCTTTGTGAACACCACATACATATACCAGTACACCATACAGTATTCGCCTGGAGAATATAGGTCAAGTTCGAAACCCAACGTAAGAAACCGAGAAGCAACCCAGTACGCATGTTCCTGAGTCCAAATAAGAAGTTGCTTCGATACTCTCATGCACATATTCTGCCAACATAAAAAAACATGTTGAACCAAGAGAAATATATGAAAAAATGATAATTATGACAGCAAGAACATTAAATAAGAGATACCTCATGGTGCAAGACATTTCTAGTTTCACCGAACTCTCTTTTCAATGCAAGCTCCAACTGCAACGTGTATAAGCACAAGGCATTAAAAATGCAAATGCTACAGCCTGCTCAAGCTGTCGGCAATCAAGGAATGCTCAGTCTCAAACTATGAGTATTGCAACTACCCCTAAAAGTAGCTGAAAATATGCATAAGAGATATCATACATAGCAGGTATGCCACAACCTAGAATGCCTCATGTAGTTAAACATCAATAAATTTACAGCTCAAGACATGAGCAAGTTATCACAAGAATGGATCAATGAGAAAACAAGTTTGCTTCTTATCAAATCGTATTTCACATCCCGAAACAAGGAAACAAAGTTGTTACGAGTCCAGAAGAACACATTGCCTGTGTTCATGAATCAGTTACCAAACTCCGTTTCCACACCTTGCCATTCTTGGATCTAGCAAGGTACCTTTTTCATTGTTCGAAAAAAAAAAATCTTAAGAGAGCTCATTTAGCCAATTGAGATTTCTCAGCTCGGTTATGGAAAAATTAATTTTATTTACTGTAGATGGCATGGTCTTTGTGCCAACATTAAAGCACCTGAAAATCTACCAATTCGAGCAGAAGAAATAAGTAAAACAGCATGAACTTCACAGACCTGCATGGAAATAGTACTCCAATCCTGCAAACTCTTCCCAAGCTTGCGCCGTTGCCATGCAGTGTTTGTACAAAGAATTTTGAGCAAGTTGATAACCAACTACAAGGACATCAATAAAATTGATCAAAGAAATTCCGGAGGAATACAGGCGCAAGATAAATAGCTACCAACCAGAAAGTGCATTATGAAGTAAAAGACGAGGAATGTGTCTGACCTGACCTAGCTGCACTACAAACTCATTCATCTGAAATTCCTTATCGCCTATAATGTCGGGTAATGATAACGCCCTTGAAATTACATCAGAGAACAAGTTTTGCCCATAAAGCTTGCCATCTTGGACCAACAAAGTCTGATTCAGGATCATTTTTTGATCATCATGAAGGAAAGAAAGTAGCATCGCGTGAGCTATATAGTAAAGGAATACAGAGATTGCATGTTGTAAAGGATGAAACAAATTGTGTTTCCACAAGAGAACAGAATGCTCTACTGAGATACTAAATTTTGCCTGAATATACAAAAGACAATCCTCCTGCCCTTCCTAAACCTAACATAGCATCAGACAGGCATAACAGTTTGGTTATGGCACAAGACTTTTATCTGTGAGATGACATGGTAACAGTACAAACTGCAAGGTAGCGCACTCTATGACAAATACTGTAGCGCTGATGGCCCGTGAAGATGTAAGTACAACCCACCTGAAGAAATGCTCTAGGAACCAAATCTGGTACAGATTTTTGGAACTGTACAATAAAGTGAAGCACATTCTCAAGCACAGGATCGAGCGACAAAGCACAAATGACATCAAGATCATGCAGAAGCTTCTCAAAATACCTGATTGCCTGAAACATTATGGTTAGAATATTACATAGGAAGCTGCAAAAGCGTATCAGGAAGCAATCCAGCAAAATTATAGAAACTTAAAGGCAGGATTTTAAAGCATAATTAATGCATGATTCGTACTTACATTGCTCCAGCTAAGTACTTTAACAGCGCGTGGCGGTGTGGGACTCAAAAGTCTGCTGTTTAAGCTAACATCAAAGCCAACTGGTTGACAGCCAGATGCTGTGGTGCAGTTTTCATCATCTTGTAACATAATGTTGGACTGGGACTTGAGAAACTCCCGAGACTTGAGCATCAAACTAAGCTCATTCAAGCATGAAGCAACATGCTTTCGGGCCAACTCCAATCCTCTTCCATGAGGTTTCCTCATGCTCATAACAACATGGTAGAAATGCTACAAAACCAAAAAAAAGAAAGTGATGAAGGCATTAAGAAACCAAAGGAAAAAAAAATCTTCTATGCATTTTTGTCAGAAATGATTACCTAGAACTGAAAGGGCAATGTGTAACTATAGTTGACCTCTGAACATTAGTTATACAATATTGTAGTGTAGTCTTTGGTTGCAAGGGTTCCTCTAATGCATATAATAAATGCATTCAGCCTTTAAAGTAGTACAAACACACATAAATGCACAAAGCAATCGCAACCATAATAAATAGTCACTTCTTTTTCTTCATTTCATCTTCCCATGTTATTTCTCTAAAAAATGAACAGCACCAGAATCTACATTGGAATCATCCTTGTTTTGTTTCGAATTAATATATTATTACAATAATAGAGGAAAAACATGATAAACAATCTGCTTTCAGATACATATTTGTTAAGTATCCACAATGAGAAAATTCACTGAACAAGAAATAAGGTTAAGACCTTACGAAAACGTAATCTGCATAACAGAGCTCTGCAGTAATCCTCTTCCAGATCAGGTTTATCCTGCAGGGATTCAAGATCTGCAACAACCAGATTTCCCTAGTCAATAACACAACATCAAGAATCTTCTTATTTTTATGAAACGGGAGAATGTGTTTTTTCCATTAATCTATGTAACCTCCATAAGATCAAATCAAAGTATATTAAGCAAGTCATATAAATATTAAAATTACTTAGATTCTTATTCTCAATGTAAGCTCCCTGGAATCATTTTGTTTTCTTTAGTATTTTTATGCCAACGAGTTTAAAGACTGAGCTACAAGTTCTTTAGTGAAGGGCTTAGCTGAGGGTTCAGCAACTTTGCAGACACGCAAGTAATAATCTGATGCAAATTAATCAGCAGTTAGCACAGTTTCAAAATTAAACAGCCAGTCGAGCTACAATAAGGCACATATAATTTTATATCTTCAACAATTGACAACAGTTAACTTTTTGCAGCAGGAAACTAAATACAGACCAACTATTTTAAATTGGAGCAGTTTCAACATTACTAATGAAGCTCATGATAACAATAAAATCAAGAAAAACAGGAAGAAGGTTTTACTTAACATAAACTTAATACTAGTACCTTCTAGAGTTTTTTTCTTGGACAATGCTTGGGCTTTACATGCACGTAATTGACGAGATATTGTCTCTTCAACTGAGTTTAGAATTGACAAGCATTTATCATCCTGCTCATCTCTCAAAGGCAGCCCAAAAGACATAGTGAAGAGATCCTCTTCCTACAAATACATGAAAAAGGATTTATGTATCAAGTTGAGACATGGAGTCACAACTATGTGAAAGAAGATGGTATCTCACATTTAATCTCAAAAGTAATCAAAATTAATGTTCATATTGGCATATGAGTTATGTGATCTGTACACTAGAGCATTAAATATCCCGATAATCATTTCTGCCACCAAAGCAGCAAGAAATGGAGGAGTTTTAGTCAGGAAAGCCACACACAAGGGATGTTATCAGAGACTCCCTAGATTAGCATGCTCTACATCGGTTATGCCACTAACTGATTTGCTATCCTAAATGCTAAAATGCATAAATCTTAAACAGAACCGCTAAAGGACTTTATGGAGATAGTCGATAAGGATGACAACAAAAGGGGAAAAAATTGCCCAAAGTCTATAAGCATAAACTCTTTCAAGAACCAACAAATTTCCAGATTCTAGACAAGCTGCGGATTAACTACAAAAGCGACCAGGAAAAAGGGAGCAAGATAGCATCCAAGTTCCAACCAACAGTACCTCATGAGTTCGAGCAGTAGAAACCACAGAAATGACGCCATTACAAGTAGCGCGCAAAGTCCTGCAAAAGCTATTTAATACAGCATGTGATGAAGTTCTCTCCATTCTCATAAGGTATATACATGTAAATACAGTCTGAGCCAGAGTATGCCCCTTGTGCCATGTTGCCTGAAAAATAAAGAAATCAAATATGATGTTTAGCCCAATTGAAAAGGTTCCACATATTACAGGCATCATAGGACTTAAGTACCTCACATGAGAAAAGATGATCCATGACATCAATAGAGCGTTGAACATCAACTGTCCTGTCCAAGCTAAGAGGGACTGGGGCAACACCATCTTCAATGGCCTCTTCAATGGAGTTATATCCACTTCTCTCTATTCCAGAATCCATTTTTGGATCCATTATCTATCAGGACAGAGTAGATACTGAGAACAATCAAGCAATAGATTAAATGAAACAAACATTACAAATAAATTGATTCAACACTCCACTCAATGGGCCTCACCAGTACGATGTTTGCCTTAGTAATTGAGAAAAAAGAATGTGCTCTGATGCATTCACTAATGTTCCTAAAGGTTTCATAAATAGGCCTACCCTTTTGATCCATACGATGTTTTGGATTTACCTAGCTACAAGCCTGTGAATGACTTCAATGGCAGAGTGTGTAGTGAATGTTGTGTCTCTCATGGTTTTCAATAAAACTGAGATCAGTGAGAAGAACCAATCTGTATAAAAAGCCTTGACAAATATGCCAATCTAAAACTAAAACATTTGCCTGTCAAATCAATAAGTGAACTGTCAAAAGATTGCTTCTCATAAGCATGCACACATGCAGATCTACAAGCACCTGTAGTAGTTTTGTGTGATAGTCCAGAAAACCAACTAGCACGACCTAGAAATACTCTGCCTCCAAGGAAAAGATCAACCGATTGCTAAATCATAATGATAACTGAATGCACAAGAATAGTTCAGTAGAATCAAGAGCATTATGAGCCTCAACACTCACTGTTAACAATTGAGAGAAAGAGACAAAACACAGTCAAATAGCAGGGGATGTGGTGTGCACTTACTTCCAATGCCGACATTGCTGCAAACAGGCTAAAGTTCTCCCCATGTACAAGTTCCCCATCCTGGAGATCTATAAGCATGAGCAATCAGTAGGAGAAAAAACAAATAAAAGAAAATTTAACTAGCAGATCTCAGCACAGGTTCAACTGTCAGCAGTATGGTCCATCTGTACGACGAAGTCCAAGATACACATCCTACAGCAGACTTTTGCAACAAGCAGCCGTAGACTTACTCTAGATGCATGAAAATGCAAACAAGATTTTTCACTAACTTATTGGTTTCTAGGAAAAACAAAAAGAAAAAAGTGCGCAATTATACAAAACAGAACAATTAGAAAAAACAAACAAACATAGATTTCCATTCATGTTTAACACTTAAAAACTTTATTTAGTTTTCCATGCATGTAGGTCATAAGGCCACTGGTGAAATATATGTTTGAATATATTTTTAGTAATGCAAATGCTGCATTTATATTTATAAATACAAGATTACCTCTGAAACAAAATTCACAGAAAGCGCCATGTGGTAAAGGGTACATAACGGAGGGTCAGCGAATTTCATTTAGATTAACTTGGTTGATAAAGGTGAGCCCCTCAGACTCCTCATAGATTGCAGGGAGACGGCCCCCACCCCCACAGACTCAGCCCCTGGTTCATTCCAAAACAGGGGCGGAGCCAGCCAGCCAGGGGAGTGCACAAGAGCCCTTCCACCCCTAAACTTGGACAGTATTCCTACCTGATTGCGACCAATACTGCACTTAGCTACAGAACTAATCCTCAGATAGTGCCTCCAAGGCATATAAGCACACAAGGAGGGAGGGGGGCATCAACAATAGCTCTCTTCCAACGCAGCATCCTCAAGGAATAACCTAAGGTAGCTGAAAGAACTTCTGAACCTAAAAAAGGGATACTTCAAAGCTCATAATCCTCCAACATTCCGTAAGGTTTCCTTATAAGAAAAAGGTTGATTGCAGATTCCCATTCATGAATTGAGCGAGTCTAACTCTTGAGACACAAAACTACATGTTCTCAATTCTCAGGTATTTCAACAACAGATCACTCACAAGCCACCCCTAAATGGGCAGATGTTTGAAACTAGCATTTAGAATATAACATAAAACCAATACAGTCGTCCCACTACAGATAACTCAGAAGTCACCCCTAAATGGGTAGATGTTTGAAACTAGCATTTAAAATACAACATAAAACCATGCACAGGATACCAAATCGTAGGACCTAGACAATCCATTTTACGGAGTATACCTATTGTCAGTACATTAATCCAACTTGCAAGGGTAACCTATTTCAGATAACTGTTCAATCAAACCCAGTATGCTTGTTTTCTCCCCAGGTTAAAACTGACCGGTGCTCCAGCACACGTTGCTGACAAAGCATCTCGCATTGCTCGGAAGCACAATGAGAACTCATCCGCACCAGTATCCACATATACCGAGATCTATACGCACGATCCAACGCACTTATGCATATACTCGCCAGGCCTCCAAACAAGACAGACTAGTACGTTTCACACTACAAAGGGCGGGAAAGCTCAGCCTCGAGTTTTACCACGGCACGCGGCGGCGAGGAGCGGTGAGGCGTCAGCCCATACGCCTTGGTCGCTGGAGGTGGGTAGGGAGTGAGGCGGTGGTAGCGACGGCGCGGCGGCCGCAGAGGACGAGGAGCTCGCCTCCATGGAGGAGAAGCGAGCGGGCGGCGGCGACGCGAGATCTGGGGCCGCGACCGAGGAAATAGGTCGCGCTCGCCGGCTCGCGTCCCCTTGCCGCTACTTGGCCGCGGCGGCGTCGGCGGCGGAGGGGTTCGGGGTGGGAGGTTTTCACTGGTTGCGGGGGAGCGAGCCGAGGAAGCCTAGCCGCCGAGGAGAGCAGGGTGTCGTCGGGTACTCGGGTCCGATCGGGGAGCCGGAGTGGGCGAGGCCTTCTTTCTGAATTCTGATCTCGCGGCCTTGACGGCCCATGAAAAAAACACTTGTTTGACGGAATTTAGATAGAAAACAGTGTGCGATTTATGCGTATATATAATTTGCAAGATTGTTTATTCGTTCGTGTAGAAGAATCCTCGCAAAATTACATCACCCGCCATCATAACTCATAACTGATGATGGCATGATGCTGTAATGGTATCGGGTCTGTTCCATCCCTTCTCAGCAAATTGAGTGGGAGAACTCTAAAATAACAAGAAATCAGTTGTTACGGGAGGGCTGCAGGTCCTAGCAGAAACAAGGAAAAACCTTGGCACCTAAAGAAAATGGTTATTACAAACGGCTTGAAAAAATACAACATTGCAAGACTGGATCGAGCCATCTCGGGCCTGAGCGTCTTTTCCATTGATTTTCTGGCCATGCAATTCAAGGCCAAAAAGAGCATATTTGTTCTATGCCTTGATCTTTTTCTTTCTCTTCTTGCTCTTGCTCTTCTTAGATTTGGCCTTGATGGCGGACTTGCTCTTGTAGTCGGGAGCTTTGTACTCAGGCACATCACGAAGCCCCAGCTTTGACAGAACAAGGCAGTAGGAGTCCCAGTCGGTTCTTCGCAAGTATTTGAGGTACTTCTTCCTCCTCTGGACCATCTCCTGAAGCCCCTTTCTAGAATGTTTATCCTGTGTCACAACAAAGGTCACAAATTACTTCATTGAGATTAAACAACTCCTTATCAAAAAAAATTAAACAACTCCAAAAGCATCACCTCCAGAAGTTGCAGAAAACCAGCGCAAATACATCAGAAGGGAACCTAAGATTATGCATACCTTCTTGTGCAGAACAGCTGACAGATGCTTGATTTTCAGAGTCAATTGGGCAACTGGAAACAAAATATGGATATATCAGTAACATGCATAATCTACATACAAGAGGGAGAAAAGCCAAAAGGCATATAACGCATAACATTTTTAAACATAAATCAGGGCTGCTAAGAGACATCATGTAGAAAAAATAAAGAAATAAAATGCTAAAGTGAAGGTATTTTCCAGTGACTAAGAAAGTCGAGAGCAAGGGATTTACAAAGCTGAAAGGTGTTTACTTCCAGGAATACGAATACAAGCTTCTTTCAGATCTAAGCATCAAATAAATAACAAATCGAGCCAAAGTAACAATACAAATCGACTTCATAGCATCAACATTACCAGTCAGATTGCAGTATCTATTATGCAACCTCGCAAAGAACAAGGCAAACCAGTGCTCAAGAAAGCCAAGAACAATGGATGTACAAAGCCCAAAGATGTTCAGTTACAGGAATATATGCACAAGCTTGCTTCAGATCTAAGAATCAAAGAAATAACAAATCAAGCCAATCTAACACTATAAATCGATTCCATAGCATCAATATTACACACCAAATTTCAGTACGTATTAGGCAACCTCACAAAGAAGAAAATGTATGAACACAATGAAAATGCACTATCTAGTTAATAATAAAATATTGTGCAGTATTCTTATTTTCGCACAATTGTGGCTGGATCTTTCACAAGTAGAAAGTCATCACTTTGAAAATGACTCAAGAAGGCAAGGATAAACTATTTACTTTGAACTCGTGCAGAACCACAGTCATTCTCAGACATCTTGAACTCGTCCCTCACCCTTTGGAGCTCCAGTTTCATCTTCTCTTCGGATGACATATGGTCTGGATGGAAATACTGAGGAAAACATCATA